>NC_092754.1:3695816-4012316 GCF_047496795.1 Chiloscyllium punctatum | reverse complement strand
GAGTGAGAGACCACCACTGCTACTGGCAGGGCATTCCATGAACTCACAACTCGCTGAGTAAAGAATCTACCCCTAACATCTGTCCTATACCTACCACCCCTTAAATTAAAGCTATGCCCCCTCGTAATAGCTGACTCCATACGTGGAAAAAGGTTCTCATGGTCAACCCTATCTAACCCCCTAATCATCTTGTACACCTCTATCAAGTCACCCCTAAACCTTCTTTTCTCCAATGAAAACAGCCCCAAGTGCCTCAGCCTTTCCTCATATGATCTTCCTCCCATACCAGGCAACATCCTGGTAAACCTCCTCTGCACCGGTTCCAGTGCCTCCACATCCTTCCTATAGTATGGCGACCAAAACTGCACACAATACTCCAGATGCGGCCGCACCAGAGTCTTATACAACTGCAGCATGACCTCAGGACTCCGGAACTTAATTCCTCTACCAATAAAAGCCAGTACGCCATATGCCTTCTTCACCGTACTATTTACCTGGGTGGCAACTTTCAGAGATCTGTGTACATGGACACCAAGATCCCTCTGCTCATCCACACTACCAAGTATCCGACCATTAGCCCAGTACCCGATCATCTTGTTACTCTTACCAAAGTGAATCACCTCACACTTAGCTACATTGAACTCCATTTGCCACCTTTCTGCCCAGCTCTGCAGCTTATCTATATCCCGCTGTAACCTGCCATATCCTTCCTCACTGTCAACAACTCCACCGACTTTCATATCATCCACAAGCTTGCTCACTCAACCTTCTAGCTCCTCCTCCAGGTCATTTATAAAAATGACAAACAGCAATGGTCCCAAAACAGATCCTTGCGGAACACCGCTAATAACTGCACTCCAAGATGAACCTTTACCATCAACTACTACCCTCTGTCTTCTTCCAGCCAGCCAATTCCTAATCCAAACCTCCAACTCGCCCTCAATGCCATACCTCCCTATGTTTTGCAGTAGCCTACCATGAGGAACCTTATCAAATGCCTTACTAAAATGCATATACACCACATCTACCGCTTTACCTTCGTCCACCTCCTTAGTCATCTTCTCAAAGAATTCAATAAGGTTTGTGAGGCATGACCTGCCCTTCACAAAACCATGCTGACTATCCTTGATCCCATTATTCCTATCCAGATGTTCATAAATCCTATCCATTGCATTCTCTCTCAGATTTTGCCCACAACAGAAGTGAGACTCACCTGGCCTATAGTTACTAGGGTTATCCCTACTCCCCTTCTTGGGCAAGGGAACCACTTTTGCTATCCTCCAGTCTTCTGGCACTATTCCTGTAAAATTTTTTTTCAATTGTAAACAAATTTTATTGAACTTTCATCCAGATAAAATTGCACAAACATCAATTTTTAGGCTTTCAAAACACACAGGAATAAGTAGTGTTCCAGGTCAGTAAACCTCATTCTTTGGTGCAGAGGCTGGATCTTACAATGTAGAGGTAAATTATACAAAAGTGTGAAACAAAAAAAAATTACCCATCACCTTACTGTAAAGACAACCCCAAGAGGAATTTTCTTTTAAACCAAACACTTTTCTGGTAGTCTAGGACCCCAATTTCCCCTCTCCTTTAAGCAGTGGTAACCACCGATGAACATTAAATGCTGGGTTGTTGTACAACAGTAACTTAAACAATACTGCTCAGACATCTTTAAATACAGAAACAAGCTCCGTCATTTTGAGGCACTTGTCTAAGTTTGAGAAAAGGGCCTTTGACCACTTGCACTAGACATTTTAATGCTATCCCCTTAATCTAGAAACTCGACAGCTTTCTAAACTGAATATAGAGTTCAACAACTTTAGGGCCTGATCTGTCCCATGTCCTTCCCTCTATTCCCATACACCAAGCCTTATCACATCATCTGCTATTACACACAACCCACTGGTAGCCAATAATCCACATTCATAGCTGTTCACCCTCCCAGCCTGATCATTATCCTTTCCCTTATTTGTCCAACTGTTGAAACATAGGATCCCTACAGTGTGGAAATGGGCCATTTGGCCCAACAAGTCCACACCCACCCTCCAAAGAGTGTCCATCTAAACTTGTTCCCCAATCCTATTACTCTACGTTTCCCCTGACTAATGCACCTAACCTTCACATCCCTGAACACTGGGCAATTTAGCTTGGTCAGTTCACCTAACCTGTACATCTTTGGACTGTGGAAAGAAACCGGAGCACCCGGAGGAAACCCACACAGACATGGGGAGAATGTGTAAACTCCAAACAGACTGAGGCTGGAATTGAACCTGGATCCCTAGTGCAGTGAGGCAGCAGCGCTAACCACTGAGCCATCGTGCAGCCATTCTTCTCTCTCTGGGCTTTATTTCCACCTATTGTTTACTCCTTTCACCCTCTCTGCACCCTATCTTTTGCCTAAAAACCAATATTTTCCTTGCTACTATCAGTTCTGAGGAAAGGTCATTGGGCCTGAAATGTTAACTCTGATTTCTCTCCGCAGGTGCTACCAAACCTGCTTAGCTGTTCCAGCAATTTCTGGTTTTTTTTATTCCTAATTTCCAGGATCTGCAGTTATTTCCGTTTTTATTTACTATAGAAATGCTGTTTTGTATCTTTTCAATGTATAAAGAACTGGTTTTGGCGTTATTGGGATTATACTGTTACTGTATCTTTAAAGATCTTTGCATTTGTTTTATAAGTAGATAGTCTGAAAATGCCCTATTGTATCTTCCATTTCCTTTGTTAATAAATTTCTGCTTTAGTGTTAAATCAAAGTCTGCACACTGCATACGTATCAGCGAGACAGCACGTTGTTAGAAACAAAGCAAGATTGGTCTATCAAGCCATTTCCTGTCATGAATCTAATTTATCCAGTAGTAACTTCAGCTGGATCATAACAATATTCCATAGTGATTTATCAATGTAGCATTCAATGCATTTCATTGATGAATGCCTTTTTTTTTAGAATTTCTCGCGATATTTTCATAAGAAAAAGGCCTTTTCTGTCACCTGATCAGGAGCGAAGGTTTCTGCCACCAAGATACCATTTATTACTTTCCAGATCTCTTTAAATCCCAAGTTCCACAAGAAAAATCATAAGCTGACATCCACTTAAGAACCCATCAGAAATTTGCAAAGGACGTGTCACTAAAACACCGAGCGTCATGTTCCTGACATCTTCCAATGATGGAAATTTCAAAGTGCGGTGTTTCATTTGAATAATATCTTCCTCCTTGGAAATTTTCATAGCTGTACGTAGTTCTAATACTTTAAAATTGGATTTTGGCCTTGTTTGGTATCCAGCCAATTCAGCTGTTTAATTAGTCTTTGTAATTTTTGCATTTCAGTTTTGGAAGGTGCAGCATCTTTTTGAGGCCCTCCTTTGACAATGCCCATTCTGCCGGCTTTCCTATCCAATGTACTTGGAAGTTAAAAAAGCCTGACTTCCTATTTTGAATTTTGCTTTAAGCCCATTTATTGACAATGTTTTCAAATGTGTTATGCCCACTCCACAAAAATAACCTACTTGCTTCATAAAGATGCCTGAAAGCTGCCCCTAATGCACCAGGAAAAGATGGCAGTGTCTAATTTTAACTGAAGACAACACAATTTTAATAAGACTGACTGAACTGATTTATTATCATGTGTACCAAAGTACAGTGAAAACTTTTGTTCACAAGCAGTACAGGCAATCATAGTAAGTAAGGATGTACATATTAGAAAGATTTAGTCGTACAGGGTTAGGAGAAAATGAGGATTGCAGATGCTGGAGAGTCAACAGTTGAAAAGTGTGGCACCAAAAAAGCACAGCAGGTCAGGTAGCATTTGAGGAGCAGGAGAGTCAATGTTTTGGCCATAAGCACTTCATCAAGAATGCACTAGGCGAGAGCAATGTTAGCGTGGTCGGCATTATTTGAGGCTACAGAGTCCATTAATCAGTCTAATAATGGCCAGGAAGAAGCTGTTCATGAATCTGCTGGTGCGTGTGTGCAGGCTTCTATATCCTCTGCCTGACAGAAGAGGTTGTAGGAGATCATCACTGGGGTGTGATAGGTCCTTGATGATGGTAGCCTTTCTGCTGTAGCAAGCCATGTAAATGGAGTCCATGGTTGGAAAGTTGGCTTCCATGACGATCCGGGCTGTGCATACAACTTTCTACAGTTTGTTCCGGTCCTGGGCTGAGCAATTGCCATATTAGGCTGTTATACACCCAGACAGTGTCCTTTCCATGGTGCATCTGTAAAGGTTGGTAAGGGCCCTTTATAAGCGTGCCAAATTTCCTGAGCTGCCTGAGGAAGAAGAGGCATTGTTAGACCAGGAAAATGGATCTTACTGAAAAGCACCAAACTCTTGATGCATCGTAGAGGTCATATTCACATTCACTTAGTTTCCAAAGTATCCTTACTGCATTGGTGCCTTTTTGTTTCAAGATCAAAAAAAACACTTGCCACTATGTCTGATCTCCCTTGCAGAAATGTAGCTTTAATTTTTAGAATTTATTGCTTAAAAAACCTTCAAACTTTCCTTTCCTGTCATCAATGAATCTATTCATATTTTGATCCACCAATATTTTCTTCAAAATATTGTGCTACTCACCTTGCTTTGGTCTTATTGGTCCCATTAAGGGGCACATTTTCTGTGCATATAATCCGATCCTCTGTGTACTGTCACGGCTCACTGGGGTAGGACGCTGGAAATCAAGCCCCACTATTCCTGCAACAGTCACAAAAGTTAAAGATTTTAAAAGGTATGCAACATTTTGCAATTTATTGTCTTCTTGACTCAGGTTGACAGAAAGCATGGACCAGGTTTCTGTATCTAACAGGAATGACTATTCCTAAGAATTAATAGTCGTACAGTTGTACAGCAGGGAAACAGGCCTTTCCCTCCAACTTGTCCATTCTGACTCGATAACCTAAATTGTTCCAGTCCTGTTTGCCAGCATTTGGCCTATGTCTCTCTTAAACCCTTCCTTATCATGTACTCATCCAGATGCCTTTTAAATATTGTAATTGTACCAGCCTCCAGGACTTCCTCTGACAGCTCATTCCATATAGGCTGTATCCTCTGCATGAAAAGGTTGCCCCCTAGGTCCCTTTTAAATCCTTCCCTTCTCACCTTAAACTTATACCCTCTAGCTTTGGACTCCCCTACCCTGGGAAAGTGGCTATTCACCCTATCTATGCCCCTCATGATTTTATAAACCTGTATAAGGTCACCCCTCAGCCTCTGATGCTCCAGGGGAAATAGCCCCAGCCTATTCAGTCTCTCCCTTTTAATACAAACCTTCCAATCCACATTCAAGGAACTATGAGCCTGCTGGCCAAGGTCTCATTGTTCAGCAACATTTCCCCAGGACCCTACTATTAAGTGTATAATTCCTGTCCTGATTTGTCTTCCCAAAATGATCACTTGTCTGAATCTTGTTCTCAGCCCCAAGCTGTTCAGCTACCCAAGAACCAATCACATTTCCTTTAGGTAAGCGGAAGGCCTTTGTTATCAATAACTGGGCACCAGTCCACAAATTAACCAGCTTCTTATTGCCAGCTGTCTAAATACAATCCCTTGGCGCCAGTTTGTCTGGGACCACATTTTAATCCATAGTTGTGCTGACAGTATTCACTATTAAATTCAAGTTATTTGCTTTCAAACCATGCAGCAACCATTTCAGTCCTTGATCTTAAAATATGTATTTTCTCATTTCAGTAAAGAATAGAGAAAAATAAGAAGTACACCCCAAATTCTCCCCAGCTTTGTATTTCTTGTTGTTTGGAATCCTTTACTTGTCTTCTGATTTGTTCATGGCCACTGAGTCTTCCCAATCATATTGACTTCTGCCCCTACTGGCATCCCTGCTTTGTACTATATTTCTTGTCTTTATTAAAGCTGCACCTTTTCTCTTGCCTTCTATCTCTTTCCAGATTGCTCCTATTTAACCTCCCCCTCCTATTATTAGGATTTATTTATATGGTAGTGATCTCTTTCCAAGAGCATGTTCGTTCCCAGACCCACTGTTTCAGCTTATTGCATTCACTTGCCTTCTATCTTTGTACTTCATGTTTCCAATCCATGGGCCTAACCTCCTGACCCTCATCCTATATATTCATCTCGCTTTTGTATTTTCCAGTGGCCTGCTCTGTTCTATTTATAGTTGCATTTCTCCATTGACTAGCCCCTTCTGGTAAATATTTGACTTTAGTATTCATTTTTGACAGTTGTCCTTTGGAACCAATGGCCTCATACTGACAATTGGATCTGATCAGTCCATCATCAGACAAACTGCCAATTGCAGTGATTTGATCTTCATAACTCTGCAATGTTTCCATGCTCCACATTATTGCCCATAATTCCTTCAGAATCTGCACTAGTCTCTAGCTGATTAGAAAGTCTGCCTTTTGCAAAAGATTGCAAAGGCCACAATGAATTCCACTTTCACATCTCATTTGGACTATAAGATGCAGGAGCATAATTAGGCTATTCAGCTCGTCAAGTCTGTTTCACCATTTGATCGTGACTGATCTGTTTACCAACTCCAATTTCCTGGCTTCTCCCTGCATCCCTGTATTCCCTTACTAAGCAAGAACCCAACTATCTCTGTCTTAAGTGCATTCAATGACTTGGCATCCACAGCCCTCTGTGGCAAAGATTTCCACAGCTTCACCACCCCCTGGGCAGAAGCAATCCCTCCTCATCTTCGTTCTGAAGAGTCGTTTCTTCACACTGCGGCTGCGCCTTGGGGTCCTCACCCCTCCTACTAGTGGAAATATTTTCTCCACGCCCACTGTACTCCGACCTCCCAGTATTCTGTAAGTTTACATCGGAAGCCCCTCAACCTTCTATATGCCATCGAGTACAGAACCAGTGTCCTCAACAGCTCCTTTTATGACATGCCCTTCATCCCTGAGATCACCCTCATAAACTTCCTCTGGACCCTTCTAATGCCAGCACATCCTCCTTTCGATACTAGACCAAAAACCACTCTCAATATTCCACATGCAGTGTGACCAGAGCCTTATACAGCCTCAGCAGTATATTTCTGCTTTTGTACTCTGGCCCTCTTGAAATGAATGCTAACATTGCATTTGCCTTCCTTGCTTCTTTAGCCTGCCAACTGAACCTGCGTGTTAAGACAATCTTTAAGATCATCCTGAATTAGGAGTCCAAGTCCCTTTGTGTCTCAGATTTCCAAAGGCTTTCCCTATTTAGAAAATATTCTAAGCTTTCTTCCCATGAAAGTGCAAAAACTCGCACTTTCCTACGTTGTATTCCATCTGCCACGTCATTACCCACTCTGCTAGTCTGTCCACATCCTTTTGCAGCCTCCCCACCTCCTCAACACTACCTGTCCCTCCATCTTTCTTTGTCACCTGCAAACCTAGCAACAATGCCATCAGTTCTTTCATCTAGATCATTAATGTATAATATGAAAAGTTATGGTCCCAACA
This sequence comes from Chiloscyllium punctatum, assembly GCF_047496795.1. Taxonomy (NCBI): domain Eukaryota; kingdom Metazoa; phylum Chordata; class Chondrichthyes; order Orectolobiformes; family Hemiscylliidae; genus Chiloscyllium; species Chiloscyllium punctatum. The sequence goes on along the minus strand of NC_092754.1, from coordinate 4,004,886 downwards.
TGACCCCTACAGAAATTCACTTGTCACTGGATGGGGTTCCTGGGTTTGTGGTGATGTCATTTCCTGTTCGTTTTCTGAGGGGTTGATAGATGGCATCTAGGTCTATTTTGAAAAATGTAGTGCTAGAAAAACACAGCAGGCCAGGCAGCATCTGAGGAGCAGGAGAATTGACGTTTCAGGAATGAGGCTGGTGTGCCAAGCGGGCTGAGATAAAGGGTAGGGAGGAGGGAATTTGGGGGAGGGGCGCTGGGAATACGATAGGTGGAAGGCGGTGAGGGTGAGGGTGATAGGCCGGAGAGGGCGTGGGGGCGGAGAGGTCGGGAAGAAGATTGCAGGTCAAGAGGGCGGTGCTGAATCCAGGGTTTGGGACTGAGATAAGGTGGGGGGAGGGGAAATGAGGAAGCTGGAGAAATCAACATTCATCCCGTGTGGTTGGAGGGTTCCGAGGCGGAAGATGAGGCGCTCTTCCTCCAGGCGTCGTGTGGTCAGGGTCTGGCTATGGAGGAGGCCAAGGACCTGCATGTCCTTGGCGGAGAGGGAGGGGGAGTTAGTGTTCAGCCACGGGGCGGTTGGGTTGTTGGTGCGGGTATCCCAGAGATGTTCCCTGAAACGTTCCGCAAGTAGGCGGCCTGTCTCCCCCCAATGTAGAGGAGACCACACGGGACACTTGGCACACCAGCCTCAATCCTGAAGAAGGGCTTATGCCCGAAACATCGATTCTCCTGCTCCTCAGATGCTGCCTGGCCTGCTGTGTTTTTCCAGCACCATATTTTTCAACTCTGGTCTCCAGCATCTGCAGTCCTCACATTTTCCTCTGGATCTATGTGTTTGTTTATGGTGTTGTGGTTGGAGTGCCAGGCCTCTAGGAATTCTCTGGCATGTCTTTGCTTAGCCTGTCCCAGGATAGATGTGTTGTCCCAGTCGAAATGGTTTTAATTATGGCATCAATAGGGTGTAGGTTTGCATGCTGAGCTGTAGGTTTGATATCCAGACGTTTCATTATAGGCCTCTGGGACAACACCTCTATCCTGGGACAGCCTAAGCAAAGACATGCCAGAGAATTCCTAGAAGCCTGGCACTCCAACCACAACACCATAAACAAACACATCAACCCCTCAGAAAACGAACAGGAAATGACGTCACCACAAACCCCAGGAACCCCATCCAGGGCAAATATATAAATAGAAAGCGGGAGACAACAGCTTCGCTTCACTTGGAGGTCGCCATTGATGATGTTACTCAGCCAGGTAATGAAATGTCTGGATATCAAACCTACAGCTCAGCAAGCAAACCTACACCCTAAAATTCAACCTGAGCTACAAACCTTCACAAACCTTGTACGGCATCAATGTTATGAATGCTGGAAGATCCCAGCAGTGGTAAGCATTTCCATCTCTGTTCCCACATGAATGCATGAGAGGGGTATTATATGACCCGGATACACAGTGAATGAGGTGAACAGTCACAATGAGATGAGTTGCTGTAAGCTATGATGAGATACCTACCATGAAACTCTGAAATACACACAGCCTACAAATGTGAAAATTCAAACCTTTGTAACTCTTTGTGTTCAACAATCCTAGCTGTCAAGAGATGGTTCACATTCCAATCAGTGCAGAAAAGATGAACATACAAGCTGCAATCCCACTTGGAACCATACTGCTTGGTAGTCTCTTGGGATGGATATCAAGTTATTGTGAAGAAGGTATAAAGTTTTATTCAGGTACTTAGTTTGGAAGCACATTGGACAGGCTATTTGCTGGATCTATCCTTAGACAATTGTATTTGCATATTTATGTTGAATAAAAGTAATTATTATTTTTTTTCTTTCCATGTCTTTTCTGCGTCCATTTTTGTTAATTATTGCAGGTGATGTGTTTTTCCTACTGCCAGATTCTTTCAATCTCTCTAGATCCCAGATTTTTGTTTTAAATTCCTTCCCACTAACTTTCCAACTGCTACCATACAGAGGACCTTGTAGAAATGTTGGTGCATACATTTAAAATGGTGACTGCTTCAATGTTAATCCTAAATCTGGATGAGTATGGATTGGAAAATGTGTGATCGACCTGCAACTGGTATAAGCATTAATCCTAATCCCTCTGGTTGACAAAGTCCTCCCTACTGGGCACTAAAAGCATGTGTTCTTCATGGTGACGCTACTCCTTACAAAAGGAAAGGCTATGTGAACACTAAAGTTGATCACAACGCAAGGACAAGATTGATGGAGTTAACGAAAGAAACAAAGCTAAAAATCATAAGAGATCAGAACAACTGAATAATTGCCCAGGGCAACGAAACAAAAGATCACACAAAATCAAAACCCAGAGTTTTAGTTTTACACAATGTTCTTTTCATTGCTCTGCACACAAATAAAATAAACAGTAAGGAGTAGATGAATAACTTTTAAACTGATTTGACACTAAAGGAATGTAAGTAAGGGGTGGCCCAGCTCGTTGACAACCAACAAGAGAATGCATTCAGCATGATGGAGATAAGAATTCAGGCTTGGGTTAATAAATAGAGTCATAGAGATGTACAGCATGGAAACAGACCCTTTGGTCCAACCTGTCCATGCCGACCAGATATCTCAACCCAAATATAGTCCCACCTGCCTGCACCCAGCCCATATCCCTCCAAACCCTTCCTATTCATATACCCATCCAAATGCCTCTTAAATGTTGCAATTGTACCAGCCTCCACCACATCCTGTAGCAGCTCATTCCATACACGTACCACCCTCTGTGTGAAAGAATTGCCCCTTAGGTCTCTTTTATATCTTTCCCCTCTCACCCTAAACCTATGCCCTCTAGTTCTGGACTCCCCACCCCCAGGGAAAAGACTTTGTCTATTTATCCTATCCATGCCCCTCATAATTTTGTAAACCTATATAAGGTCACCCCTCAGCCTCTTACGCTCCAGGGAAAACAGCCCCAGCCTGTTCAGCCTCTCCCTGTAGCTCAGATCCTCAAACCCTGGCAACATCCTTGTAAATCTTTTCTGAACCCTTTCAGGTTTCACAACATCTTTCCAATAGGAAGGAGACCAGAATTGCACACAATATTCGAACAGTGGCTTAACCAGTGTCCTGTATAGACGAAACATGACCTCCCAATCCTGTACTCAATACTCTGACCAATAAAGGAAAGCATACCAAACGCCGCCTTCACTATCCTATCTACCTGTGACTCCACTTTCAAGGAGCTATGAACCTGCACTCTGGATTTGGCCATTCTTAAATGGTAGGAAATAGGGAAACAGAAGTTTTCCTCCTCTCTCTACAAGAATCTCAGGGAGTCCCTCTCCCACTGCAATTCCCAGGTCATTTCCTCTGCCCTGATGCTACTTTCTCCCCACCCCCACTCTCCTCTCACTATCTCTCCATCCTTCAGGCTTTCTGCCTGTATTCCTGATGAAGGGCTTTTGCCCGAAATGTCGATTTTACTGCTCCTCGGATGCTGCCTGAACTGCTGTGCTCTTCCAGCACCACTAATCCACTATCACTTGGAACCCTATCACCATTCTTTTGTTGACACGGAGTCAAAATGCTCCATTTTTTTTAAAATTACCAAGCGACCATCCCATTAGGAATGAATGAAAATAATGCTGCAGAATTTTCTCAGCAGACATTTTGTGGCATGCCTTGCTAGTTGGAGATTTCTCCTCACCCTTCAATTTGGAAATGATTGGTTCAAATTAAATGAAGGAAGTGTGAACTGATAGCAGTGCAGCAAGGTTGATGGAACACCTGGAGCCTGGGTGAGCATTAAGATCGACAATCTATTCATCTTGCTTTCTCTATTGTTAAATTGCATTGGTGAAGGAAATAATGTAGGAAAAAAACATTGAATTGTTCATTAGGTGTAGATAAACAGAATAGAGAATGAAAGAGATTAAAGGACAGTTAAGGGTTTTCTAATTCTGAAAGCCTCAGTCGAAGAACAAGCTATTGCCCACAACAAGATGTTAATGTTCCAGTTGGTCCCTGTTAGTTTAATTGTTAAAGTACTCCATTTGTTACCTGCAATTTTAGTGCAGTTGACATAATTCATTACTAATTTATAAATTATTAAATTGTCATACCTGACTGGGGTAGTGTGCTGGAAAGCAAGCTGTTCCATTCCTAGAGCTATCATAAAATGTTAAAGATTTTAAGCAACGTTCACAAAATTCTACAAATTAATTGTCTTTTTCGAGTCGGTCAACACTGTTCAGGTTTCTGTCCTTAACAATAATTACTATTTATTGAAATAAATAGATTGTAGCTCAAAGCTCAATAATGAACTGTGGACATATAACTCTACTGGTGAAAACTATTCCCTTTATAACATTCCCCATACATGCAGACAAACACAAAAATAATATGTTGGTGTATGGATGGAGTGAAATACCAGAAAGGCAATACAATGGTCCTGGGCCATAGGGAGCACCGAGATCATCCTTTTTGATTTGTCAGGACTTATTGTTCCTCGTTCTTGCTTCTCCTGATGCTTGCATTTACTTGGACATGGAACAGGATGTTCTGAAATTATAACATTTCTGATTCATTGGTCAAAAGCCCTGGTTTACCATAACTGGTAAATAGAAAATGACCTGGATTTCTGCAAGCTTTCGGTGGATTTACTGCAGACCCCTTCCAGAGGTCCAAAGCGTTATGGTTGTATCATTCACACCCATAACTACCTGAATCCAATAATGTTGTCATCAGGCAGAAGATCTCTGCCATCAACAACTGGTCACCAGCCCACAGACCAATCAGACTACTTGCTAACGGCTAAATCTCACTTTGTACACAATACCTGGTGTCAGTTTGTCTGCAAATATCTTTCCCCAGTGGTTAAACAAATGATTGTAACTGTAACAAAACTTTGTGGGTGGCACAGTGGTTAGCACTGCTGCCTCACAGCGCAAGAGACCTGGGTTCAATTCCCGCCTGGGAGTTTGCACATTCTCCCTGTGTCTGCGTGGGTTTCCTCCGGGTGCTCCGGTTTCCTCCCACAGTCCAAAAATGTGTAGGTTAGGTGAATTGGCCACGTTAAATTGTCCGTAGTGTTAGGTGAAGGGATAAATGTAGGGGAATGGGTCTGGGTGGGTTGTGCTTCGGCGGGTCGGTGTGGACTTGTTGGGCCGATGGGCCTGTTTCCACACTGTAGGTAATCTAATCTAATCATTAAGTGCAAATAGCTTGCTTTGAAAAACAATCCTTTGTCTCTAAAATGGTCCTTTTCCCATTTCAGTCCACAATCAAAAATACAGAGAAATAGAAAATATAGTCTTTACACAGTATGTTGTTTTAGTTTGAACAAGGTAATCCAGATTTACAGATAGTAAATTAAGAAGTTTATTTAAAGGACAAAAGGTGTTCTTATCAATACAAGACAGATTTCTACAAGTTCAACCCTGTTATCAGTACAAAATGTATATTCCTTTTGCATTTTTTTTTGATAACGATTCTCCAAGGATTCTATCTCAAACGTTTACAGTAACTGGCAAACAAGGAAAACTCTTAAGACCTGTATTTAGTGCCAAAAGAATCATGAACTCATCTCAAATTGGTCTGATTTGAATTTGATAAATGGTCAATATTATTACTAAATTAATCCGTATGGATTATCCCAGGCAAGAATACAGTGCAGTTCTTCTCTGATTTTCCACTACTTTGTAAGTTCTTTGTAAGGCCATATAGCTCTGGCCAAGGCTAATCAAGATCAGACGTCATTTGTTGTTTGCACGTTTCATCTGGTTGGAAGGAATGTACAACAGACAGAAACTTTTATGGCCAATTAATGATATTAAAACAAGCTTATGGGATTTTGAATATTCTTTTAATAAAATGATTAGTTATTGATTCTTAAAGCATAACTCAGTTGATCCTTACTACTTCATCATTTGCTTCTGACTAATTACTAATACTATAATTCCTCATTAGTATATTTTAAGTAATTACATAGAGTCATAGAGATGTACAGCACGGAAACAAACCCTTCGGTCCAACCTGTCCACACCGACCAGATATCCCAACCCAATCTAGTCCCATCTGCCAGCACCCGGCCCCTATCCCTTCAAACCCTTCCTATTCGTATACCCATCCAATGCCTTTTAAATGTTGCAATTGTACCAGCTTCCACCACTTCCTCTGGCAGCTCATTTCATACACGTACCGCCCTCTGTGTGAAAAAGTTGCCCCTTAGGTCTCTTTTATATCTTTTCCCTCTCAGCCGAAACCTATGCCCTCTAGTTCTGGACTCCCCGAACCCAAGGAAAAGACTTTGTCTATTTATCCTATCCATGCCCCTCATAATTTTGTAAAACTCTATAAGCCTCCTACGCTCCAGGGAAAACAGCCCCAGCATGGTTCAGCTTCTCCTTTTAGTTCAAATTCTCCACACCTGGCAACATCCTTGTAAATCTTTTCTGAACCCTTACAGGTTTCACAACATCTTTCCGATAGGAAGGAGACCAGAACTGCACACAATATTCCAACAGTGGCCAAACCAATGACCTGTACAGCCGCAACATGACCTCCCAACTCCTGTACTCAATACTCTGACCAATAAAGGAAAGCATACCAAACGACTTCTTCAGTATCCTATCTACCTGCGACTCCACTTTCAAGGAGCTATGAACCTGCACTCCAAAGTGTCTTTGTTCAGCAACAATCCCTAGGATCTTACCATAAAGTGTATAAGTCCTGCTAAGATTTGCTTTCCCAAAATGCAGCACCTCGCATTTATCTGAATTAAACTCCATCTGCCGTTTCGCAGCCCATTGGCCCATCTGATCAAGATCATGTTGCAATCTGAGGTAAATTTCTTTGCTGTCAACCACACCTCCAATTTTGATGTCATCTGCAAACTTTTATGCTTGCATCCAAATCATTTATATAAATGATAATAAGTAGAGGACCCAGCACTGATCTTTGTGGCACTCCACTGATCACAGGCCTCCACTCTGAAAAACAACCCTCCATCACCACCCTCTGTCTTCTACCTTTGACCCAGTTCTGTATCCAAAATGGCTAGTTCTCCCTGTATTCTGTGAGATCTAACCTTGCTAACCAGTCTCCCATAGGGAACCTTGTTGAATGCCTTACTGAAGTCCATATAGATCACACCTACCACTCTGCCTTCATCAATCCTCTTTGTTACTTCTTCAAAAGACTCAATCAATGTTTGTGAGACATGATTTCCTATGCACAAAACCATGTTGACTATCCCTAATCAATCCTTTCTTTTCATCCTATACATCCTGTCCCTCAGGATTCCCTCCAACAACCTGCCCACCACCGATGTCATCCTCGCTGGTCTATAGTTTCCTTACAGAATACAAAGTGCTTTCCTTAAATAACCATTTATCTATCATTAGCTTCCTTAATCTTGTTAGTTTATTGTAGTAAATTAAAAATGAAAATAGCCTAAATGGTCAAACTATAGTAAAACCCAGTAACCAGCTCCAGTTATGTATTCTGGTTGAGTAACATTGCAGGAACTCAAATCTTATTATTACATACAAAGCTAAGTACAGATATTTGAACTGTGTAATTTTTTGACACTTTTTGGGATATTTATAGTAAGCTAATACTGAATAATAGAGCAATATTTGAAAATGTGTAATTTATGAAGTTTCTCTTCCTCACCACCTTGCTCGGCTACTTAGCAATCTAAACTTACACATGGATTTTCCTTTCATTTTCCCAGCTATTTCTGGCAGGATGTAGTTAACATTTTCAGATGTTGAAGGACAAATAAGTTGTAATGGGTGCCATGTGTCACCGAAGTTTTAAGTGACACCAAAAAATTGAGATCGAAAGAAAAATCAAAAGAAGCAAGCTTTCCATTGTTTCAAGAAAAGGGATTCAGGAGGTCAATATATAGCAATTTATTAATAATACTTCAAATTGGGATAAAGGCACTAAGGATGTTAACTAAAAAGAAATTGAATGTAGAGTGATTCACTGTTTTGCGTGCAATTTGAATCAGTTGCTGAATAAATGCTTTAATAATTTGGAAAAGGAACAGATTGTGAGAGAGAACAGTGTGCAGGTGTACTCCAGTGTCACAGGGAGAAAGGCCTAGATGATAAACAAGTTAGAGACCAGAGCACTTGTCAAGTAAAGAATGGGTGAATTCTGAAACAAAACAAAAAGTCTTGGAGAAATTTGATGGTGTGGCAGCAGAGAATAACAGTTAATGTTTCGAGTCTGATGGCCCTTCATCAGAAATGTGAATTTTGAACTTAGTTTTAATTGTGAAGCTAAAGCTATTGTTATTAAAAGTAAACATTTGTTTATAGATTTCTTCCAGAAGTTAATTTATACTATTCTTATGTTATCAGGTTCTGGAAGAAAAGTAAAGGTAAGAGTTCAATACATTCTATCATTCTTATCAGTGAGTATTTTATTCAGGGTTAAAAAAGTTAAAGTCACCAAACAATAATACCCCATGGCATCTTGTATTGTTCAAAATGTTTTCCTTATAAAATTGAAAGAATAAGATTTAGCCAGCAGACAAAAGCTCCTTGGTCGTGCATTTTACATCCTTTCAATTAGCAAGACGAGAATAATAAAGTTGTAACTCCACTGCCCCTCCTCCCTTTGCCACATTGCCCAGAGATTTAGGGAGCAAGAAAGCCACAGCCCACAGCTGATGGTATCTTTCATTGCAAATTAATTTAACAGTTATCTTTCATTGCTGACGCAATTCCTTCCTGTAGTTTATGATGTTCACTGCTACTTTTCAGAGGAATTAATGGGTTACTAGCAGACTAGATTTCAGCTCAGTTCTGTGTGCATAAATACCGATTGTGTTAAGACTATAGGACCTAGGACCAGAGTGTCAGCAACTGTGTCATTCAAAAGAGATTACTTGACTGTAGTGCAGAAGCTCTTGTGTTTAAAATAATTCATAAGATCTTGCTGAATTTTTAAAAATATACATTTTAAGTTTTAGGAGTGGACAAACAGCTGTTACAATTACAAACAAAAATAGAGTTTGCTGGAAAAGCTCAGGTTTGGCAGCATCTGTGGAGATAAATCAGAGTTAATGTTTCGGGTCGAGTAAATCTGAGGAAGGGTCACTCAATCTGAAACATTAACTCTGATTTCTCTCCACAGATGCTATCCAATCTGCTGAGCTTTTCCAGCAATCTTGGTTTGTGTTTCTGATTTATAGCATCTTCAGTTCTTTAATTTTTATTTTATGCCAATTAAATGTAGGCCTTTGAATAAGTCAGGATGTCCCATGGTGCTTTATAGCCACTGAGATGCTTTTAAGAGACCATCACTTTTGTGGTGTAGGAAATATGACAGTCATTTGGCGAACAGCAAGCTGGTGAGCAAATTATAATGACCAGATATTCTGACTTTGATTTGGCTTGGGCGATAAACATTGGCTCAAGGACGAAGAATAAGTCCTATGCTTTTCTTCAAAACAGTGCCAAGAAATTTAAGAGGGCAAATGGCATATCAGATTAGGTTTAATGTTTACTCTAAGAGAAAGCAACTTTGACATTGCAAGACTCCCTCCATAACATGCTGGGGAGTTATGGTCTTGCTTTTTGTGCTCGTGTTCAAGAATGGGATTTGAACCTAGGATCTTCTGACTGAACTGGGAGTACCAATTTCTGAGCTACAGTTGACAGCTACCAACTCCTATTTGTATGGAGCTTCAATCCAGTTAATTGTTAGATAATCTTAATTGGGTATCTGAACCTGTGATGCTGTTTTTAAAAATATATTGCAGTAGCATCCGATTTTCACACTCCAGGTTAATTGTAGTGAGCAGATTTGGTTTCTCTTTGTTAAAGATGTTTATTTAAGTTATAATATGTTTCATATTATTATGATAGAATGAGTCAGTGATGTTACAAAACTAGCAGCACCTGGGATATATGTAATAGTTTGCTACAAACCGTGTCACTCACTATCTGTTTAATTATCCACACACGTGCATGTACGTAGTGAGGAAAACTTGCCAATCATGATCTAGTAACCCAAAAATCAAATTACTTGATATTTCTTTCAAAAACATCAATTAAAAATCAGTAACTGTTCAATTGCTCAACTTTTTTAGTTTTTCTCAGCCAGCCAAATTCTAAACTTAGAATTATTCAATTTCGATGAAATGCACTTCTGTAATTCATAGCTGATTTTTGGAATAAAACGTTCAAATAAAGCCACAATTCAAATAAAGTGATTATAATTTAACAAGTATTACCTTCTCACCTGCAAAATGAAACTTTTAACCATACATAAAAATGTCTTATTCACTAAAAAAATGCCATGATTCTCCAGCTCTTGATGAAAGCCTGTCCAGTAATTTTTCTGACCATTTAAAATGAATTTGTTCTTTTCGTGCGACTCTTGAGCTTATACCTATTTTTACCTGCACAAAGTCTACATTACAAAGCATGTTTTTAAAATGTCATAACAGTACTCGCTGTCTGGTACTTTTGTTTATAAAAAAGCTTCTTCAGTTGATGAGAAATGCTTTTTCAATCCTGAACAATGTAATTGTTATCTTATACAGGTACTTACTTTTTTCAGATGCAGATGCAGCAACATCCATCAGGCTTTTCTTCCAGACACCTCATATTTCACCACTATAATATTTGAAAGCAATTTGCTTTGTTTCAGAATTGTTTGAACTAAATGAAGATTCCCATAATTATAAGTTTGAAATAAACATGAGATTCTGTTACAAAATTCAGCCGGACAAATGTTTTCTTCCCGCTAATAATCAGTTTTGATGGGTGGAGAATGCCAAAGCCCAGAATTGACCACTTTACTGAAGGAAGACCGGTACCTTGTTGAAAAGAAGGCTAATCCATCAGTGATGGAGCAAAGCTCTGGCATCCCCTCCTTATGGTTCTCCACTAGTTCAGGAGCAACTATTCCTCCCTTGTGGTGCTCCTACCTTTCTGACCAAGCATTTGGTTATCCCCTATTGTCTCCTTTCATGGCTCAGTATTATATTTTGTTTATGTTAAGTTCTTGTGAAACACATTAACTTACAACATAACTATATTTTAATACAACTTTTGCTTATTATAGAATGGGAAAATAGAACTTAAAAGTAAAATACAACCATGCAAGTGAAATTCATTTATTTTATTGTAGATTTTGTTCATCATCTTACTGATGTTTCAACTACACCTTGTGAGATCGTGTGGTGTAAGTGAGTATGAACACGAAGATCACTGCTGTTCCATGTGTTCACCAGGTATGTGTTAGTCCCTGTTTTAAATTGTCATCACCACCACTGTCTATTATAGAGCTTTACTTCAACCCTGCAGCATTTAACTAGGAACTTTAATTTTTTTTAAAAAACTTGTTCATGGGATATGAACATCACATTGCTGTGGGACTGGTGTCACATGTAAGGATGGCAGATCGCCTTCTCTAAAAAGGGCATTCGTAAACAAGATAGGTTTGATGCCAATTGATAAATGGTCATAATTAGGCTAGCTGTCTATTCCAGATGTTGTTTTATGTAAGATTCACATTTCACCACCTGGCATGGCAGGATTTGAACCCATGTCCCTAAAGTATTGGTCTGGTGCTCTGGATTACTAGTCTAGTGATATTACAATTATCCTACTGCTTGTCTTGTGAAAGGATAAAAGAAAAAATGGGTCAAAATCCTGTACAGAGCAAAATAAAAATTAAGAAAGACAGGTGTGATTAATTTAAAGAGATATAAGATAGTTTTTTTTATTTTAAAAGTCTCTTTTCAACACTTAACAACTTCAGAAGGAATGAAATTGACACTCAGAATTTTTTTTTGGTAACAATCAATACTGACCACACCAATAAAAATTCACTTATTCCTGAATGCAACAGTTTAATTTTTCCTGTTGCATTAATGGTAACTCATGGATAAGTATCTGAGCTTTTTGCACGCTTACACATAAAGCTCCTCAATTATACTATAGATTGCCTAATCTTTCTGAAATTCTATTATTGTATTTTATTCTGTATAAAAATAATATTTTCTCATAACCAGTTCACTTAGTTGTTCAAATCTTTTTGCAGCAAATCCTGTCTCTTAACGTTTTCTTGGCAACACCGTAAACTTTGTAATTTCACAACTGACTTTTTTAATTGCAGGCTCCATTGTACTAAAACATTGCACTGAATTATTTGGTACAACATGCAAGCCATGTACAGCCGGAGAATTTATGGAACATCCTAATGGGTTAGAGAAATGCTTCAAATGTAAACCTTGTGACCCAGGTAACTATCAAACTTATTCATTTTAAACAGGTCATCGTGGAACTGAGGCAGCTCAGTTATTGAAGATACGGATATACTGATTAATTTTTAAACATAGTTTTTTGCTATAAATGCTGTGTCTTATGATCCTGCTCAACAGCTACCTGGTGAAGAAGCAGCACTCTGAAGGCTAGTACTTCCAAATAAACTTGTTGGACTATGACCTGGTATTGTGAGATTCTTAACTTTAAACAGAGGGCATTGAGAGTATGGGGAGTGGACAGGAAAGTGCATTTGGGTTCATGATGATGTCACGTCTTAATGATTGACAAAGGAACTCCAGTGGTGGTATGGCCTATGCCTGCTTCTATTTCGTATGTTCACATTGGGTTTGGAGACTGAACACTTTGTCAGGAATAGTAATTAAACAATTGTTAGAAATTCTTTGGTTTTAGCAAAACATAATTGTTCAAAGTTTTTGTTTAATGCATTTGCTATTTAAAATGAAGGGGGAAAAGCTGATTTGCATAGCACTCTAAAGGATACTACATATTATTTCTGAGCGGGCAGTGCAACTGGCACAATCCAACTGTGCTCTCTGTTCATGGTGAACTTACATTAGATCGCAACGTGTTGCTATGAACTGATTTTTCTCCCCATAATATTTAGCAAGTAATATTTATGCACCTTTTTGGTGAGCTTCAGATTCACGATTGTGTCACTGCATTAATGGTGAAATTGTGCAATTCAACTTCAAATCTGAGCTGGAATTTCTCTCAAATTTATTTTGGAGTTAACGAACACAAACAATGCTAGAGAAACCCAGCCAGTCTGGCAACATCTCTGGAAAGAGAAACTCCATTAACATTTCAAGTCCAGTGTGACTTTTTATCAACATTTTGTGTTTCTTTCAAATCTCCAGCATCTGCATGATTTTGCTTTTATTTGATTGTTTTGGAGTTAGATGTGATTAGATTAAATGTCATATGTCACAATTCCTGTGAAAGAAATAACTTTCTGGTGTTGCTTCCTTTCCCCAAGGATTCAGACCTGTGCTTGACAGCGGTTACACAGCTCCCAGTAGCTCTCCTGCTCCTCACTTAAATTATCATTATTTATACATGAGGCGATCTGCTGAGGGTGTTGGTCACAATGGCTAAGTTAATTTATTTTGTCACTGAATGTAATAGAAAAATGGGAGCCATGGCTGAGCCTTCTGCTTGAGACCTTTTTACAATATTTAGACACTGAGACTAGCTAGTTCAACGTAATATAGACCACCTGGGCATTTAATTGTTGGGCTATTGGGAATGAAAATACAACTGTCTTCGTATTTAAGATGAAATATAAATTCTGGAATCATCCATCAGGTCAGGGAACATCAATCTGTGGAGAGGGGAAGTTAGAGCTAATGATTGAGATTGTTAATGTGGACATTGGCCACGTTCAGAGTGCAGCATAAACACACCAGAATTATAAGAGAAATTAAAAGGATTTTGCACACGTTACCTGCGTAAATTTTATATTACTTTGGGCTTGGTATCCGAGGGCTGAACTGACCAAGGTCTTTAAAATATGAAAAGGGATTTAATATAGTTAGTGCAGAGAAACTGTGAAGGGGTCCCTGGACAAGAGGCATAAGTTTTAAAATGAGAACTGAGCTAATTTAGATGAAATCAAGGAGCACTTTTTCCACATACAGTATAGTGGAAACATGGAACGACATCTAAGAATCTGTAGATTCTAGGTCAATTGAAAAAAGTCTGTATTCAATGGGCTTTAGAAAAGGAAGGCTGTCAAACAGAATGGAGCAAATCGGAATAAATAATCTGTAGAAACATGTAATGTTTTATCAACTCAAAGCTCAAGGGATGAATGATATTTTTGTTAGTTTTTCCTAAGTTTCTACATGACTATTTTCATAATTATTTTCAATAATTTTTGTACGAATGAAATGCCAACAAAAAATGAAAAATTGGTTGGGCAACCAACCAATGAAGGTCACCAGTAAACTGTCCAATTTAGTGAATTCAAGAAGCACTTCGACAGATGAACTATATGATATTTCCCATTCTCTGTTTATTCTTCCACTGGAGGAGAAAGTGAAACCATTCAGAATGCAAGATTTTTAAAAAATAAATCGAGAAAAACATTTGGAATATCACCTAAAAAATATGAACCATAAAACAGCCACTCAGAAGATTACCGTGAGAAAAATGAAAGGAAAATGAAACACAGAAACATAAAAATAAAACTTAAAGACAAATAGAACTATTACTGTCAATTGAAGAATTGGGTGGAGATGTTGCTGTCCTGAGTCACTGATTCTCTACCCCCACCAACAACACGCTCTCACAATGCACACTCAGCTTGCTGGCCCAATCTCAAGAGGTCTATACCCACCAAATCACAGCCATCCTGAATTCACTAAATTGGACAGTTTACTGGTGACCTTCATTGGTTGGATGCCCAAAAGTTAATATTAATCCTCCAGATTCTAATTTTAAAATAAAACCTTCTGTTATTTTACTATTATTTATCTCTTGCTTCCCACTTAAGATAAAATGGGAAGTATTTCATTTTTATTTTACTTGTAGCTCATTGATGTTTTTTGTTTATAGAGTTGGGGCTTGAAGTTAAACACCCTTGTATCTATACACGGAATACAGAATGTAAGCCCAAAAATGGGTATTACTGCCGAGAGAAAAACTGTCAGATGGCGTTCAAGCACAAAAAATGCCCTCCAGGTGAAGGAGTTAAAGAAAAAGGTATGGTGTTAGATTTCTTTGGCCCCATTATCTAAATAATGTCTTGAACTGGAACTATAACATAGATTAGATTCTCTACAGTATGGAAACAGGCCATTCGGCCCAACCCTATGAAGAGTAACCCACCTAGACACCTACATTTACCCCTGATTAATGCGAGGAGAAAGTGAGGACTGCAGATGGTGGAGATCAGAGCTGAAAATGTGTTGCTGGAAAAGTGCAGCAGGTCAGGCAGCATCCAAGTAGCAGGAACATCAAAGTTTTGGGCAAAAGCCCTTCATCAGGAATAGAGGCAGGAAGCCTCCAGGGTGGAGAGTAAATGGGGCGGGGTGGGGGGGGAAACTGGGGAGATGGTTGCAAAGAGTACAATAGGTGAATGGGGGTGGGGATGGAGGTGATAGGTCAGAGGGGAGAGTGGAGCAGAGGGGTGGGAAGGCACATTGGCAGGTAGGACTGGCCATGAGGCCAGTGATGATCTGGAAGGTTGGAACTGGGGTAAGATGGGGGAGGGGAAATGAGGGACTGGTGAAGTCCACATTGATGCCCTGGGGTTGAAGTGTTCCAAGGCGGAAGATGAGGCATTCTTCCTCCAGGTATTGGGTGGTGCGGGAGCGGCGCTGGAGGGGGCCCAGGATCTGCATGTCCTCGGCAGAGTGGGAGAGGGAGTTGAAATGTTGGGCCACGGGGCAGTGGGGTTGATTGGTGCGGGTATCCCGGAGATATTCCCTGAAGCATTCTGCAAGAAGGCGTCCAGTCTCCCCAATGTAGAGGAGACCACATTGGGAGCAACAGCTAAAATAAATGACATTGGTGGATGTGAAGGTGAAACTTTGATGGATGTTGAAGGCTCCTTTAGGGCCTTGGATGGTGGTGAGGAAGGAGGTGTGGGCGCAGGTTTTGCAATTCCTGCGGTGGCAGGGGAGGGTGCCAGGACAAGAGGGTGGTTTGTTGGCGGTGGGGGGGGGTGGTGAACCTGACTAGGTAGTCACGGAGGTAGTCTTTGCGGAAAGCGGGAAGGGGTGGGGAGGAAAATATATCTCTGGTGGTGGGTCTATTTGGAGGTGACAGAAATGTCGGTGGATGATGCGGTTAATGCAAAGGTTGGTGGGGGTTCTGTCCTTGTTAAAGTTGGAGGGGTGGGGTGTGAGGGCGCAGGGGTGCGGGATGAGATGTGTTGGAGGGCATCTTCAACCACGTGAGAAGAGAAATTGCAATCTCTAAAGAAGGAGGCCTCTGGTGTGTTCTGTGGTGGAACTGGTCCTCCTGGGAGCAGATATGGCAGAGGTGGAGAAATTGTCACTCCACTACCAAGAGACCAAACTCAGCATCCTTTATGCTGGCTGTTATCCAATTAACTTGTTCCTCACCAAATCGTCTTCAGTCTCGTGTATAAAGACATTTTCATTGACCAATCAGGAATAGTTCATGTGGCTGTTGCGAACTGTACCTATTTAGGGAAGAAATCAAGTAAGATACAGAAAAGTTGTTTCCCCTATGTGAGAGTTTAGGATCAGAGTTTGGGCAGCAAGGTGGCTCAATGGTTAGCACTGCGCACCAGCAATCTGAGTTCAATTCCAGCTTCAGGCATCTGTCTGTGTGGAATTTGCACATACTCCCTGTGTCTGCGTGGGTTTCCTCCCACAGTCCAGAAGTGTGCAGGTTAGGTGAATTGGCCATGCTAAGTTGCCCCATAGTGTCCAGAGATGTGTAGGTTAGGTGCATTAGTCGGGGATGAATGTAGAGGAATGGGTCTGGGTGGAATACTCTTTGGAGGATCGGTGTTGACTTGGTAGGCCAAATGGCCAGTTTCCTCACTGTAGGGGTTCTAGAGGTCTTAACCTCAAAATAAGGGATCACCATTCTAAGACAGAAATGAGGAATTTCAACAAATTCTTTACCACAAAGACTGTTGAAACTGGGTCATTATATGAATTCAAGTTTGAGATAGACAGATTTTTAATCAGTAAAGGAAATGAAGGTTATGGGGAAAGGTAGGGAAATGGAGTTGAGGATTATCTGATCAGCCATGGTCCTATTGAATGTCAGAGTTTACTTGGTGAGTCGAATAGCCTACTTCTGCTTCCAAGTTGTATGTCCTTGGTATTGCAATGATTTACTAAAGAGTGAGACATTCACACTCTATTCTCTCCCAGATTTCCATGAACAGTCTTCATGCTCTTGTCTATTTGCTGCAATCAGTAGCTTTAAACTTGATACAATATCCCAGAATCCTTCTGACTTTGCATCATCTTACACTGTAGTCTACCTCTGTTTTCTCACTTTAATGTCGGATAAAGAAGTGTATCTTTATAATCGGGTGTTACTAAAAAAGACATTAGTTTCTAATAGTTTTGAATAATAAAATGAGATTTGACCAATTGCCATTTTTAATAGTAACTTAATAATTTTACAATTCAGTGATTATTTATGGTCCAATTACACTCCAGTGAACCATCAGAGAGAAGTTTTACCATGCTAAAGTTATTACAGAAATACATGTTGCTGCCAATACACTTTTCACCACGTGATGTTAAACCATTCGTGAATAACACATTTTACACTTTGAAGGGGATGACAGGAGAGAAAACCAAAAACAATCCAAACAGAAGTTCTGACTGTTCCTGTACCACACCTGCATGTCTCAAGATCTTGTAACTGCTGCATCAGTCTGTCCATCTGCTCTTCTAAGTTTCACTTCAGATCACTCATCTCACTCTTCCCTCATGATGCTATCTTCAGGCTAAATTCCAGATAAACTGGAATGTTCCTCTCGACACGGACAGGAGGAACATGTTGACATTGATCTGGCCTAGTGCGTTTCCTGTGCGGTGTAACCTTTAAATCTTACTCTATCCAAGTCTTTTTTCTTACCCTATGTCCTTGCTTACTGCCTGTACTGTTTGCAAGCAAGGTTTTTCACTCCACTTAAGTATGTGTGACAATAAATCTAATCAAATCAGATTAGATTGCTGTGAGTGTCAACTAAAAATCTAGTTCATTTTGCAGTTCATTAAATGTGGGTGATTTTAGTGCAAAAGTCGTTAAATTATTGAGAATAAACTAGAGTGAATAAAACTTTTAACAGGAACTACAGTCCAGACTTTGCTGTTCAGAGCAGCCTGCAATGATGGGCTGCTCTTTCAGGTGGCTGGGCCAAGTACTGAATGAATTTGAGCAAAATTATCTACGAATTGAATGGACCTGCATTTGCTTTGTATTACAGCCACGGGGGCTGTGATGAAGCAGCCCTTAGTAAAACAAATTCAGTTTCAATGATCTGGTACTGACATCATCATTGATGCGGCTGGAAAATCCTGAAGGGCTGATAGCAAACTGGACACGTTGGCCAGATTCCTGATGGAAACGGTTTAAGACGCTAAGCCGCACAATGTCTTCAGTAATCCTACAAGATCGTGTGGTCCAGGCACATTTGGTCATGGTCAGATGGGTCTATCTGCTCCAGGATAGATTTCCTGTTTGTGTCCCATACATTCTCAGTCAGATCCACCAGTGTCAAGCTGATTTTCTTTTCTCTGACCACTGCTCCTGATAGCTGTCACCTGCAGGACAACCAGTGGACCACTAAGAGAACATGGAAGCTGAATGTGAAACTTTTGACCCCAGAAAACATTGAGGAACTCACAAGGATTACAAAAGTTGGAGAACTGTGAAATCCTTCTTTGAGCCTCAGTGGACTAGTGGGAAGCAGTCAAAGGGAACAGAAGAGGTTTTTCAAAGGTGTTCAGAGGTGTGAGAGAGAGAGAGAATGGGTGAAATTGTCAAAATTCCAGAAGAGCGTACAGAGTCTACTCCTGATGGGGGTCAGTGTCAATGAGGATTTCCAGGAGATGAAGAGCCAACAAGCCTCACTCTTTGCTTTCGAGGCCTCCAAAGTAATCTTCTGGTCCAGGGTCCACATCATGGAGAAGGGTGAGACGTGCTTGCATTTCTTCTTTCAGAAGGTGCACAGAGAGGGCTCTGAGATCAGCAGCCTGAAGGAAGAAGATGGCTGGATAATGTCATCTCAGTCTGATATCCTGAGGATCAGCAAATAATTTTATTCCAGACTGTATGACACGCAGCCAATAGGCAGTGTGGCCTCTCATTCATTTCTGTCCTGAACCACGGAGGTCTGAGATGGCAGCATGTGGGAGAAGCTGGATCAGCCATTGTCCTTCAATGAGTTGACTAAAGGCCTTGATTCCTTTTTGAAGAGTCAAGCTCCTAGAAGTTTAAGCTTTGTGGCCAAGTTGTATTCGGCTCTGTGGGAGTTGATTGGCCAGGATCTGCTGGAAGTGTACGACAGTATGCTTCTGGGAGGTAGCATCTGTGGATTCATGAGGAAAGGTCTCATCACCCTCACCTACAAATAGAACTGGGGGAAAGGAGGAAATCGGGATTTGGTGACCAATGTCATTGCTGAATGCAGGTTATAGAATTCTGTCCAAGGTCATCGCCAACCAGGTCAGGTCTGATCTGGGATTAGTGATCCACCCCGAGTGCTGTACTGGATAGAAAGGTCTCTAAGAGCCTTGTGTTCCCCTGGGATATAATCATCTATGTGCAGGACAGAGAGGTGAACATCTGTCCCATCAGCTTGGAGCAGGTTGAAGGCCTTTGAAAGGACATTGCATATCTACGTGGGCTTTGGGGTGGGAATTCAAATTTGGATCTAACGTCTCTACACTAACAACAATAAAGCACTCTCAATCAGTGGATGGAATCCAAGGTTCCTGATCAGATCTGGAGTCAGGCAGGACTGCTCCCTGTCACCTGCCTTGTTTGTGTGTTGTATAGAGTCTTTTGCCAAGTACATCAGGAAGGATGTGAGCCTGAGAGGGGTGAGTGTTCCAGACAGTGAGGCCTGCAGGTCAAAACCTTGCTGTACATGCATCACATCGTTATTTTGTGCTCAGATTCGGTATTAGTGTGCAGAGTCATGATCATCTCCAATCAG
This sequence comes from Chiloscyllium punctatum, assembly GCF_047496795.1. Classification (NCBI taxonomy): domain Eukaryota; kingdom Metazoa; phylum Chordata; class Chondrichthyes; order Orectolobiformes; family Hemiscylliidae; genus Chiloscyllium; species Chiloscyllium punctatum. Next base: position 3,984,950 of record NC_092754.1, on the reverse strand, counting down.
TTCAAACTGACGTCTGGAGATAAAGCAAATCGAGGCAACAGTAAAGCCATGTTCTTTGGGAACGGGGCCGACTGATCCTTTATCGCCTTCACCTTCAGGACAGATTACCTGTAGGTGCTCGGATTATGGTTCAGAGTGTGCAAAAACTTGGGATGAGCATATTACCAAGATGAGGTCGAAATTGAGCTTAAGCAAACACTATTTCCTCTTCATTGTGGATAAAACCTGATCATCAGGTGTGAGGTACCACTGGTATTGCTGCACATGGCACATATCTGGCCCATTCCCTGAACCTACGCTTTAGCAGTCACCCAAGCCATCATCCGCTGCATCGGGAGGTCTGAGATGGACCATGTTTGCAAGGACATCATGTACAAAGCTGTGAATAAGGTCGGAGGTGAAGGGTGTACTTAACGCCTCCCTCCTGATGGCCACCTTTGTGTGTGGCTGCACCAGGCTGTGCGTGGACCCTTCATATGTAAACACCAAGTGTCACTATACTGAGGTTCTACCTGTCCCTGGTGTACGAAGGATGGATCTGGCATCAGTGCTACAGAACACGCCACAAGTAGTTGGACCATTCCATATCACCTAGCCTTCATGGAAAAATTTTGTAAAGAGAAACACCTTTGACCACAAGTCCATCAGGAAGCGGTCAGCACATAATGTCCTTGAGATGCAGCAGGAAAGTCATTTGGCAGAATGTCTCTTCACTAGAACTTTCCAAGAAGTATCAGGACATAGCTTGGCTAGTGGTGAGAAGGGGACTGTCTGTCAGAGCTGTCATTCACGTCTGGTCTCTGTGCACCACCACATACTGCCCTTGAAGCGGCTGTGCTAGTGAGGAGACTGCCCCACAACTTCCCCTGGAATGTGCCTTTGCAAAAAAAAATGTCTGGAAAGAGATTCCTAAGCAGCTCCATGACGCAGGATTCTGTGCTCAACGCTCTGTTCCCTGGGACACACCAACACAAACATCAACTATGTTTGGAAGACCATCAATTTAATAAAATATGCTGTTTGGTTTGCCCAAAACGAGTTGGTTTCCAGTGTAAAGAGTTGACCATGACCAAGTATTTGGAAAGGCAAGGACTGATTAGGGATAGTCAACATGGCTTTATACATGGGAAATCATGTCTCACAAACTTGGTTGAGTTTTTTGAAGAAATAACAAAGAGGATTGACGAGGGCAGAACGGTAGATGTGATCTATATGGACTTCAGTAAGGCGTTCAACAAGATTCCCCATGGGAGACTGGTGAGCAAGGTTAGATCTCATGGAATACAGGGAGAACTAGCCATTTGGATACAGAACTGGCTGAAAGGTAGAAGATAGAGGGTCGTTTTTCAGACTGGAGGCCTGTGACCAGTGGAGTGCCACAAGGACCAGTGCTGGGTCCACTACTTTTCATCATTTATATAAATGATTTGGATGCGAGCATAAGAGGTATAGTTAGTAAGTTTGCAGGTGACATCAAAATTGGAGGTGTAGTGGACAGCAAAGAAGGTTACCTCAGAATCCTACAGGATCTTGATCAGATGAGCCAATGAGTTGAGAAGTGCCAGATGGAGTTTAATTCAGATAAATGCAAGGTGCTACATTTTGGGAAAGCAAATTTGAGTAGGACTTATACACTTAATGGTAAGGTCCTAGGGAGTGTTGCTGAACAGAGACCTTGGAGTGCAGGTTCATAACTCCTTGAAAGTGGAGTCGCAGGTAGATAGGATAGTGAAGAAGGCGTTTGGTATGCTTTCCTTTATTGGTCAGTGTATTGAGTACAGGAGTTAGGAGGTCATGTTGCGGCTGTACAGGACATTGGTTAGGCCACTGTTGGAATATTGCATGCAATTCTGGTCTCCTTCCTATCGGAAAGATGTTGTGAAACTTGAAAGGGTTCAGAAAAGATTTACAAGGATGTTGCATGATTTGGAGGATTTGAGCTATAGGGAGAGGCTGAACAGGCTGGGGCTGTTTTCCCTGGAGCGTCGGAGGCTGAGGGGTGACCTTATCGAGGTTTACAAAATAATGAGTGGCATGGATAGACAAAGTCTTTTCCCTGGGGTGGGGGAGTCTAGAACTAGAGGGCATAGATTTAGGGTGATAGGGGCAAAGTATAAAAGTGATCTAAGAGGCAACGTTTTTACTCAGAGGATGGTACGTGTATGAAATGTGCTGCCAGAGGAAGTGGTGGAGGCTAGTACATTTGCAACATTTAAAAAGCATCTGGTTGGGTATATGAATAGGAAGGGTTTGGAGGGATATGGGTTGGGTGCTGGCAGATGGGACTAGATTGGGTTGGGATATCTGGTCAGCATGGACGAGTTGGACCGAAGGGTCTGTTTCCATGCTGTACATCTCTATGACTCTTAAGTGTTGCAGACTGGGACGTTCCAAGATTCAGGACTATGTGTTGAGGGATGGGAAAAGATCACTATCTACGGTCTTTCTGCTAAAGTATATCAAGGGTCTTTTCAGTTGTCAGACCCTCTTGGTGCCTCAAATGAACATAAACAATTTCCTGAATAAGTAGAAACTTTTGATTGCAAATGTAGAAATGCTCTGAAAAATTCAATATTCCAACATTGTTTTGTTTTCTCTGCAAAGACTGTACAGAACTGATTTTAAACCTTTGTGAGTATTTATATAATTTTTAGGAATAAACTATATTGCTGACATAAAAGATCACTACTGATATGCGTTTATTTTTCAGGCACACATTTCAAAGATACTGTGTGTGAGGCATGCCCCGAAGGAACATATTCTAGCAATGATTCATCAACTGAACCATGTGTGGAATGGACTCAGTAAGTACCTCCAGAGAATTCAGCATTTTTAAATTGCAATATTGGAATAGGGTGGCTATAATTTTCAACAATACATTGCAGAATTTTTACTGACAGGGGTTTGGTGGCTGGGGAATCTGGTGTCAGTTTTACAGCTTAGGTGAGTAAAATGCCAAAGTGTTGATAATTCAACATGAACTCAACAACTTCTGCATTTAATCAGTGCCAGTTTGAAAGTATGTGCAAAAGTCAGTCAGCCAGTGTTTTGATTTCAATAAAAATCATTTGATTGAAGATTTCTCCTCCATTCTGGTATTAAATGCCTGCACTGTGTGAAACTTACTGGGAAGACAAAGTGGAGAGCCCACAGTGATTGACGAGGTATTGAAATTGAGAGGCTAACAAGCTGTTAAATGCTTATCCAGGATAGGTGTTTCTTCACATAAATCTCAGGGCTGTCCCAAAGAACTTGTTCTGATACAGCTCTACCTTGGGCCTCTGTTGAGCAGCATGAGCAATAACAACAGCAGCTCAGAAACATATTCAATGTGAGGACTCCAGCTGTTCTCTCTTCAGCTTGTAGCCATACAGCAGGACCAACGGGATGAATGCAGACCTCTAGTCAGTAGGAGGCTGTATCCCTAACAGAGGATACAGCGGCAGAGGATCATCATTCTGAACATGACTGAACAGCACTGTTTCAGAAGGCTCAGATTTTCTACGCAGGTCATTGCTGACACCTGTCTCTTCCTGCAACAAGGCTTCCTTACAAGTGGAACAGGTGACCACACATTTCCCATGTGGTCAGGTTAGTCACCTGTGAATTCGTTCACTTCCTGCTCTTTCCAGAAAATAACTGGTGACACTTGCAGGAGTCTGCTACACACTAGTGTCTTCTGCGTGAAAATGTTGCCCTTTAGATCCCTTTTAAATCTTGCCCCTCTCACTTGAAACTATGCCCTTCCCTACTCTGGGAAAAAGACCTTGACTATTCCCCTCATGGCTTTATAAATCTCTATAAGGTCTCCAGGGAAAATAGACCCAGCCTATTCAGCCTCTCTCTTCAACCATGGGAACATCCTTATTGATCTTATCTGCACCCTTTCAAGTTTAACATAATCTTACCTATAGCAGGGAGACCAGAATTGAATGTAGTATTCCAAAAGTGGCCTAAGCAATGTCCTGTACAACCACAACATGACCTCCCAACATCTATACTCAGTGCATTGATCAAAAAAGGCAAGTGTACCAAACGTCTCCTTCACTACCCTGTCTACCTGCAACTCTACTTTCCAAGAACTCTGAACCTGCACTCCAAGGTCTTATTGTTCAGCAATACTCCCCAAGACCTTACTGTGAGGTGTAGTCCTGCCCTGATTTAGCTGACCAAAATGTGACCCCTCACGTTTCGCTAAATTAAACATTATCTGCCACTCCTCAGCCCATTGACCCATCCAATTAACCAGTTGGTAAAAAGGTGCCTGTATTGACGTTTTTTCAAATGTGTTCTTTATCAAAACAGTCTTCGTGTCTAAAACTGTCTACAGAAATCCAATTAAATCCCTTGATGTGACAGTAAAACTACTATTATTTTTTCTTTTTATTTATTCAATGGATGAGGGTGTCGCTGACCAGGCAGCATTTCTTGCCCATCCCTAATTATCCCAGACAGCAGTTAAGAGTCAACCACATTGCTGTGAGTCTGGAATCACATGTAGGCCAGACCGAGTAAGGACGGCAGTTTCCTTCCCTAAAGGACATTAGTGAGCCAGACAGGTTTTTCCCTACAGTTTTAAGTGTCCTACAGAAAATCTGCAGTAGTGAGTAGAATGGGTTCTTTCTTGATTATATGTTTTTTGAGATCTGTCTCTTGATTAAACTTAAAATATAAGCCATAACTATTAATCTAACCTGGGGCAGTGTTTTATAGAGGAATAAGACGGTGTTATTTTCTGGGTCTGGAGATTGTGAGGGAGCAAGAATGGCCTTTAGTAGAGTGATATGTGCTTCTTGTCAGATGTGGGAGTTTAAAGAGAGCTTAAGGATTACTGCGGATTACATCTGCAATAAATGCTGTTGGTTGGGAATCTTATCAGATCCAATGGAGAGACAGTTCGAAGCAATGAGGAATTTGCAACACCAACAGTATGTGATGGATGGCAGTTATAGGAAGGGGGGAAAGTCTCAAATACAGTCACATAGATGGGTTAACTCCAGGAAAGGTATGAGAGGTAGGCACCTGGTGCAGGTATATTCAAACAAGTATGCTGTTTTGGAAAATGTAAGTAGTGATGGATTCTCAGGGGAATGTAGCATGAACAGCCAAGTTTCTGGTGTTGAGACTGGCTCTAATGCAATGAGGGGTACGACGGGTTCCAAGAGATAAATTGTGTTAGGGAATTCTCTAGTCAGAGGTACAGACAGATGTTTCTGTGGCCAGCAGCGAAAAATCATAACGGTGCGTTGCTTCCCTGCTACCAGGATCAAGGATGTCTCAGAGAGGGTGCAGAATGTTCTCAAGGGGGAGAGGGGCCAGCAAAAGGTCGTTGTCTACATTGGAACCAACGACATAGGAAGGGAAAAGGTTGAGATTCTGAAGGATGATTACTGAGATTTAGGCAGGAATTTAAACAGGAGGTCCTCGAGAGTAGTAATATCTGGAATACTCGCGGTGCTACGAGTATAGGAGGACAGAGCAGATGCATGCATGGCTAAGGAGCTGGTGTTTGGGAGAAGGATGCACATTTTTGGATCATTGGAATCTCTCTTTTGGGGTAGAAATGATCTGTACAAGAAGGACGGATAGCACCTAAATTGGAAGGGGACTAATTACTGGCAGGGAGATTTGCTAGAGCTGCTCAGGAGGATTTAAATTAGTAAGGTGGGGAGGTGGGACCCAGGGAGATAGTGAGGAAAGAGATCAATCTGAGACTGGTACAGTTGAGAACAGAAATGAGTCGGGGCAAGCAGGGACAAGGTAGGACTAATAAATTAAACTGCATTTATATCAATGCAAGGGGCCTAACTGGGAAGGCAGATGAACTCGACATGGTTAGGAACATGGGACTGGGGTATCATGGCAATTACAGAAACATGGCTCAGGGATGGGCAGGACTGGCAGCTTAATGTTCCAGGATACAAATGCTACAGGAAGGATAGAAAGGGAGGCAAGAGAGGAGGGGGAGTGGCATTTTTGATAAGGATAGCATTATAGCTGTGCTGAGGGAGGATATTCCAGGAAATACATCCAAGGACGTTATTTGGGTGGAACTGAGAAATAAGAAAGGGATGATCACCTTATTGGGATTGTATTATAGACCCCTTAATAGTCAGAGGGAAATTGAGAAACAAACTTGTAATGAGATCTCAGCTATCTGTAAGAATAATAGGGTGGTTATGCTAGGGGAGTTGAACTTTTCAAACATAGACTGGGACTGCCATAGTGTTAAGGGTTTAGATGGAGAGAGGAGTTTGTTAAATGATTACAAGAAAATTTTCTGATTCAATATGTGGATGTACCTACTAGAGAAGGTGGGAAACGTGACCTACTCTTGGGAAATAAGGCAGGGCAGGTGACTGAGGTGTCAGTGGGGGAGCACTTTGGGGCCAGTGACCATAATTCCATTAGATTTAAAATAGTAATGGAAAAGGATAGGTCAGATCTAAAAGTTGAAGTTCTAAATTGGAGAAAGGCCAATTTTACCATTATTAGGCAAGAACTTTCAAAAGCTGATTGGGAGCAGATGTTCACAGGTAAAGGGACGGCTGAAAAGTCGGAAGCCTTCGGAATTGAGATAACGAGAACCCAGAGAAAGTATATTCTTGTTTGGGTGAAACAAAAGGCTGGTAGGTATAAGGAATGCTAGATGACTAAAGAAATTGAGGGTTTGGTTAAGAAAAAGAAGGAAGCATATGTAAGGTATAGAAAGGATAGATCAAGTGAGTATAAAGGCAGCAGGAGTATACTTAAGAGGGAAATCAGGAGGGCAAAAAGGGGACATGAGATAGCTTTGGCAAATAGAATTAAGGAGAATCCAAAGGGTTTTTAACAAGTACATAAAGGACAAAAGGGTAACTAGGGAGAGAATAGGGCCCCTCAAAGATCAGCAAGGCAGCCTTTGTGCGGAGCAGGAGAAAATGGGGGAGATACTAAATGAGTATTTTGCATCAGTATTTACTGTGGAAATTGATGGTGACACCTTGAAAAATGGCCTTATTACAGAGGAGGAAGTGCTGGATGTCTTGAAACGGGTAAAAATGGATAAATCCCCAGGATCTAATCAGGTGTATCCTAGAACTCTGTGGGAAGCTAGGGAAGTGATTGCTGGGCCTCTTGCTGAGATATTTGGAAGTCTGGAGGTTGGCTAAAGTGGTGCCACTGTTTAAGAAGGGTGGTAAGGACAAGCCAGGGAACTAGAGACCAGTGAGCCTGACGTCGGTGGTGGGCAAGTTGTTTGAGAGAATCCTGAGGGACAGGATGTAAATGTATTTGGAAAGGCAAGGACTGATTTCCCACCGCTTTGTGCGTGGGAAATCATGTCTCACAAACGATTGAGTTTTTTGAAGAAGTAACAAAGAGGATTGATGAGGGCAGAGTGGTAGATGTGATCTATATAGACTTCAGTAAGGCATTCAACAAGGTTCCCCATGGGAGACTGGTTAGCAAGGTTAGAACTCACGGAATACAGAGAGAATTAGCCATTTGGATACAGAACTGAGGGTGACGGTGGAGGTGTTTTTCTGACTGGAGGCCTGTGACCAGTGGAGTGGCACAAGGATCGTTGTTGGGTTCTCTACTTTTTGTTATTTACATAAATGATTTGGATATGAGTATAAGTGGTACAGTTAGTAAGTTTGCAGATGACACCAAAATTGGAGGCATAATGGACAGCAAAGAAGGTTACCTCAGATTACAACAGGATCTTGACCAGAGGGGCCAATGGGCTGATAAGTGGCAGGTGGACTTTAATTCAGATAAATGAGAGGTGCAGCATTTTGGTAAGGCAAATCTTAGCAGGATTTATACACTTAATGGTAAGGTCCTAGGGAGTGTTGCTGAACAAAGAGATCTTGGAGTGCAGGTTCATAGCCCCTTGAAAGTGGAGTCGCAGGTAAATAGGATAGTGAAGAAGGCATTTGGCTTGCGTTCTTTTATTGGTCGTGGTATTGAGTACAGGAGTTGGGAGGTCATGTTGCGACTGTACAGGTCACTGGTTAGGCCACTGTTGGAATATTGCAATTCTGGTCTCCTTCCTATTGGCAAGATGTTGTGAAACTTGAAAAGGTTCAGAAAAGATTTACAAGAATGTTGCCAGGATTGGAGGATTTGAGCTATAAGGAGAAGCTGAACCATGCTGGGGCTGTTTTCCTTGGAGCGTCTAAGGCTGAGGGGTGACCTTACAGAGGTTTACAAAATCATGAGGGGCATGGATAGGATAAATATGCAAAGTCTTTTCCCTGGGGTCGGAGTCCAGAACTAGAGGGCACAGGTTTAGGGTGAGAGGGGAAAGATATAAAAGACACCCAAGGGGCAACTCTTTCACACAGAGGGTGGTATGTATATGGAATGAGCTGCCAGAGGATGTGGTGGAGGCTGGTACAATTGCAACATATAAAAGGCATCTGGATGGGGATATGAATAGGAAGGGTTTGGAGGGAGACGGGCCGGGTTCTGGCAGGTGGGACTAGATTGGGTTGGGATATCTGGTCGGGTTGGACCGAAGAGTCTGCTTCCATGCTGTACATCTCTAAGACTCTAATTGACGGTGGATTCACGGTCGTCATTAGATTCTTAATTCAATTTATTTTAAATTCAAACCCACCATCTGCTGTGACAGAACTCAAACCCAGAACCCCAGAACATCATTCTAATTGTACATACAAAAACAATTGTGATATTTCTGTTGATTTTATTTTTACATCTTACCCAGATGTGAAAAGCACAAACAGAAGCAGGTCAGACAAGGAACCTCTACGAGTGACACAGAGTGTGAAGAGGAGAGTAATCTGCTCCGTACTATACTTGCGCCAGTTATCCCGATTTTGGTTGTGCTCTTTGGAGGGTTTTTGTATTTTATATGGAGGAGAAAGAAAAGGCGTGCCTCAGGTGTGTAATTCCTTTGATTTACTATACATAATCCAGTTTGTGTACAGTTCTCCAGATCAGTGTTCATTCAGTCAAATTGCACATAAGTTTCCTTATTTCCAACAATTGTCCTGCCGTCAAACTCCTGTGTAACAGCAGGTGGTCACCACAAGGAAATCATAAAACACTATCCAATAATTTGTGGGATCACGGGTCTGGAGGGGATTATGGGCAAATGCAGATGAGAGGGGAGGGTTTTATATTGATCGAGGGAAATCAGGCTTTGGTAGATGCAAGGATTCCTTGCAAATCCTGGAGGGTTGGTGGAGAGGGGGAGCATTCCTGTTTCTCCTGGCTCACAAGGAGTTCTTACTGAAGTAATTTATTAAAACTTTGCAGTATTACAGGTGTCTCCCTAACTTGTTTATTATCTCTCAGCCTGTTAGCAGTTTAAAGTTGTGGCCTTTAAATCTAAAGAATTGGTGAGTTCCACCTGCCTGAAGTCAGAGCCTTAGTTGATTTCAAACTCTGAAAGAGGAGATGGTGTCAGGCAGGCGTGACACTGCCTCTGGCTGTGGTGTTGATTGGGCCTAATTTTCACCCTTGCCACCATTTACACTGAACAACAGAGGGTGGGTTTAAATTGAGGCCAGTGTTTCTTTTGCTAACAAAAATACCTGCCATTTTCTGAACAGTAAAAACTGGAAAGATCAAGCAAACATGGAATTAATCTCATTCATAGTGTCATTTCCTTCTTTTATTGGCAGATCCCAACAGATTATCAGATCGCAAGGTAAATATATATTTCTAACACTTATTATCATATGCATAAAATCATGTTATCTGAAAGCTGTAAATATTTCTCACGTTCCAATATAATTCTGAACTCGTGTTTAGAGCTGTTTCCTGCAGAGCTGTCCACCCGCTTGATTCTCAAAGATATCTGAAGTTAATGTAGCATTGCGTGAATTGCAAGGCAGCGAAGGATCAAACAGTACAGACATTAAGCATGGCTGGATTAATATAAAATCTCTGTATAACAAATGTGAAGAGTTTTAGTGTTTGTGGACAGATTAGGATATTCAGGGCAGCATGGTGGCTCAGTGGTCAGCACTGCTGCCTCACATCTTCAGGGACTGAGGTTTGATTCCACCCTTGGGTGACTGTCTGTGGAGTTTGCACACTCTCCCTGTGACTATGTGGGTTTCCTCCGAGTGCTCCAGTTTCCTCTCACAATCCAAAGATGTGCAGATTAGATGGATTGGCAATAATACAATTGCCTATTGCATCCAAGGATGTGCAGGCTAGGTGGACTAGCAATTGGAATTGCAAGGTTGTGCCGATAGGGTAGAGGGATAGATGCTCTTCAGAGGTTCAGTGGATTCAATGGGCCAAATGGCCTGCTTTTCACACTTTCAGGATTCTATGACTGAAATGAATTATAGGGAGTTGGAGCATACATAGATATCTATGTTGTCCTACTACCAAGATACAATGATGGGGCCATAAAAGGTGATTAAAGGAATGGTAAAACGATAAAAGTCGTCAAATCAAAATTGACAGTGTAGAACCACGGCGAACATCGGTCATGTATGGACGCTTCAGTTTATGAGGAAGGATGCAAGCAGAGGGATTACCAGTTAATTGGTACACTGAAGAAATAAGAAGTGATCAAACAGTAGCTCCCCAGGCTGGAAACTTCATAGTTTCCAGGGCTATTTTCAGTGGCTCCTAAGCTAACAATAGAAATAATACAGGGCAAAGAATAAATGACCTGCTTTAGTGTCACAATTACAATGTCAAACTCAAGACAACTATAACTGTTACTTTTAATATGATTCACACACTTAAATATTTATTTTTTTCATATTAGGAACACAGTTCCATACCAGAAAGTGTAGGTCTTTTCAGGAGCCAAGCTGCAACATCAGACAATGACCAACCAGACAAAAGCATTGTAGAATGCAATAGTAAGTACATTTCTCTGTGATTTTGAGATTGTATCCATATTTGGATAAATGGACTACACTTGTAAAAGGTAAATTTGCTGAAGACATCAAAATAGAAGGAAAAATTAGTTGAAAGTAGAAGTAAACAGACCACAAAAATAAATAGAAGAGTAAACAAACACTTGGCGGATGGAGTCTGATGTGGATAAATGTGAACTTGTCAACTTTGGCAGTGAGAATAGAAAAGCATACATTATATAAATAGCGAGATGGCAGAACGTGGTAATACATAGAACATAGCAAAGTACAGCACAGAGCAGGCCCTTTGGCCCACGATGTTATGCCGAGATTTAATCCTTATGTAAAATATAGTAACTTAACCTACGCACCCCTCAACTCACTGCTATCCATGTGCATGTCCAGCAGTCGCTTAAATATCCCCAATGACTCTGCTTCGACCACCAGAACTGGCAACACATTCCATGCATTCACAACTCTCTGCGTAAAGAACCTACCTCTAATGTTTCCTTTATACCTTCCTCCTAATATCTTCAATCTATGACTTCTTGTACCAGTCAATCCTGCCCTGGGGAAAAGTCTCTGGCTATTGACTCTATCTATTCCTTTCATTATTTTGTACACCTCAATCAGGTCTCCTCTCTTCCTCCTTCTCTCCAGAGAGAAAAGTCCGAACTTTTCTTCATAAAGCAAGCTCTCCAGTCCAGGCAGCATCCTGGTAAACCTTCTTTGCACCCTTTCCAAAGCCTCTGTATCTTTTCTATAGTAGGGCAACCAGAACTGGACACAGTATTCCAAGTGTGGTCTCACCAGGGACTTGTAGAGCTGCAGCAAAACCTCGCGGCTCTTAAACTCGATTCCCCCTGTTAATGAAAGCCAAAACACCATATGCTTTCTGAATAACCCTATCCACTTGGGTGGCAACTTTGAGGGATCTATGTACTTGCACACCCAGATCCCTCTGTTCTCCACACTGCCAAGAATCCTGTCTTTAATCCTGCATTCAGCATTCGGGTTCGACCTTCCAAAATGCACCATTCGCATTTATCCAGGTTGAACTCTATCTGCCATTTCTCAGCCCAGCTCTGCATCCTGTCTATGTCACATTGCAGCCTGCAGTAGCCCTCTATACTATCAATGACACCTCCAACCTTTGTGTCATCTGCATATTTACTAACCCACCCCTCAATCTCCTCATCCAAGTCATTTATAAAAAACGACAAAGAGCGGAGGCTCAAGAACAGAGCCCTGTGGGACACCACTCAGCACTATCCTCCAGGCAGAATACTTTCCATCTACAACCACTCTCTGCTTTCTATCAGCCATCCAATTTTGAATCCAGGTAGTCAGATCTCCCTGTATCCCATACTTCCTGACTTTATGAATGAGCCTACCATGGGGAACCCTATCAAATGCCTTGCTGAATTCCATGTACACCACATCCACTATTCGACTGTCATCGACCTGTCTTGACGCCTCCTCAAATAACTGAATAAGATTTGTGAGGCATGACCTGCCCCTCACAAAGCCATGCTGACTGCCTTAAATCACACTATGTTTTGCCAAATAGTCATAAATCCTATCCCTCAGAATTCTTTCCAAACCTTTGCTGTCCACAGACATAAGTCATGGTTCTGCATGTCTGGTACATCAGTCACAAAATGTTAGTATGCAAGTACAGAAAATTATTGAGAAGGCAAATGGAATATTGCCACTTATTGCAAAGTGATTGGAATATAAAAGTTGATAGCTTTTCCTGCAGCTGTACAGGGCCTTGCTGAGACCACATCTGGTACAGGTTTGCTCTCCTTATTTGAAAAAGGATATGCATTTGGAGTAGTTCAGAGAGGGTTCACGCAACTCATTCCAAGAATGAAGGGCTTGTCATATTAAGAAAGGTGGGCAAGGAACAGCCTTATGTCAATTCAAGTTAAGAAGGATGAGAAAGGTCTAATTGAAACATATAAGAACCCCAGAAGACTGGGATAGGGTGGATAGTGTGGAAGAGACCAGTATAAGGGAACACAGTTTAAAAAGAATAGGTCTTCCTTTTAGGATAGAAATAAGGAGAGGGTTTTCTTTTTGTTTCTGAGGCTTTTTATAGTGAAGAATTGTTTTCCACAAAAAACACTGACCCATCACTAAACAGCAGAATGTGATCGTATAATACTGCACCTTCCCCTGGCAGCTGTATTTACATGTTCTGATAAATACTAATGTTTACATGTGAAAGTAAACAATTTTTAAATATTTTATCCACAGCAATAGTGATGAGAAATCCAGATACAGTTGTTTTGAAACATGATAAGCTTGTTAATTAAAATTTGCACTTGCTTATGAATGACTAGAGTGTTGTCATTTCAAGTGTGGGTATGGATTTGTCACATGATTATTCGCTGCATTGTCTTAAAGGAGCTGCCCTCTGCTTTAAGACTGTGCAGCCACAAGCAAACGGAGTCCATTATTAATTATTTTCCTTTCCTGAACATATGGTCTTGAGTCTAAATGAACAGTCTGTTTATCATTTCGTATGGATGAACAGTAATTCTAAAAGTGACTTATCTCTCTTTGTTTTCTTCTTCAGGTCGTCCTTGTGATTCAGGAATAGGGAGTCAAAATTCAGCAGATACTAATTCACCACATGTCTAAGACATTACAGATACCCAGAAATAGACAGTCATTTTCGCAATTCTTGGTTTGACTCATCTATGCACCTTACTTGTCAGGTTCAAAATTGTTTTTCTACAGTCATTATAAGAGGACAGAAGGGGAATGTCAAAATAAATTAACATGGAAATACAGCAAAATTAACTCTCTCCTAATTGATGCAAGTTGACAGACATTCTTTGATATAATTAAATCAATCAATGTTTTTAGATTGATTTGTGGGACGTGGAGGTCACTGGCTGACCAGCAATTATTGCCCATCCACAGCTGCCTTTGTAAACGTGGAAGTGAGCTGCATTTTTGAACCACTGCAGCCCCCTGCTATGGATTGACCCACAATAACATGAGAGAGGGAGTTCCAGGATTTTGAGCCAGTGACAGTGAAGGAGCAATGATATATTTCCAAGTCAGGATGGTGAGTGGCTTTAAGGGGAACTTGAAAGTGATTGTGTTCCCAGGAATCTGCTGCCCTTGGCCTTCTAGATGAAAGAGGTAAAATGATAAAAGATATGTGCTGTACCTTGAAACTATGGATTCATGAAATCTGAACGACTTCAAGGCAGAAAGATTGTTTACAAAATATAGCAGACGTAGCTTGTTTTAACATTTCAAATATTCAACATTTTAGACCTTTGTGTGATTCGAGTTCTACCTGTGAAGCATAACCAGCCCTGAACCATAATTCAAATCCAACACGTGAAATAGATTGGACACTATCGTCCTGAGTGAGAAATGTAGACCAGAGGAAAAACAATGGGCTGTTAGTTGGTGGTTGTTATTTCTGTAAAATGTAATTGTTGAACATTTGAAGACTGTCAATTTTATCCTTTCCTTCATCACCTTAATGCATTTCAGCGGAAGGTCTGGAATGTAAAGATGAATTGACATAAAACTCATATCTGATGTCAAACATATGGGAACACATTCAGATTCAGTACATTTGGAGTCTTGAGCATCTGCCAGCTCGACTTGAATCCGTTGTCAACAAGTTCTAAAAGATCAGAGCAGAAGATGGACAAGCTACCTTTCCTCAGTGGGTAAAAGTCTGCCCTCAGAATCTGAAGATTACAAGGACTTGTCAACCCCAGCATCTTGCAGGTCAGGACACAAACTTGAGTTTCTTTTGAAAACTTAACCATGCATCAATAATATGTATTAATAGATAAAATTATAACGAATGATAAGAGAGCTACTCACTTTGTAAGGACCACATCTTTTTATTGCCTGTATTTTTGGAATGTGGACTGCTTTAAAGCAAGGATATTGTGCAAAGAAGGCTACGGTGTTGTAAATCATGTCTACTGGAATACATTTTGTACAACTCATTGTTTCAGGAATATATCTATTGTGAGTAGAAGCAGGCACCATGGAGTTGATGGTTTCTGAATTAAAGGAAAGCTGTTTGACAAAAATATCTTAATTGGCTCCTGACTGAGTGACTGTGGATTGTGTGTGACCAGTGGAGCAGAGAACCACCAAACCTGTAAAAAGAAAGTTTCAAAACTTCT
Organism: Chiloscyllium punctatum; assembly: GCF_047496795.1. Taxonomy (NCBI): domain Eukaryota; kingdom Metazoa; phylum Chordata; class Chondrichthyes; order Orectolobiformes; family Hemiscylliidae; genus Chiloscyllium; species Chiloscyllium punctatum. The sequence continues at coordinate 3,969,940 of NC_092754.1, read as the reverse complement.
GTTTTCTGAGTGGTGCAGGAGAAAGTCTCCAGTAACAGCCAGCTAGCTTCCATTCACCTTTCTCTGCAAAATCCTTGTTCGAGGAAGAATGGGAACATAAGAACCAGGAGCAGGATTAGGCAATTCAGCTCCTCGAACCAACTCCACCATTTAATATGATCTCGGCTTATTTCATCTCAGCCTCAACTCTATTTTCATGCCCTTCAACCCGTTACTATTAAAACTCTGTCCATTTCCTCCTTTAATTTATTCAGTGTCCCAGCATCCACCACACTCTGGAGGAGTGAATTCCACAGGCTTATGACCCTTTGAGAGAAGTCATTTCTCCTCATCTCTGTTTTCAATCCATTACTCCTTACCCTAAAACTATGATTTCTCGTGCTGGATTGACCCACGTGAGAAAACCATCCTTTAAGCATATACTTTATCAATTGCCTTTAATTTCTTATGTATCTCAATTCGATCACTTCTCAATCTTCTAAACGCCAGAAGATATTGGGCTAACTGCTCAATCTCTCTTCACAGGACAAACTCTCATTGCCAGAATTAATCAAGGGAATCTCCTCTGAACTGCCTCCATATGCAGCTACATTCATTCTTAAGTAAACGTACCTTTAAAGACATTGAGAGGACAAATTCTCAATGAGTGATTGAAAGGGAACGTCAATATACAAAGGCTGATTAACCTAAAGGACTCTATACAAACAACCAGCAAAACAAATATAATTTACAAAATACCATGCAAGGACTTTAACAAACACTACATTGGACAAGCAAAAAGCTAGCCACCAGGATACATGAACACCAACAAGCCACCAAAAGACATGACGCACTATCACTAGTATCCTTACATACAGATGAAGAAGGATTCCAACTTTGATGGGAGGGACAACACATCCATTCTAGGACAGGTTAAACAGAGACACACAGGGGAATTCCTAGAAACCTGGCATTCTAACTGGAACTCCATCAATAAACACATCGATTTAGACCCCATCTACCATCCTCTGAGAAAAAGAACCGGGAATGATATCACACACCTTTAAGAGACCAAGACATATAATTAGAAAGTGGGACATAACACCCGCACTTCACAAGAGGCTCACTGATGATGTAATCTAATATAGTGACAAAATGTCTGAAAACAAACCTTCCAGCTCTGAGCAAATTCACAACCTGAACCTCAATCTGAGCACCAATCTTCACGAAAGTCGCAAAGAATATTGTGTCAATAACAAAGAACTGAAGCAGAGTTGAAAGGAAGAGAAAGAAAGCAACTTATAAGACCCATATATATATATATATATAGAGAGAGAGAGAGAGAGTATACTGAGGAACCTCGATTATCCGAATGACATGGGCTGGGTGTATTTTGTTCAGATAATCAAGGTTCCTCTGTATTCCCAAAAATTGATTTGTTGAAGTGATCTTAATATGTGAATATAATAAATGTTTAGTTTGGAGGATTATCTGAAAGTGCTGTTTTTATTCCCACTGTTACAACAACTATACAAACACCAGGAACAGGAGCACACGCACTCTCAGTTCATACTGTGGCCATTGGCACATGTAAGATTTCCCCTATCACTGACATCATTGGTGTGTGCCTGTCAGCCTGTGAATTTATATTCAAGCAGAATGTGCAAAGAACCATGTCCATATGTTCTAATTTGCTGTATACTTTAGACACAAGTCATCAGGCACAGTGACTGCACATTCTGCTTCCTCAACAATGATCATTTTTGGACAGTATCGTTGAGAGCCAAAGGACATTGTGTGCAAGCAGAGCATACTTCGGAGAATCAAAGGACATGATACAAACATTAACTGCTGCTGGAGGAGCTTCAACTCTGTGAAAGGTGTTCTTTGATCAGCCCAAAACTTGTTAAATGGTCAGTATAAAGAGATATGGATGACTGAATGTTGCAGACTTGCGCATTCCAAGGTCGAGGACTATGTGCTGAGGAAGACATGAAAGTTCAGAGCAGGCACTGTGCAAGCTTAATAGGAAGGGACTTCTAAGATCCTCCTGCCATTGTTTAGTGAAGTGTGGGAAACCGTGTAAAACCCATTAGCTTGTATATTTGATAATAAATATATTTTGTAACTTTAATCTTTAAGTATGGAGGCATTTCTAAGTAAAGGGAGGATTCCCATAGTCTTAATAGACTCAAGGATTACTCTCATAGAGAGCAAGAACTGGTTTAACCTGAGGATCATAACACCTTTGGCAAGTTGTGAGGTTAAGAAGGACAGTCCTTCATGATGACTTCAGTCAACGTGGAGAATTGAACCCATGCTGTTGGTGTCACTGTATATCACAGTCCAGCATCCAGCCAACTGAGCTTACCAAGCCCCACTTCTAACTGCCATATACTGTATTGAAAGAAACTGACAGAGTAAAATCCAGTGTATCCACTCTTGGCAGGTGAAGGCACAGCCACCAGTGATGGAATGATAAAAGTCAGTTGTGGAAACATAGAGAATAGGAGCAGTTGGTCATTCATCCTTCAAGCCTGCTCCACCATTTAATATGGTGCTGACTGGTCATCCAATTCAGGACCTGCTCCTGTTTTCTCCCTATATTGTCATGACAAAGAGATCAGAATTGGAGTAACACAGGAACCTGAGTAGAAGTGAGATAACAGAGGTGCAGAAGGTGTTATTCATGGAGAAACTTAAAAGTAAGAGTTTGCAGTATTGAAAGTCCAGTGAACAGTGTGAAATAACAGATAAGAAACTTAGCAGTCTAAGTCCAAAATGTAAGTGGTTTATTCACATGCACATGGGGAGCAGCTTAAAATTTATCCAAGTTACAAATAGTCATGGCTTTTATACATAAAATGCAGTTACATGTCCCATTTTGGGTGGACAACTTAGCTATCACTCACCTTGGATGCATATCATATGTTCAATGTTTAAACCTGGCTGTTTAGAGTCTTAACAGCTTCATAGAAAATACAGCTTTACAACAGCTAACCAGAGTAAACTTATTTAAAGCTGAACATATGCCCTGTGAAGACAATAAAAGGTTAACATGTTTTCCTTGTAATTTTATATTGTAAAATAAATGCATAAATTTATAATTATATACCAGTTAGTGATATCTAATGCTCTGATCGGTCAGAAAGTGCAAAGCTTCAGGAGTTTAACCACAGAGTTACTGCAATTACATGTCCTGGAGTTCCACTGAAGACCTGTCAACTGTTACCAACTGGTTTGAGGTTTTGTCTCAAACCTGTGTACAAGCCCCAAGTTATCCTTGGGAATTCTGTGTGCTCCATTGTGTCCCGGCCTCCCTTCTCACAGATTCACACTCTGTTTTCCATTCATTGCTGGTAAGCCCATTTTTCAGCTCTGGCCTTGCATCAGAGGAAATAGAATTCTTTGTGTCTTCCAATTCCTACCACGCTATGGGCTTTTCTAATGTAATCATTACATCCTTGCTATTCCCTTACAAAGATAGGCTATTCTTATCTCTCACTTGACACCTCAGGATCAATGCTGTTGAACCAAGGTAGGTGAGTGAAAGTAAAGGTCATGGATGAACTAGACTTGGTGCAAGTTAGGACATGTGTGATAGAGGTTTGAAGCAGTAAACTACACCAATACTTCTCATTGATTAATGGGACCTCTAAGTTTTTTAAAATAAAGACAATGCCATATCAAAGACATTTGCTCAAAGATATTCCCTGCCTCAGAGATTATTATTTTGCATTAAGGTCCAAATGAAACCAACATCTGAAAGCTTTGCTAGAAACACCAATTATGATGAAGATAGTTAGTATTCCTGTTTTGAGTAATAAAAGAGTACTTCATGTCTCTGTACCACAGCATCAACCAGATGCAGCTCATGAAGATGTTTTTGAAGTAGGGATACAGCAGCCATTTGCATAATCCAATTTACACAAAGAACCATATGATTATGTCAAGTTAATCACTTTGTTGTTGTGATGCTGATTAAGGATGAACATTAGCTAACAGAAAACGCTCCTCTTCTTCAAAACATTGCCATAAGCATTTGTGTTCCTAAGACTGGGTTTCTATTTATCATCATCCAAAAAGAGTTGAAAGGTTATCAGGAGTAGGCAGGCATGTGATTTGAGGTTATAATCAGGTCAAAATCAATAGCCTGACTTTATTTAAACAGTGGTGCAGGTTTGATGGGGTCAGTGTCCTACTACTTGTTCATATGAATCTACAAATAAGAAACATGAGTAAGTCACTTCACCCTTCATGGTCCAACTGATTTTAACCTCCTGCAGAACATCAATAATCTTACTTTCTCTTGGTCTGCCTCTGCCTAAAAAATATTTAAAGATTCTGTGTCCACTGCCTTTTGAGAAAGGGAATTCCAAAGATTCATAATCAAGGGCAGGCAAATGGGACTTGATTAATTTAGGATCTGTTTCAGAAATATTCCTGAAGGGCTTTTGCCCAAAACATCGATTCTACTGCTCCTTGGATGCTGCCTGATCTGCTGCGCTTTTCCAGCAACACATTTTTCAGCTCTGATCTCCAGCATAACCAGTCCTCACTTTCTCCTCACTACCTGGTCTGGCAACTGTACCATTCAAGATCAGAGACGCTTACAGAGAGTAGTGAACTCAGCTCGGACAATCACAAAGGCCAACCTCCCATCTATAGAATCCATCTACCAGGCACACTGTCAAGGAAAGGCCGCTAGCATTCTCAGAGATCCATCCCACCCTGGCAATGCTCTTCTACAACCTCTACCATCATGGCTAGGTTTCACACCAGCCCATTTTGAAACAGTTTCTACCCTACTGTAGTTAGATTACTGAATGGGACTCACAAACCCTTAGCATTCGTCTGTACCTATGTTTTTGTGTTTGCCGCTGTTTACCTATTATTTAATTATCTATGCTTTTTAACTGTGATCTGCCTGTATTGCTCGCAAGACAAAGCTTTTCACTGTGACTCGGTACACGTTACAATAAATTCAATCCAATTCAATATTTGCCGCTGCATTGCTGTTGGCCTATCCCTTAACCTAAATTACCAGCTCCTTTTTGTAACTCTGCTTTCATGGTCTCACATTGCCCTGGTCCAAATCTTTATTCTTGGACCCACACTTCGATCCCTTAAACTGTGTGTAAAATCTAGATATTATTACCTTTGAGGTTCTGCTTCATAATTTGGTGCCTGGCTCCTTACACTGACTGTGCAGAACTTCTTTCCTTGTTCTACCAATGTCATTGGTGCTGACATGGACCACAACAACCTTTTCCTCCCCCTTCCATTGCATGTGTTTCTCCACCTGATATCATGAACCCTTGCACCAACCAAACAACACAGCCACCTGGACTCGCACTTTGCTGCAGAGAACAGTGTCAATACCACACCCCACCCCACCCCACCAAGCTGCCCCCTGCAAGCACTACAGTTTGTCTCCCCAAATGCTCGAAGGGCTTTCTGTGCAATGGTGCCATAGTCATTTAACTCATCCACCCCGCAGCCCCTGCTCTCATCCAAACAAGCTGAGAGAACCTCAAACCTGTTGGATTATTGCAGAGGCTGACAGTAATACACTCCTTTCTTCTGGGTCCTCTTATGCACCTTACTGTAATCACAGCCTCTTGTCCCTAACCACTGTTCATAGCAGAACACTGTATCCTAGGAGGTGTGATTGCCTCCTGGTATACAGAATCCAGGTAATTTCTCCACTCCCTGATTCATCACAGTGTCTATAATTCAACTCACAGCTCATAAACTCTAACTTCAAACTTCAAGCACAGCACTGATATGTTTGCCCTGGATCACAATGGTATCATTGAGCTCCCACATACTGCAGCTTCATACACCACCTGTAATGCCATTCTTAATGAGCTTTTAATTAATTTAGTTATGTTATTTCCTTATTTATGTTGATTTTCAAATATTGTATTAGTATACACATTAGTGGTAAAAGTATGTTAAAACTTGATGTTATGACACTGGGTAAATCCCTCTGATAATTTAAACCAGTAACAGAGAAAAGATTCACCCCATGGTGTAATCTGTTAAAATTCAAGAGGCAAAGAGCTATCCCAGAGGTCACTATTTAAAGTAAAAATTTAAAACGTTCTTCTTCAAGTATAACAGAGAATATTAAAACTTACAACTATTTACAGCTCCTTTCTTTTAAACCTATCTTTTACCTTCCACTCTACAATACTAATCCAATAAAAAGTCCTGATTATGATTTACGATAAAAGAATCACACTTCAAAACAAGTTAACCTTGCTGAGTCTTTTTTGTAGATTCTTCTCTGTAGGATGGCCTCGATGTTTTCTGTGCAAATTCCTTACCCAGACAGGTACCTTTATGACAGCTCTGGAGCTAGCAGTCTCGTTCTTCCATTGGCTGTTCAAAATGTCCAATTTTATATCCCAAAACATTGGATCGTTTCATTGGTTTTAATATTAACAAAATACTAAATTCAAACTTGATTGGAGTTTGGTATTTTGGTGCATAATTTAAACTGATTGGCCGAATTTGAATTTGTTTTTGCCTCACAACAACCCAGCTGCTAGCTGTTTAACTCTCTTAAAGGTCTATACCTTCATAACACTTCCCCTATTAAGAAAAAATGAACCATCATTAATGAAAAGATAGCTTTTTGTTCTCTATTCCTTAACAACAATATCACGGCCTACATATGACTTTAATCTAAATCCATATTAACCTCTTCCCATATAAACATAAAACATTGAATAGATACCATTCTTACATATACTTTATCAGTTAAATCTGTGATAACGCATCTGCGATTATTCTTATGACCTGCAACATGTACAATATGTAAATTAAAAGTCTGTAACATAAGACTCCAACCAGTAGTTGCATATTCTGTCTTTAAAATGTTCCAAGAATATAAGAGGATTGTGATCCGTGCATACAACTGTCTCCAACACATTGTTCATGACATACACATTAAAATGTTGTAAGGCTAGTACCAAACTCAATAGTTCTTTTTCGATCGTGGAGTATTTCCTCTGGTGGATGTTGAGTTACTTTGAAAAATAACCAACTGGCAGTTCAATCCCATCATCATCTCCCTATAGCAGTACAGCTCAAATTCCTATGTCACTAGCATCAATGGCAACTTTAAAAGGTTTTGAAAAGATTGGTGTAGCTAAAACTGGTGCAGTGGTTAATATTGCTTTCAAATGGTCAAATGCCTCCTGGCATTGTTCTGTTCACTGAAAATTTGTGTTCTTCTTCAGCAAATCAGTTAACGGTACCACTACACTGCTGAAGTTTAGAACAAACTTCTGATAGAATCTGCTTAGTCCTAAGAATCGAAACACCTCTTTCTTTGAGGTTGGTTCTGGAAATTCTTCGATGGCCTTCATCTTTGCATTACATGGGGTCAACCTTCCATGTCCAATGTTATGTCCCAAGAATGTCACCTCTGCTTTCGCAAATTCAGTTTTGCTTAAGTTTATTGCCAGTTTTGCTTCTCGTAGTAATTCAAAGAGCTCTGCCAACTGTACAATGTGATCTTTCCAGGCCTTACTAAAGGTCACTACATCGTCCAAATAAACTGCAGTTTGTTAACCGGCCACAACTCCATTCATGAGTCTTTGGAATGTGGTGGGTTTGTTCTTCATTTCAAAGGGCATCACCTTAACTGATATAGCCCATTCGTGGTTACAAATGTAGAAATTTCTTTTGTCGTCTCTGATAAAGGTACCTGCCAGTAATCACGCAGTAAGTCTAACTTGGTGATGTAACTGGCTTGTCCAAATTCCTCGATACAGTCCTCCAATCTCGGAATTAGATACAAGTCTGATTCTGTAATGGCGTTGACGTTCCAATAATCCACACAAAATCATTCAGTACCATCTGGTTTGGGAACTAAGACAATTGGCGAACTCCACTCGCTCTGGCTCGGTTCGATGATATCCTTGTCAAGCATGGCCTCCACCTCCAACTGGACCTGTCTGGATTTGAACAGATTAAGCCAACAGGGGTGTTGTTCTATCAGAGCAGTATTCCCTACGTCTACTTCATGTACAATAGCATTAGTCCTCCCCATCTGATTCTAACATATGTCTTTATATTACAGTAACAAACCTTTCAACTGTACTCTATGCTCCTGAGACAGATAGTTCACTAACCTACCCACTCCTCAAGGACTTCTTCATTTTTAAATCTATTTAGAGGCACATCAAAATCCACACCATCTGGATTTGATTCTTCCCTCTGCAGGCAGTAACTAACACCTGTTTGTCCAGTTCTTTCTCTCCAATATAATATGGTTTCAACATAGTCACATGACATACCCAATATCATTTTTTGTTATCTGGCATCTTTACTAAATAGTTCACCTGACTCAACTTTTTCTCAATTTGACAAGGACCACTAAACCTGGCTTTGAAGGGATCTCCTATCACTGGTAGTAGTACTAACACATCATACCCTCAGGAAAACGTCCAAGTCTCAGAGCTTTTATCTGCCACCTGTGTCATTCTACACTGTACTTTCTTTAGATGTTATTTTGCTAACTCACCCATTTGATTTAGTCTCTCTCTCTCATGTCCAATACATAATCTAAGTGTGAGATTTCTGACTTTGGTCCTGTCAATTTTTCTTTAATTAATTTCAAAGGGCCTCTCACTTCATGCCCGAATATTAACTTGAAGGGAGTGAACTGAGTAGATTTGATTGGGGCATCTCTAATTACAAACAATACAAATGGAATATCTTTATCCCAATCATTTAGGTAATCCTGACAGTATGCTCTCAACATGGTCTTCAAGGTCTGATGCCACCTTTCTAAAGCTCCCTGGGATTCAGGATGATACACATTGGATTTAAAGTGCTGTATACCTGAGCTATCCATAACCTCCTTAAACAGCCTAGCAGTAAAATTTGACCCTTGGTCTGACTGAATCTCTCTTGATACTTTGTAATGAAATTGCCTCTGAAAATCTGGTAGATACATCCATTATGGTTAACAAGTTCTGGTTCCCACTTTTAGTTCTGGGAGGGGAACCTACACAATCAATTATAACCGTGTGAAAGGTTCTTCAAATGCAGGAATTGGCAACAAAGGTGCTGGTTTTATTATTGCCTGTGGCTTACCTATCATTTGGCATTTATGACACATACGGCAAATGTTAACTACATCCTTATGCATTCCAGACAAATAAAAATGTTTTTGTACCTTAGCCTGAGGCTTTCATATCCCTAGGTGACCTCCTACGTAGTTCATGTGTTACCCATAACACCTCCTGTCTGTATGCTACTGGCAACACAATCTGGTGCACTTCACCACATTTTAGAGATTAGATTACTTACAGTGTTTCTGGTCTGCTAACCTGCCATGGTCACCATTTCCATCTTAGGATTCTATCTTTCAGATAATAACCCTCTGGAATATCCTTTGCCTCCTTTTCAGAGAATGCAGCCACATATATATCTTTTATCACCTTGCCTTTCTGTTGCAAGTTCCTCAGCCTTTCAGGACTAAATATTTCTGTCTGACCCTCTGCCTGTTCAGGTTTTTCCTGCACCATTATATCAAACAGGGTGTCCACTAACTGAACCTCAAGTCCTTCATCTATCTCTTTAGTTTTTTTGCTTCATGCTGTGATCTATGATAGTGCGATCTGGTTACTACACAGTCTGGAAAAATACCAGGATATTTTTATTTTAACTCCTCAGTTCCTTCATCTTCCTTGGGCTCCTCCACAGCAAGGGGTGTCACTCCCACCTTGGTCTCTGGTAAATCACTCCCAAGAACAAACTGGATTCCTGGAATTAACACTCTGTCAATCACTCCCACTGATACTTCCCCAGTCTTGAGTTGGCACCCCAACTTGATCTTACCGAGGGAAACGCTAAATTTCTGTCTATCTATCCCACAAATTGCTATACTCTCAGGTAACAGATCAGAAAGAGTGCATACTTGCTCATCTCTCACTACCAGCGACTGGTTAGATCCTGTATCTCCCAACTTCTATCCCTCACAGGACAAAATTCTTGCCGGACGCTTGTCTTATACGCCTACATGTACTCATCTGCTAATTCTGCTGCCCTTCTCACTTCATGAACTTTCTGTTCCTCCACGTGAATTCTTACCATCTCTGGAAATGAATTTTTAAACTTCTCCAGCAGAATGATCTCTCTTAGAGCCTCACAGGTCCTAGCTATTTTTTAAAGCATCTATCAAAATGACTATGTTTAATTCTTTCAAACTCAACGTAAGTCTGACCTGATTCCTTCTTTATGTTTCTAAACTACTGTCTATATGCTTCTGGTACCAATTCATAAGCATTTAAAATAGCCTGTTTGATAATCTTCATAATCTCTTGACCCCTCATCTGACAGCGCAGCAAATACCTCACTAGCTCTGCCTACCAGTTTATTTTGAGCTAGCCATTGCCTATAAATCCTTGGACCATTCCATCTGCCCAGCCAATTTTTCAAGTGAAATAAAGAAGGCTTCAACATCTTTCTCATCAGAATTTTGGCAGAGTTTTGACACATCTGTATATATCACTACCTTCTCTTTTAATCTCCATCCTGTTAACTTGACTTTAAGTCGCAACTTCTCAAGTTCAAATTCTCTTTTGTCTCCCGTTCTTCCTCTCTCTCTTTGCTCAGCTAAGAATCTTTTCTCTCTCTTTCTTCTCATTCTCTTTTTCTCCCTTTGTTTATCTCCTAACACCATTTTCCTCAATTGTAATTTAAGTTTCTTGATGTCTACTGCACTTGTCTTTCTCTGATAGACCCAAGTGTTTGAGTAATCCCCTTACAATTCCAGCTTTACTTTTGTCCATCGTTAAACCCAAATCTAACTTCTTTGCTCATTCTAAAAGTATGGCCTTTTTCTTTACTTCTAAACTTGGCAAATTTGAGAACATTTTCAAATCCCAGAACCTCTTTAGCAATCTTAAGAGCTATTTCTCTCATTTTTCATTTAACCAACCACAAATCACTGAAATTAAACAAATTGTCTCAGCTGTACATTATTTAAAGATGTACGACAGTAACCTGCAAGTGTTTAAATCTACTGGGCCTTTTCGAACCCCAAATCTACTCAAATCTATCTAAACTTGTTCAAATCACAAATCCGAGACCCAGATTGTTCAAATGCTGGCAATGAACCCCAAACTGTTACAATATGGGGCAAACCCCTCTGCTAAATTAAACTAGCAACACAGAAAAGATGCACCCCATGCTGTAATCTGTTGATATGAGAGGCAAAGAGCTATCCCAGAGGTCACTATTTAAAGTAAAAATTAACAACTTTTTTCTTTAAGTCTAACAGAGAATATTAAAACTAACAACTGTTATATAGCTCCTTTGTCTTGAACCTATCTTTTACCTTGCACTCTACAATACTAGTCTGATAAAAAGTCCTGATTAAGATTTATGAAAAAAATCACATTTCAAAACAAGTCAGCTTGGCCGAGTCTTCTTTGTAGATTCTTCTCTGTAGGTTGCCTCAATGTTTTCTGTGAAAATTCCTTCCCCCGACAGGTACCTTTATGACAGCTCTTGACCTAGCAGTCTCCGTGGCAGTTCTTCCATTGACTATTCAAAATGTCCGGTTTTATACCCCAAAACATTGGATTGTTTCATTGGTTTTAATACTACCAAAATACTAAATTCAAACTTGATTGGAGTTTGGTATCTTGGGGCATAATTTAAACTGATTGAATTTGAATTTGCTTTTGTTTCATGGCAACCCAGCTACTGCTAGCTGTTTTGATCAAATGTTACCCTGTTCTGGGCTCTCTGTACGTCTCCAAGTCCTTGCTAGCTTTTCAACTCTCTTAAAGGTACAGTACCTCTATAACATTTGAAAATAATCTTGACCACTACCAGTAAGTACCAACAGCTCTTACTTGTATGTTGATGTCCTTTTTGTCAGCCATTTCAAATTCTGGCAGGGTTTCTGTTAGGGTTTAGCTGTTGCTCCAACTGAGCTCAATCTGAGATGCGTTCATCAGGCTTTTATCTCAAAGTTCCACTGTCAGCTTGACTCCACTCCTACACACCAGCAGTTTCTTCATTTGAAGTTAAGACTTGTGCGGCCTCATTTGTGGATGAAAAGTGACAAACTCAACTGTGAAGCCAAGCTTGCTTTTCAGATCAACTCACTAAGGCCAACTTTCCAAATGAGGGGCTAAAGGATGAACATCTCTGAATGCAATTGGTCCTTAAACCCTGAGCCACAACAGATCGAGCTGAAGTGCAACAGCTGCTAGTTACCTGAAGACAGGTTGAATTTTGATACACCATGTGAGATTTTCAAATCAAAATATTTTGTGATGGACTTTTACAAATTTTATGATTAAAGTAAATATTTGGAAGGAACAGGTTCTCCCAGCACAGGATTATATAAAACAGACAAATTGATGCAAGTCATATCATTGCACTAAGCTCTTTGAAATAAGGTCTTCTTTGATGGAAAGAAGAGGCATTTTGGTCAGTACATTAATAATGGAAAATTTAAAATGGAGGGTAACGGCAATGCAATTTTAAGGCTCATAACCTCCTAAACTGGAAAAGACTGGTTATTTTTAGTTAACCATAAATAAGGTTAAAAATGCATAATGTGTGTAGAGCAGTCTCCGCGTACATTAATGCTCTGTTATTGTATGTCGCCTAATGAATCAATGCAACTAATATGCTGTTTCAGAATGTAACAGTTGGTTGAATGTGTTGTGGTTGGATGTTATAACATACATGAAATTGTTCATGAACAGTGATTAGTACAAAACAGTTAAAGGTACCATCAATTTGAAATACACCTTTAAAGGCTCCCACTTTTGACATATGAAATAAATTTTAAATTTAGAATTAAAACCTACATAAATTTATGTAATTTGAATGTTGTGCTCTTAAGTTTGAATTTTATACAAGTTTGGCTTAGGGCTGACAGCCGTAGAAATCTCTTGAAGCTTTTTTTTTTCACTTTTTAGCATAAATTTAGATACAAGCATTGTTTACGTTTTAAGGGCTACACCAGTTTTTACTAACCGAATTGAGTTCCCTTGTGATAGCAGAATTGATATATCCCGACCAAACTGAACCTTCTAAAACAATCAATGCAATGTGTCCTTGATTAGAATTGTTTGAAATGTCTTCAACTGTGTTTGAGATTGCTGGTATGATGTACAATTTATAATGGTCCACTTACTAGAATAATTTGATTATGATAACAAATTCTGTAAAATACTTTTCCTGATTGCTCCTGGCAAACTTTTGCTATATGATTAGAAATATTGAAATTGCATTAAGGCAACTTTTATGCTGTGCATAAACATGTTTAAAGAGAAAAATGTATTACTCTTGCTATTTTCAATTGGAAATATTTTGCCTTCAGGCTGAATTGCAATGATTATTGAAAACATTAAGGCTATTACAATTGTATTGAAGCTCCTAAGAGTGGCACATATTGTATGAAGACAGGATGAACTTTGATACACCATGTGAGATTTTCAAATCAAAATATTTTGTGATGGACTTTTACAAATTTGATGATTAAAGTAAATGTTTGGAAGGAACAGGTTCTCCCAGCACAGGATTAGCCCACTGCTTGTCATAGAGATGTACAGCACGGAAACAGAACCTTCGGTCTAACTCGTCCACGCTGACCAGATATCCCAACCTAATCAAGTCCCACTTGCTAGCACCCGGCCCATATCCCTCCAAACCCTTCTTTTTCATATACCCATCCAGATGCCTTTTAAATGTTGGAACTGTACCAGCCTCCACCACTTCTGCTGGCAGCACCCTCAATACACACACCACTCTGTGTGTGAAAGGTTTGCCCCTTAGATCTCTTTTATATCTTTCCCCTCTCACCCTGAACCTATGCCCTCTGAGTCTGGACTCCCCCACCTCAGGGAAAAACCTTGTCTATTTACCCTATACATGCCCTTCATGATTTTATAAACCTCTATCAGATTACCCCTCAGCCTCCTACGCTCAAGGGAAAACAGCCCTAACCTATTCAGCCTCTTCCTATAGCTCAAATCCTCCAACCCTGGCAACACCTTTGTAAATCTTTTCTGAATCCATTCAAGTTTCAAAACATCCTTCTGATAGGAAGGAGACCAGAATTGCATGTAATATTCCAAAAGTGGCCTAACCAATGTCCTGTACAGCCACAACATGATCTCCCAACTCCTTTACTCAATGCTCTGGCTAATAAAGGAAAGCATACCAAACACATTCTTCACTATCCTATCCATCTGCGTCTCCACTTTCAAGGAACTATGAACCTGCTCTCCAAGTTCTCTTTATGCAGCAACACTGCTCAGGACCTTACCGTTAAGTGTATAGGTCCTGCCCTGATTTACTTTTCCAAAATGCAGAACCTCACTTTTACCTAAATTAAACTCCATCGGCCACTCCTCGGCCCATTGGCTCATCTGATCCTGATCCCGTTGTACCTTATTCGCTGTCCACTACACCTTCAATTTTGGTGTCATCTGCAAACTTACTAACTATACCTCTTATGCTCACGTCCAAATCATTTATATAAATGACGAAAAGTCGTGGACCCAGCACCCGATCCTTATGGCACTCCACTGGTCATAGGCCTCCAATTTGAAAAGCAACCTCCACCACTACCCTCTGTCTTTTACCTTTGAGCCAGTTCTGTATCCAAAGCACTAGTTTTCCCCGTATTTCATAACATCTAACCTTGCTAAACAGTTTCACATGAGGAACCTTGTTGAACACCATACTGAAGTCCATAAAGATCACGTTACTGCTCTGCCCTGATCAATCCTCTTTTGTTACTCTTTCAAAAAACTCAATCAAGTTCATGAGACATGAATTCCCACGCACGATGTTGACTATCCCTAATCAATCCTCGCCTTTCCAAATATATGCAAATCCTGTCCCTCAGAATTCCCTCCAACAAGTTGTCCACCACTGATGTCAGGCTCACTGTTCTTTAGTTCCCTCGCCTTTCCTTACCACCTTTCTTAGATAATGACAGCACGTTAGCAAACCTCCAGCATTCTGGCGCCTCACCTGTGACTATATTGTCCATGTCCTTCTCCACAGTAAACATTGATGCAAAATACTCATTTTGTATCTCCTGTCGCTCCACACATAGGCTGTTTTGCTGATCTTTGAGCGACCCTATTCTCTCCCTAGTTACCTTTTTTGTCCTTAATGTATTTATAAAATCCCATTGGATTCTCCTTCACCCTATTTGCCAAAGCTATCTCACATCCCATTATTGCCCTCCTGATTTCCCTCTTATGTATACTCCTATTGTGTTTATACTCTTAAGATTCACTCGATCTCTGTTGTCTATACCTGACATACGTTTCCTTCTTTCTCTTAACCAAACCCTCAATTTTTCTCATCATCCAGCACTTCCTCCACCTACCAGCCTTTCCTTTCACCCTAACAGGAAAATACTGTCTCTGATCTCTCATTATCTCATTTCTGAAGGCTTCCCATTTTCCAGCCGTCCCTTTACCTGTGAACATCTACCCCCAATCAGCTTTTGAAAATCCTTGCCTATTACCGTCAAAATTGGCCTTTCTCCAATTTAGAACTTCAACTTTTAGATCTGGTCTATCCTTTTCCATACAATTTTAAAACTAATGGATTTATGGTCACTGGCCCCAAAGTGCTCTCCCAATGACACCTCAGTCACCTGCCCTGCCTTATTTCCTAAGAGTAGATCAAGTTTTGTATCTCCTCTAGTAGGTTCACCCATATACTGAATCAGAAAATTTTCTTATACACACTTAACAAATTCCTCTGCATCTAAACCCTTAACACTATGACAGTCCCAGTCTTTGTTCGGAAAGTTAAAATCCCCTACCATAACCACTCTATTATTCTTACACATAATTGAAATCTCCTTTCAAATTTGCTTCTCAATTTCCCATTGACTATTAGAGGGTCTATAATACAATCCAAATAAAATGATCATCCCTTTCTTACTTCTCAGTTCCACCCAAGTAATTTCCCTGGATGTATTTCCAGGAATATCCTCCCCAAATATAGCAGTAATGCTATCCCTTATCAAAAACACCACTCCCCTCCTCTCTTGACTCCTTTCGATCCTTCCCTGAGCATTTGTATCCTGGAACATTAAGCTGCTAGTCCTGTCCATCCCTGAGTCAGGTTTCTGTAATTGCTGTCATATCCCAGTCCCATGTCCCTAACCATGCCCTGAGTTCACCTACCTTCCCTGGTAGGCCTCTTACATTGAAGTAAATGCAGTTTAATTTATCGGTGCTACCTTGTTCTCTGCTTTGTTCTGGCCAGCTCTGACTGTTTGACTCGCTCCTTTTCTCAACTGTACCACTCTCAGATTGATCTCTTTCCTCTCTATTTTCCTGAGATTCCCCCACCCCCGCAAACCAACCGTACTATTTTAAATCCTCTCAAGCAGCTCTAGCAAATCTCCTTGCCAGTATAATAGTCCCCTTCCACTTCTGGTGTATTCCACCCTTCTTGTACAGGTCACTTCCACCCCAGAAGAGATTCCAATGATCCAAAAATGTGAACCCTTCTCCCCTGCACCAGTTCCTCAGCCACACATTCATCTGCTCTACTCCCCTATTCCTACCCTCACTAACTCATAGCATCAGGAGTTATCTAGATATTACTACCCTCAAGGACCTCCTTTTTAAATTCCTGTCTAACTTTCTATATTCTCCCTTCAGAATCTCATCCTTTTCCCTTCCTATGTCATTAGTTCCAATGCATTTAGTGACCTTCTGCTGGTCCCTCTCCCCTTTGAGAACATTTTGCATCCTCTCGGAGACATCCTTGATCCTGCCACCAAGGAGGCAACACACCATTCTGATTTTTTGTTGCTGGCCTCAGTCTGAGAGTGCCTCTGACATACCCCTCATTACATTAGAGCCAGTCTCGATATTAAAAACGTGGCTGTTCATGCTACATTCAGAGTCCATCGCCCTCTACATTTTCCAAAACAGCATACTTGTTTGAAATGGAGATAGCCACATAAGACTGCTGCACTACCTGCCTACCCTTCCTTCCTTTCCTGGAGTTAACTCATCTACCTGACTATATCTGCAGCTTTTCTCCCTTACTATAATGCCATCCATCACACCCCCAGCTCCTGTAAATTTCTCATTGCCTCTAACTGTTTCTCTAACCGATCCATGCATTATGATAAGATTCACAACCAAAGATACTTCCTGTAGACATAATCATCAGTAACATGGAAACTCTCCCTAAACTCCCACGTCCGACAGGAAGAGCATATCATTCTACTAAAGGCCATATTTGCTCCTTCACAATCTACAGACCCAGAAAATACCACCATCATTTTGATCTAAAAGAGAGTGCTCCAGGCTAACTTAGTACTCCTGGTATGTGTTTTAAAGTTTAATCAAGAGACAGAGCTCAATAAAACATATAATTAAGAAAGAAACTACTCTACTCACTACTGTAGACTTACAGCAAGGTTACATGTTAAAAACTATGCACTCATGTGTTCCTGTGCTGTGAGCTACCCCATACAGGTTCCTCCAAGGCCAGCTGTGAGTTTCACTGTTTGTGCATTTTTCCGAGATGCAGTCCGATGTCCAGAGAAACAAGAACTCAAACAGTCAAAGACAGTAACTGTGCAGATTCACTGTTGTGTCAATTAGCAGTGTAGATTTCTTTCTCTCTGTCCCTCGCTGACCATGTGGTCAATGCTTTTTGTCTGTCTTCCTTCTTTTAAATGTGTGGTTGTTTTGATCTTTCTCTTCTCAAAGTTCCAAAACAGTGATTGCTGCTTCTGGAATTTGAGGAAATCACCTCCAACATCTAAAATACCTCAAAAAAGCCGCTCTTATCGCCACAACTTTTTCCAGTCCTCCATCTTGAATTGATTCAGTGCACACTCAATGTATTCCTTTAAGGAAGTACATTCTGTAATGACACTTTCAATAACATTTTGTGCTTGGTGCTGGAACATTTAATTTTTCAAATCATGTAATTGCATTTCAACTGAGTTTCATTCAAGGTACAGTTTGTTTCAACTAAAACATCTGCTATATTTATAAGCTAACGGTTTTACACAGAGTCCAGCCCCTCAATGTGGAATGACAGGAGGGCACCAAATTGTGGTCATTCCCCATCATCATGCAGCAATAAATGTGCAACTTCAACACTGTGTTCTCGGCCAGGACATGTGACAGTTGCAACAGCTTCTTATTGTAGGAGACCAGCATGTTCCTTGCAGACCAAAGGCTGTCCTTTGCTAACTTATTACCCTGATGCCTGTAAATAACGATTTGTCTTGATGGATATCCCACAAGTCAGCAAATAAATAGAGTGACTGCATCTCTTTCCACAACTTCTTCGCATTGACGCATTCCAGGCAGTCTGTCACTGTCTCTTCCCCAGGGCAGCAATATTCAGGGCAGAGTGCAGTAATGCTTAGATTCTGGGCGCATAGAAAGGATCAAATGATGAGGATTTTTTCATTGACCTCTGTATGACTAACTTGAAGTTAAAGATGTATTGGATAAGGGAGGGATAAATAATTCAGCGTGCTCAGACTGATTGTTTGCTGATCTCTCAGCCTCCAAAATAATCCAAACTTTTCCCAAACCATCACTCATATTAAGCGCTCCACAAAATTCTTTCACAATCATCATTCTTTTGGCAGGATGGTGGAATTGAAGCCTAAGATCAGCCATGATCATGGTGAATAGAACAGCAGGTTTACTAATCTCCTGTCTCTTGTATTAAAACACAACAGCTCACACACACAAACATTTGATACAAATGAAGCAACGAACAGTATGGTGACAATTCGAAATTATTTTATTCTCTTCCGTATTAGACCTGTAGGTTGATGTTTTAGGTGGAATGAAGATCTTATAAAAGCAGCAATTCTTTGTGAGCCACAAAATTTCGTGGAACTGAATGCCAGAAGTTTGGCTTTTGGGCAAATTTGATGTTGAAGTAGAATGGGGGAAAGAGTCCTCTCCCAGCTGACTAATTCTGGTCCCTATCCTCGGGAATAATGAATTCTCCACGACAGTGTTGCAGATTGACACATTCCAAGGTCCAAGAACATGAACGGAGGGAAGTATACAAGGTTGAGGAAGATTTCACAAAGGAGTTGGGGGAATATTCACAGTCTAAGGCTTTCAGTCACTGTGCATCCAAAGGCTGAGATTTTACAAATTCCTCGGGCTGTTTGTCCCTCTAGTAATGATTTTGACAAATATTGACTTGAACATTGCTGAAAAAAAGACATTTCTCAAAACATTTCAGCTTGCACTCACCAAGTCAATTAGCAAGAAATGCTACATAAAAGGGAAAACGATATTTATATAGTAAAAGAGGAGAGTGATGATTATCTAATGAATAGATTGTGATTGGTCAAGACATTGCCAAGGAGAATGCAACTGTTAACAGCCAAGCCTTTTTTCAATATTAAACCAGGCAGGTTGACTTTGCTTAGTTAAGGCATTTCACTAAGAAATAAATCAGAAATAAACTAGACACATACTCCAAGGCCCAAGCAATTGTTGACTTGTTGATTGTGGCATTCTCTAGCTGTTCCAGAAGTCACTGTTATATACTGGCAAAGGTCTGCAAAACTGGTTAGAAAATGTGAGGAAATGCTGGCCACAGCACACTAACCCCGATCTCACACCCCCATAAGATCAACCCTCAAATAATTAATGAAATCCTCAAATAATTAAAACAAACATCAGCAGAACTGAAATCTGAAACAAAATCATCAATTCTGAAGAAACCCAGCAGGTCTGGCAGCATCTGTGGAGAGAGAAACAGAGTTAACATGTTGGGTCCAGTCCCATTCTGAAAAATGGCCAGTGGATTCAGAACATTAACCAAACCTTCAGACCCACCCCCACAACTCAACACCCCACCCCCCCAACCAACCCCAACCCCAACCCCAACACCAACACCAACCCCCATCCCCACACCCTCTCCCCCAACCAACTCCCAACCCAACCCCCATCCTTATCCCCAACCCCCATCCCCACACCCTCTCCCCCAACCAACTCCCAACCCAACCCCCATCCTTATCCCCAACCCTAACCCCACACATCCTCCCCCAACCAACTCCCAACCCAACCCCCATCCTTATCCCCAACCCTAACCCCACACATCCTCCCCCAACCAACTCCCAACCCAACCCCCATCCTTATCCCCAACCCTAACCCCACACATCCTCCCCAACCAACTCCCAACCCAACCCCCATCCTTATCCCCAACCCTAACCCCACACATCCTCCCCAACCAACTCCCAACCCAACCCCCATCCTTATCCCCAACCCTAACCCCACACATCCTCCCCAACCAACTCCCAACCCAACCCCCATCCTTATCCCCAACCCTGACCCCACACATCCTCCCCAACCAACTCCCAACCCAACCCCCATCCTTATCCCCAACCCTGACCCCACACATCCTCCCCAACCAACTCCCAACCCAACCCCCATCCTTATCCCCAACCCTGACCCCACACATCCTCCCCCAATACACCACACCGAGAGGCAGGGAATGATTCTCGTTTTTATTACACATTTTCAAAGACTGATTTCGCTGGTATAATATTTATTTTTATACATATTTGATATTAAGACATAATTACCGTTCGATTCACCTTCGGGCCCTGAGAAACGTGACGACATCGCCGTTATTCTCCTCAACCGTCACCGAGCTCAGAACCGCCATTGCCCCGAGGACACGGACCCGCGCCCCCCGTGGAGTGGGGGGGTTCGCGGTCCCACCCTCTCGGGAAACGGTCGTGCCCCTTGTGGGTTCGGCCTCGTCCACTGAGGGATCCGACCCCGCTCCCTGAGAGCCACTTCCCCGCCACCTCGGGACTCGGCCGTGCCTCAGAGGACCCCTTCTCTCACCACGGCGTGGACAACCCTTTACTGACCCCGTGACCTGGCCCCGCCTCCCGTGACCCCGGGGCCTGGCCCCACCCCCGTGACCCCGGGGCCTGACCCTGAAACAAGAAGCCCCCCCCCCCGCCGCCGCCATCTTCTTGGCGTCAGGAGGTCAGCACGGGTCAGGGGTCAGCCACTGTCAAGTATCAAGCTGGACGGTAGCTGCAAGTTCCTAGGTTTAAAAAAAACAATAGTATTTTGTAAGATCTCACACTGAAAGGTGACTAATCAGTCACATTTAACTCTGTGAATCAAAAATAGGGTTGCCATTTCTGAGAGGGCTGTGTCTGTTGACAGTCTGGAGTCTGAATTGCTGAAAACCTCTGGCCATAGGTTATGGTGACATGTCTTAAAATGTCAGTGTTTATTTTAATGACTTGTTTTATTTTCCTTATTTGCTCATGGGCTATGTGCGCTCTGACATATGACAAGGCACATGACCATCCATCAAATCTCCCTCAGTATGTAGTGTCAAACTGAACTGCTAATACTGGCAGACTTTGTTACACAACTGTTGTGACATAGTTTGGGATGTTTAACTGCATTAAAGAAGCAAGTTGTTTAATCACATGACACGACTCCCACTTAAAATTGACATCTTTGTGGTTGATATGTCAATGTGCACTGTAGGATCAGACAAGATTAGTTGCTCAAATGGGGCTTAAATTCGTTTAAGGAAAACAGATAAGATGACAATAAATGCTACTTTTCTGTTACAGAGTCTAAAGAAAATTGTTCTGGGATTTCCTTTAAAGTAAATAGGATGAACATTTTGTTGGTGAGTGCATGGTATATGTCAGCAGCAACCTAAAATTATACAGGCAAATTGCCGATACTGTTAATCTATGTTTAGGAACACAGGACGTAGGCTATTCAGCCCCTTGAGCTTATTCTACTTTTCAGCCAGATCATGGCTGATCTGCGCCCTATCTCCACATTCCTGCCATTGGCTTATATCCCTTAATACTTTTGTTTAACAAAAAGAATCTAGCATTAAACTTCCAAGTTTAAAAGTCAATGGATTTTTTTTTCTTTAACCCTTTTAAGTAAGTTGAAGTGGAGGTGAGTGTGAGCAGTTTCCTGAAACTCAAGAAATTTATTAACTATTGAGCCATTCAGCCCAGAAATACCCCAAATTCAACTTTTTTTCCGTGTTTATTAATTGCAGTAAAGTACCTCGTATATGTCATTGTATGATTCGGTTTTATACTGTATCTGCGTTTCCTTAGCAAAAGGTTTCACAGATTTTTGCAAGGTTTGTAGCTCAGGTTCGGTTTAGGGTGTAGGTTTGCTCGCTGAGCTGTAGGTTTGATATCCAGACGTTTCATACCTGGCTAGATAACATCATCAGTGGCGACCTCCAAGTGAAGCGAAGCTGTTGTCTCCTGCTTTCTATTTATATGTTTGTCCTGGATGGGGTTCCTGGGGTTTGTAGTGATGTCATTTCCTGTTCATCTTCTGAGGGGTTGATAGATGGTATCTAGATCTATGTGTTTGTTTATGGCGTTGTGGTTGAAGTGCCAGGCCTCTAGGAATTCTCTGGCATGTCTTTGCTTAGCCTGTCCCAGGATAGATGTGTTGTCCCAGTTGAAATGGTGGTTTTCTTCCTCCATGTGTAGGGCTATGAAGGAGAGAGGGTCGTGTCTTTTAATGGCTAGCTGGTGTTCGTGTATCCTGGTGGCTAATTTTCTTCCTGTTTGTCCTAATAGTGTTTCTGGCAGTCCTTGCATGGAATTTTGTAGACGACGTTGGTTTTGTCCATGGGTTGTGCTGGGTCTTTTGAGTTTGTTAGTTTTTGTTTGAGAGTGTTGATGGATTTGTGTGCTACTAGGATTCCGAGGGGTCTTAGTAGTCTGGCTGTCATTTCTGAAATTTCTTTGATGTATGGTAAGGTGGTTAGGGTTTTTGGCTGTGTTTGGTTGGCTTGTCGTGGTTTGTTCTTGAGGAATCTGCGGACTGTATTTTTGGAGTATCCATTCTTCTTGAATACATTGTATTGGTTGTTCTCCTCTGTTTTCCGAAGTTCGTCTGTGCTGCAGTGTGAGGTGGCTCATTGGAATAGTGTTCTGATACAGCTTCGTTTGTGTGTGTTGGGATGATTGCTGGTGTAGTTAAGTATTTGGTCAGTGTTTGTCGGTTTTCTGTATACTCAGGTTTGTAGTTCTCCGTTGTCTCCGTTGTCAACCACAACGCCATAAACAAACACATAGATCTAGATACCATCTATCAACCCCTTAGAAAATGAACAGGAAATAACATCACCACTAATCCCAGGAACCCCATCCAGGACAAACATATAAATAGAAAGCAGGAGACAACAGCTTCGCTTCACTTGGAGGTCGCCACTGATGATGTTACCTAGCCAGGTAATGAAACGTCTGGATATCAAACCTACAGCCCAGCGAGCAAACCTATACCCTAAAGGTTTCACAGATGTTTAGCAATGTAGGGTACCACAATCATATCAACCTTCATAAAAATATATAAACTGTCCCTTAGAAGTGATAAGCAGATATTCTTGATCATTAAGTATCATTAAGATTCCTTTGTGTTTGATAGTTTACTGCTTTTAAATTTTCTACTTTTAATATTGACTGTATTGATGCGCTTGCTAGAATCTTCTTACATTCCTTAGATATATAAACATTTGAATTTCAGATTGGAAGTTAGCTTCCAATCACTGCTTTTGAAAAAAGAAGTGAAAGTAACAGTACAGACCAATTAGCCTAACGTCAGTTGTTCTTGGCCGAGGTGGGGGGTGGTGTGGTTGGTGTGGTGAGATGTTGCTAGAATCTAATACAAAGGAAATCTTAATGCACGTACAAAAACATGACAGGATTAGAATCATGATATAGAATAGGATAATGTGTTTTTTAAAAGGAACATCCTGTTTGACAAATTGTTATTAGAGTTTTTTTTGAGAATGTAACTAAGTAGATAAAGAGCAACTAGTAGATGTGGTATTCCTAGGTTTCCAAAAAGCAATTGGTAATTTGTCTCACAAAAGAATGGGCAAGAGAAAAATCTCATAGGGTTGAGCGTAATATATTAGAATAGAAAGAAGATTATTTAATGGACAGGCAGCAGAGAGCAGGCATAAGCAGGGCATTTTCAAGTTGGCAGGTAGGAATAACAGAAAGCTGCAAAGATCAGAACTGGGTCCTCCGATATTTACAATTTATATTAATGAATTGGATGAAGATGCAGTGAATAACATATAGTCATTTGCTAATTGTAAAAATCTTTGTGCAAAGTTAAGTTGTGGAAAGGATACAGCGAGGCTGCAAAGTGATATAGAGAAATTAAGAGTGTGGATGAAAAGATGGCAGGGGCAGGTGGATTATAAATTAGGGAATTATGAAGTTACTCCCTCTAGTTGTATAAAGTAGAACTTTTTTTAAAGGTGTACAACTTGAAAGTGTTGATGTTCAAAAAGACTTCCGTGCACCCATACAAAGAATGAAAAAGCCAGCAGGTATAGCATGTAAGAAAGATGGGAAATGGCATATCGGCCTTTGCGTACAGCAATAAAAAAAGTTGTGTTACAATTGCATCGAGTTTCAGTGAGACCACATCTGTAGTACTATATGCAGTTTTGATTTTCCCATTTACAAAAGAGTACAGTGAATGTTCACTACATTGGTCCCTGGTATGAAGGCTTTGTCCTATAATTACAGCATGAGTAAATTGGGTCTAAATTCTCTAGATTTTAGAAGAATGAGAAATGCTCTTATTGAGACATTCATGATCCTGAAGGGACTAGGGTTAGGGTAAATGATGAGAGATTATTTCCACTGATTGAGGAATGTAAAACTGGGGCATAGTCTTAGAAAAAGGGGCCAATCATTTAGGAACTGAGGTGGGGAGAAAGGATCCCACGCAAAAGGTGAATCTATGGAATGCTCCTTCCCAGAGATTTGTGGATAACCTATTGTTGAATATATTTAAGTTTGATGCAGGCAGACTTTTGGACTCGGAAGAAATTAAGGAATATAGTGGAGGCAGAATGGTGGAGCTGAAGCCTAAGATCAGCCATGATCATGTCAAATAGAACAGTAAGTTTACCAAGCAATGTGGTCTAACCTCCTGTCTCTGGTGTTAAAGCACAATAGCTCACACACACAAAGATTTGATACAGATGAAGGAACAAACTGTATGGTGACAATTTGAAAGTATTTCATTCTCTTCTGTATTAGACCTGTAGTTTGATGTTTTAGCTGGAATGAAGATCATACAAAAGCAGCAATTCTAGGTGAGCCACAAAATTTCTTGGAATTGAATGCCAGAAGTTTGGCTTTTGGGTGAACTTGATGTTGATGTAGAATGGGGGAAAGAGTCCTCTCACTGTCAAACTAACTCTATTAATGTTTTACAGCTGATTCAATCATTTTGAGATGATGTTCCTGATGGTATCTGTCTCAGAATTTCTTCAACTGCTCCCTTTAAAAGCAGTCAGCAAACATGGTTGGCTTATCTATATGACCTATTACAAAATCAAGCTCTTTTAAGTATATTACAGTCTGTTAGGCCGTACTAGCACAGATTAATGATTAAAAGACAGAAAACAGAGTAAAATAATGGTTTATTCTCATTTTTGCAGGCTATGACTAGTACTGTATGACTTGGGCATGAGCTGTTCATGATTTATATGAATGATTTGGAGATGTGGACCAAATGTAATCTTTCCACATTTTCAGATGATACAAAGCTAAGTGGAACTGTCTGTTGTGAGAAAGATGTAAAGTGGCTTCAGGAGGATTTGGGCAGTGTTGAATCGGATTTTAATTAGTAGGAATCTGTGAGACCAATCCAACACTTAGAGAAAAATTCAAGAACAACCTTGAAGTCGAAAACGTTCAGTCTTTATTAAAAGAAACTCTGTATGCAGTGTTTTTGTAAAAAAATAACATGAGAGGGGGAAACCAAAGGATCCCAAACTCTCCAAGATTTTTTGCACTTTTACAAGGGAAAGAATAACATTTATATACTTTTTAAATATGCTGAGAAGTGACAAATTATCATGAAATGTTAATCATCCATTACACTGAACTTTGCCTTTTGGTTTTCCAAAATATCATTCATTCACATCATTCCATAATTTTGTTTCTGTGTATTGATGTTTTGTTTAGACTAAAATCTACAGTTCAAAATATACGAGAAGCCGTTAAGAAGATTACTGAAGTTTTACCAAGGTTGCAGAATTTGTTTACATTCAGCCTGTGTCATGAATGCTGTTTCTGACCTTTTACCACAGCTTTTTTTAACCTATTGATCTATAACTTAGGAGTATGGCCAATTTTCCCATCAGGCATTTTTAATGTTCCCCACAATACCATACAGGCTTAGTGAGGGGACAAGAATGTGGCAGATGGAATATAATGTAAAAATATGAGGTTATCCACTTTGATGAGAGAAACATATGCAGAGTATTTGCTAAATGGTAAGACGTTGGAAAGGTTAGATGTATGAATGGACCTGGGTGTCCTTGTCAACAAATCACTGAAGATCAACATGCAGGTGCAGCAAGCTTTTAGGAAGGCTGCTGGGATGATAGACTTTATTACAAGAGGATTTGAGTGCAGGAGTGAAGTCTTGCTTCAATTGTGTTAGAGTTTGGTTAGACCTCATCTGGAATATTGCAGTTATGGTCTCCTTATCTCAGGAAAGATATTATTATCACAGAGAGAATGCAACAACAGTTGACCAGACTTGTTTCAGGGATGGTGGAGTTAGCCCTTTAAAAAGACATTGGGCAAATTAGGCCTGTAATTTTGAGTTTTGAAGAATAAGAAATTATCTAATTTAAAACTTGCAGTGTATTTAAAGAGATAGACAGCATAGATGCAGGTAAGATTTTTCCCCTGGTTGCAGAGTCTAGAACCACGGAGCACAGTTTAAAAATAAAGAGGATGTCATTTGGGTCAGAGATGAGGAGAAACTATTATTACTGAAAGGGTGTGAACCTTGGAATTCTCTACACCAGAAGGCTGTGGAGGGTCAGTCTGCAAGTATGTTAAAGTAGAGATACATAGAAACATAGATTTCAAATTACCAATGGTGTACACAGTGATGGGGATCTGGATGAACATTTGTTTGTTGAGCTGGAAGGTTTGTTTTCAGACGATTCATCACCATACTAGGTAACATCATCAGTGAGTCTCTGGTGAAGCACTGGTGTTATGTCCTGCTTTCTATTTATGTGTCTTGGTTTCTTAAGATGTGTGATATCATTTCTGGTTCTTTTTCTCAGAGGTTGGTAGATGGGGTCCAAATCGATGTATTAATTGATGGAGTTTCGGTTAAAATACCAGGCATCTAGGAATTCCCGTGTGTATCTCTGTTTAGCCTGTCCCAGGATGGATGTGTTGTCCCATTTAAAGTAGTGTCCTTCTTCATCTCTATGTAAGGATACTAGTGATAGTAGGTCATGTATTTTGCTTGACAGTTGGTGCTCATGTATCCTAGTGGCTAGTTTTCTGCCTGTTTGTCCCATGTAGTGTTTTTTAGAATCCTTGCAAGGTACCTGTATTTTATAAATTACATTAGTTTTGCTAGGTATTTGTATGGGTCCTTTAGCTTAATTAGCCGGTGTTTAAATGTGTGTTGGTAAGTTTGTGGGCTATCATGGTAAGTTTGGTGGGCTACCAAAGGGTCTGGAAGTCATTTCAGAGATGTCTTTGATGTAAGATGTAAGGCTAGAGTTTCTGGGTGGATGTGTCTGCTTGTTTGGGTTTGTTGTTGAGACATTGGCAGACTGTGTTTATTGGGTACCGTTCTTCCTCAGTATGGTGTATAGAATTTTTCTTCAGCTGTTCGTAGTTCCTGAGTGCTGCACTGCATTGTGGCTCATTGAAATAATGTCTTAACACAGCTGCGTTTGTGGGTGTGGGGATGATTTGTTTCTGTAGTTAGGTATTTGGTCTGTGTGTGTTTTCCTATCGACACTGGCTTGAAGTTCTCCATTAACTGTTTGTTCTACATCTAGGAATGGGAGTCTGTTGTCATTCTCCTCCTCTTTTGTGAATTTTGTGCCAGTAAGGATATTGTTGATGGTGTTGTAGGTTTTCTCTCATTTGTTCTATTTTGTGATGAAGGTATCATTCACGTAGCAGACCCAAAGTTTGGGTTGGGTAGTTGGGAGGGCTCTTTGTTCGGGTTTACTGCTTCTGCTGGGAACCCTGATATTGGTGATCCCATAGGTGTTCCGTTGATTTGTTTGCAGGTCTTATTATTGAATGTGAAGTGGATGGTGAGGCACATGTCTACTAGCTTGAAGATGCTGCTGAAGTTGGTGCTGGTAAAAACAATGACTGCAGATGCTGGAAACCAGATTCTGGATTAGTGGTGCTGGAAGAGCACAGCAGTTCAGGCAGCATCCAAGTAGCTTCGAAATCCTTGAATGCTGCCTGAACTGCTGTGCTCTTCCAGCACCACTAATCCAGAATGAAATTGGTGCTGTCTGGTGATTGTGTCCTTGATTCCTCTAGTAGTGCAGTCCATATTTCTTTGGCCAGGTTGATTTTAATTGATGTGAACATGGTTGTTACATCAAAGGGGACCATTATTTCATCCTCTTCTATCTTGGTGTCTTTGATGGTGTTCAGGAATTCTTGAGTGGAGCGAATGGAGTGGCATGAGGCTTCTACTAGGTATTTCAGTTTTCAAGAGAGTTCCCTCCCAACTACCCAACCCAAATTTTGGGTCTGCTACATGAATGATGCCTTTGTCATCACAAAATGGAACAAATTTGTGATGGGGTGGGGGGGGTACTGGTTTGTGTACTTTAGGCAGTCTGTAGAAGCGTGGTGTTTTGGATCCGTCTCATTTCATTTTTTGGAAGTCTGTCTTGTTTATTTGTCCTGATTTCTGAAGTCTTTTCAATGCGGATGTGATTTGGTTTTTGAGTTGTGGGGTCAGGTCTATCACCACCTGTTGGTAAGTGTCGGTATTTGCAAACTGTCAGTTCGCTTTTTCAGTGTTCTCCATACATTGTAGCCACATGACCTTATATCAAAGACATCTCTGAAATGACTTCCAGACCACTCAGATCCCTTAGTGTCGTGGTAGCCCACAAACCTACCAACACATTTAAGCAGTGGCTAATTAATGTAAAGTGTCCTATACAAACAACCAGCAAAACGAATGTAATTTACAAAATATCATGAAAGGATTGTAACAAACACTACATCAGACAAACAGGCAGAAAACTAGCCATCGGGATACATGAACATCAACTGGCCACCAAAAGACATGACCCTCTACCACTAATATCCTTACATAGAGATGAAGGACACCACTTTGACTAAGACAACACATCCATTGTAGGACAAGCTAAACAGAGGCATGGGAATTCCTAGAGACCTGGCATTCCAACCGGAACTCCATCAATAAACACATCAATTTGGACCCCATCTACCATCCTCAGAGAGAAAGAGCCAGAAATGATATCACCCACCTTAAGAAACCAAGACACATAAATAGAAAGCAGGACATAACACCAGTGCTTCAGCAGAGGCTCACTGATGGTGTTACTTAGTGTGGTGACGAAACGTCTGAAAACAAACCTTCCAGCTCAACAAGCAAACTTACAACCAGAACCTCAACCTGAGGTATAAATCTTCTCAAAAATTACAAACAGTTATGGGAATGGGGTGGATAAAAATGGGTAAAAGTTTTCAATCTGCCATGACCATATTGAATGGTTGCTTAGACCCACCTGGCTGCATGGAAGACATATTTTTATACTTCAAAACATTCTGTGTCAGGATTATTTACATAAAGTGTTTGTGATAGCAAATGTTCTTCATCTTGGGGATGAAAAACAATCATAATACAGTAAAAGTGGACAAGATCGATTTAATAATTTTCTAACACCATCTGAATTCCAATGTCTCTATTGTCCAAAGTGAAGCAACAAAGGATGAGCCAACTGGTATGTTATGATCCTTGTTATAGAGTCATAGAGATGTATAGCACAGAAACAGACCTTTTAGTCTAACCTGTCCATATCAAACAGATTTCCTAAACCACTCTCGTCCCATTTGCCAGCATTTGGCCTATATCCCTCTAAACCTTTTGTATTTATGTACCCATCCAGATGCCTTTAAAGTTTTATAATTATAAAATTCTCCACCTCTTCCGCTGGCACTAATCCATACACAAACCACCCTCTGCATGTAAAAGTTGCCCCTTAGGTCCCTTTTAAATCTTTCTGCACTCATCTTAAGCCTATCCCTCTAGCTTTGAACTCCCAGACCCCGGGGAAAAGGCCTTGTCTATTTACCCTATCCTTGCCATTCATGATTTTATAAACCTCTACAAGGTCACCCCTCAGCCTCCGACGCTCCAGGGAAACAGCCCCAGCCTATTCAATCTCTCCCTATGTCTCAAACTGTCCAACCTGTCAAATGTTTATAAATCTTTTCTGAACCCTTTCAAGTTTCACAACATCCTTCCTATAATAGGGAGACCAAAACTGCAGTATTCCAAAAGTGGCCTAACCCATATCCTGTACAGCCGCAACATGACCTCATAACCCCTATACACAATGCACTGACCAATGACAGCAAGCATACCTAACGCCGCCTTCACTATCCTATTTACCTGAGTCCACTTTTAAAGAACTATGAACCTGCACTCAATAGTGTCTTTGTTCTGCAACACTCCCCAGGACTTTGCCATTAAATGTATAAGTCTTGTCCTTATTTGCCTTTCCAAAATGCAGCACCTCACGTTTATCTAAATTAAACTTCATCTCCCACTCCTTGGCCCATTGGCCTATCTGTTCAAGATCTCGTCGTATTCTGAGGTAACCTTCCTCGCTGTCCACTACACCTCTAATTTTGGTGACATTTGCAAACCTACTATCATAACTTCTATTGTCATATCCAAATTATTTATATAAACAACGTAAAGCAGTTGACCCAGTACCGATCGTTGTGGCACAAGCCTCCAGACTGGTCACAAGCTCCAGACTGAAAAGCAACCCTCCATCACCATCTGTCTTCTACCTTTAAGCAGGTTCTGTATCCAAATAGCTAGTTCTTCCTCTATTCCGTGTGATCTAACCTTTCCAACCAGTCTATTATGAGGAACCTTGTTGAATGCTATACTGAAGTCTATATTGATCACATTCACTGCTCTGCCCTCATCAATCTTCATCATTAGTTCTTCAAAAAACTCAAGTCAGTGAGACACAATTTCCCACGCACAAAGCCATGTTGACTATACCTAATCAGTCCTTGTCTTTCCAAATACATTTAAATCCTGTCCCTCAGGATTCCCTCCAACAACTGAGCCCACCACCAATGTCAGGCTCAATGGTCTATAGTTCCTGGCTTTTCCGTACTACTTTTCTTAAATAATGGCACCATGTTAGCTAACCTCTAGTACAAAAGAACAAAGAAAATTTACAGCTCAGGAACAGGCCCTTCGGCCCTCCAAGGCTGAGTCTTCCAACACCTCACCTTTGGCTATCAATGATACAACTATCTCAGCAAGTGGCTCAGCAAACACCTCCCTACCTTCTCACAGAGTTCTGAAACCGCAGAAACTATGGCAATCCTATTCTGTGTTTGGAAAGTTAAAATCCCCTACCATAACCACCCTATTATTCTTATTGATATAAAACTGAGATGCCCTTACAAATTTGTTTCTCAATTTCTTGCTGACTATTAGGGGGGGGTCTATAGTTCAATACCAATAAGGTGATCATTCCTTTCTCAGTTCCACCCAAATCACTTCCCTGGATGTATTCCCAGGAATATCCTCCCTAAGTACAGCAGTAATGTTATCCATAATCAAAATTCCCTTTCTCTCTTGCTCCCCTTTCTAGTCTTCCTAAGACATCTATACCCTGGAATATTAAGCTGCCAGTCCTGTCCATTCCTGAGCCACTTCTCTGTAATTGCAATAATATCCCTGGGCCATGTTCCCAACCATCCCCTGAGTTCATCTGCCATTCCTGATGAAGGGCTTTTGCCAGAAATGTCGATTCTCCTGCTCCTCAGATGCTGCCTGACCTGCCGTGCTTTTCCAGCACCACACTCTCAACTCTAATCTCCAGCATCTGCAGACCTCGCTTCTGCCTCACCTGCCAGGCGTCTTGCATTGAAATAAATGCTGGTTAATTTATCAGCCCTTGTAGATGGTCTATCCTTAAGAAAGAGATGTGTAAGTTTAACAAGCAGCTATGGTTGTCCTTACTTTATAAGGTGTTTGCTTCGGTATCAGGTTTGCTTTAATTGTGAATAGGCTGTGCTCTTGGTACGTATGTAAGTTAATTTGTAAGTAAAGTGTGTCCTCCATTCATGAATGTGCAGCTTACAAATGCCCGTAACTACAAACGCGATCCCGTACAGAGGTGTAATTTTGAAAGACCCAATAAATGACTGTTGCCTGTACTTATGAACTTATATTGTCCTGCACTGTGTTCCACCTGACTTACATATCAACTTGCGAACGGTCTCAGGCACAGAATCAGTTCGCAAACCAGGGACTGCCTGTACAGGATAATACAAAATAACTGTTCATAAGTATTGAGTAAACCTTCGTATATTGGATCTTTAAAATTTATATTAATACATTCCTATATGGGATCTCGATTGTCAGGATGAGTGTTCATAAGTTAGGTGCTCGTAAATTGCAACTTCCTATAATGCCAATAGTTCCATGATACATTTTCAGCTATCTTAAAAGCCACTGTGTCAATTTTTTTTTAAAAAAGCTATAAAGTCTGTATATTTTCACATCTGTATTGGCCTTGACATTCAAAAGAAATGTACGAATATGAAATATAACCAATTGCTTTTTCAGTAGATTACAGAAACCCTGTGTAATTTAAAGCAGTTACTTTCAGTCATAAAAATAAACATCCTGAAATAGTTTGAGAACTTGCAACAAACTTGTTTTTAAGTTAGGTTTGAAAAGTTTTTTGAAATTTTCTAGCAAGTTGAAAGCTGCTTAATTCATACATGAAACAACCAAGTAGGTCATCACCCCAGTATGTCCTGTACATAAAAAAAACAGGACAAATCCAACCTGGCCAATTACCGCTCTAACTGTTGACTCTGGATCATCAGTAAAGTGATGCAAGTGTCATCAGCAGTGCTTTGAAGCAGCACCGGTTCAGCAAGAACCTGCTCAGTGACGACCAGTTTGGGTTCCACCAGGGCCTCTCAGCTCCTGACCTCCTGGCCTTGGATCAAACATGGACAAAAGAGCTGAATTCCAGAGGGGAGGGGAGAGTGACAGCTCTTGACATCAAGGCTGCATTAGACTGAGCATAGCATTAAGGAGCCCCAGTGAAACTGGAATGAATGGGTGTCAGGAGGCAAACTCTGGTGGCTGGAGTAATTCCTGACACATGGGAAGATGGTTGTGGTTGTTAGAGGTCAGTCATCTCTGCAGGTGTTCCTCAGGGGAGTGTCCTACGCCCAATCATCTTCAGCTATTTCATCAATGACCTTCCCTCCATCATAAGGTCAGAAGTGGGCAAGTTCACCAATGATTGGACAATGTTCAGTACCATTCAGAACTCCTCAGATACTGAAGCAGTCCATGTTCAAATGCAACAAGATCTGACAATATTCAGGCTTGGGCTGACAAGTGACAAGCAACACTCGTGCCACAGAAATGCTGGGCTATTACCATCATGAATAAGAGACAATCTAACCACTGGTCTTTAGCATTCAACGGTGTTACTATCACTGAATTGTCCACTATCAACATCCTCAGGGTTATCATTGACCCGAAACTCAACTGGACTCCCCACTAAACATGCTGACTACAACAGCAGGTCAGAACCTAGGAACATTATAGTGAGTAACTCACCTCCTGACCCCTCAAAGCCTGTCCATCATGTACAAGGTACAGGTCAGGAGTGTGATGAAATACTCCCCACTTGCCAGGATGAGGGTGCAGCCCCAATAACACTAAGAAGCTTGACACCATCTAGGACAAAGCATTACATCACAAGCTCCCACTATCAATGCTCAGTGGCAGCAGTCAATATTATCTACAAGATGACTGCAGAGATTCGCCAGAGATCTTCAGACAGCACCTTCCAAACCCACGACCTCTTTCATCTAGAAGGACAAGGTGGGAACACCACCACATTCAGGTTCCCTCTAAGCCACCCACTGTACTGACTTAGAAATATTCCTTCACTATCATTGGGTCAAAGTCCTGGAATTCCCTCCCTAATGGCATCGTGGTTAGAACTGTGGAGGAAAATAGTTTCTAAACATGTTACAGTTCAGGCTTTTGCACACTTAATGGCATTTTCTTAGCTACATTGTAATGTGCATAAACAGCGTACTTTTTCCACATGAACCAAAACCTCCATTACGTCGCTGTCTTGTGTTCTAAGGTTGAGAGATTAATCACAGAACACTGTGAAATGCCTACCATGTTCTCCACTTAGTTGCAAAGACAGGAATAATTTGTGACTGAAAAGACAAATAAAGCTATACACTGCATATCCAGATGTATTTACAAGTTACACAGAAGTAAGCCTACATTAAAACAGAATAACCACACTTGAGCAATTTATAATCTACTTTAACACAAGAAGTTCAACATTTTCACCATTCATTTAGGCAAGCTTGTGAATAAGTCTGAAACCGTCTTAGTCCCAGGTGTGGATACAGGAAAGATTCCACCCCCCCCAATGAAATGTAGATCAATCAGAGGTTATTTTAAAATCAGCAGGAAAAGCTACATATTAACTTGATAAACATGTTACCTGTATATGGTATGAAAAGACTGCAAACATTTAGAAAGTAAAATGGATAATACATTTTTAGAAGTTCATGTCAATCAGAGATTTGCATATTTTATTGCCTTTAGATTGAAGTCAGGATGTCAGTACAGGTGTTATAATTAGTGCTCCTGGATGTGAAAGGGAAGATTGCTTCAGTTATACCATTCTTGATTGTTACTCAGTTTTCCTTAATGAAAATACACATCACATATAGAGTCATAGAGATGTACAGCATTTCTTTTTCTCATCAAACTTGTTCAGATTTGTTATTACACACTTCTGGAACAGGTGGGACCTGAACCCAGGTCTTTCAGTCTAGGGGTAGAACACTCACTGTATCACAAGAGCCCTTATGCCTGGATATTGGGTGAGGATAGAAACAGAATCAGCTGCAATGCCTTCCTCACTGCACTATCAGAAGTCACACTGGAACAGTGGCTAGCTGGGTCAGACGGGTGATTCGTGTTGTAGAATTCTATCCCAGAAAAGAATAAAAAGAAACACTCAATAGACAGGGAAAAGAATGACAAAATAATTGGAGAAAAATGTCACTACAGTTTGGTTCTTATTTCAAACTAGATCTATTGTGTCTTGTTGATCTCCTACCTACAAGGTGCGAACTGTTGCCAACAAAACCAGTTTGTGTATGAAGGAAACTGCTGTGACATGTGTCCTCAAGGTGAGTGACAGTCAGTCTTTGAACATCATCTCTATAATATTTGTCGCTTTCAGGAAACAGCAGAGAAAAGAAGGGAGGAACGGTCAATGGATCCAAACTCTGATTTCTCTCCACACATGCTGCCAGACCTGCTATGTTTTTCTAGCAATTTCTGTATTTGTTTCTATTTAATTAGAACTTGTATTCTAATTAAGCTGAATTTAAAAGAAAGAAAGAATTGGATTCATTGAACACTTCTAATAACCTCAACATATCCCAAAGCACTCTACAGCCAATGAAGTACTTTGAAACAAAAACAGAAATTGCTGAAGGTCATTAACTCAGTTAACATTAACTCAGTTCAGAAGAAGGGTCACTGGACTCGAAATGTTAAATGAATTCCATAGATGCTGCCAGACTTGCTGAGTCTTTCCAGCAATTTTTGTTCTTGTTTCAGTTCTTAGGCATCCACAGTTCTTTGTTTTATTTTAATGTGATGGAACGTGTCAACAACAGGACAATCAAATAGCACTTGCTTAGCAATTATCTACTCTTTGATATTCTGTTTGGCTTCTGCCAGGGCCATTCACAGGCTGTGGACATTGTTGGCTGGGCCAGCATTTGTCGTTCATTCCTAGTGGCCCTTGTTTTCAAATCCGTTCATGTCTTCCCATTTCCCTAAATCTGATATCTGCTCCAGCTTTATAACTCTGAGGTCTCTGCACTCTAATTCTCACCTCATAATCAATTTTAATGTTCCACATGTGGTGGCTGTGCCTTCAGCTATGAAGGCCCTAAGCTATGGAATTCCTTCCCAAAACAACATGGCCTTTCTACCTCTTTTTTTTAAACTCTTTTAACGTAACATCGAATCCAAAAAATGGTTGGCACAGAAACAGCATCAAGTTCCTAGGTAGTGACGATCACCTACAATCTGTCCTGAACCACCAATGATGATGTAACAGTCAAGAAGGCACAATAACACCTCTTCTTCCTTAAAAGGCTAAGGAAATTTGGCATGTCCATCAGGACCTTCACCAACTTTTACAGATGCACCATAGAAAGCATTCTAGCTGGATGCATCACAAATTGGTACAATGACTGCTCTGCCTGGGACTGTAAGAAACTACAGAAAGTTGTGAACACAGCACTTTGTGCAAGCTAACATTCCACCTAATGACTTCATCTACATCTCCCAATGAAGTGGAAAGGCAGTCAACATCATCAAAGACCCCTTCCACCCTGGTTATAATCTCTTCCAATCTTTTCCATCAGGCAGAATATACAGAGGCTTAAACACATGTACCAACAGGTTCAGGAACAGCTTCTTCCCTGCTGTTACTCAGTTTCAAATCTAATGTTGATCTTGCTTTTTGTGCACCTTTTGCAGCTGCAACTTTGTATTCCTCACTTTGTTGAATCACCCTATGATGTTTGTGACCTCGTATGTTGTGATCTGACTGTATTGCATGCAAAACAAAACTTTTCACTATTCTCAGGTATGTGTGATAATAATAAATCAAGTCAAAGTCATTTGGTTCTTTATGTCTATGATGGCTGAAAGGAGCTATCAGCATGATGATCCTTGCCCTCCTCCATTGCCACAGTGAATCGGACAGCAAATTGGAGAAACAACACCTCATCTTCTGTCTGGGCAGCCTACAGTCCAGAGCAACATTGAATCTTCCAATTTCAAATAACCTCCATTCCCATCCCCCGGAGGAAACCCACACAGACATAGGGAGAACATGCAAACTCCACCTGAAGCAGGAATCAAACCCGGATCCCTGGCACAGTGAGGCAGCAGTGCTAACCACTGAGCCACCCGTGCAACTCCATAGCAAGATATTTTAGATGAAGGGAGGGAAGCTGAGACGAGATTACATCTTGTAGTTGCACATTTATCTGCTGTTAATGATGAATATTTGCTTATTTTCATTGCAGGCACTTACTTGGAAAAGTACTGTGGAGCAAATACCAAAACAAAATGTGTAGCGTGTCAGAAAGGGACATTCACTGATCATATACATAATTTAAACATATGTTATCCCTGTCAGAATTGCATTGGAGGTAAAGCACTTTTAATTGACTGTTCGGAGACTTCATTACTTTCCTTGCAGAGATAATCAAATGTTAGAAATATACTGGAGTAAGCAAAACATTTATGTGCAAGCTATTGATTTACTCTGGTTGCATATTTTCTGAGGCTGTGTATTTAATTCCCACCAAAACTAATTGTAATTTACATATACCTCAAGTGTTGCACACTCATGGAGTGCTAAATATTGCAAATTTTGGATGGTCACCCTGCAACTCATCAAAATCCATAACAAGTTATACTAGTTATTTTTCAATTTGAATTCTGATTTATTTTTGGTGATTTCAAAGTTGTATTTCAAGAAGCTGAGACTAATAGTTTTTTGCTTGGCAGGGCTTTATAAGGATTATAAAACTAAGGCAAGTAGATGGAGTTAAAATACAGATTATTTGTTTTCAAATTGAAAGGCAGAATTGCCTGGTGAGGTTGAAAAGCTATTTCTGTCTTCCTAACAAGAGAAACAAAAGTGTTTTTAGTGCATTTTTTTTCCATTCACAGGATGTGGACTTTGCTGACTAGGCCAGCATTTATTACCTATTTCTAATCGTCATTCAGAATGTGGTGGTGAGCTGCCTTCTTGAATCTTGCAGTCTATGGGATGTAGGTACACCCACAATGTTGCTACTGGAATTTGACCCGGCGACAGACTAGGTTGGGAGCAGTGGATCTGAATCACTTGCATAAAACGTTTTTCCTAACATTACCAGTAACTTTAAAAAAGTGACTTTTGGTTCTCAATCCTTCTGCCAGTAATAACATGATTTTGAATATCTCTATCAAATTTCTTCCAAATCTTCATTTCTCCAAGGACAACAGTCCTAACTTCCTAACCGAAATTTGGTTTTATTGAAAATTTTCATCTTAAAAATATCAGGACGTTTGCAAGAATACAATGCAAGTAAAGGGGATCATAATTTTATGCTCTATGTGAAGAGAGTGTCAATAAAACAAATTTGTTCCCTTTCAGACACAGGTTGGGATGAAGAATGGAAAACCCTGGATGTCATGTGTTGCAAAGGTCGGGATTAAGAAATAACAAGAAGTTTATAGCAGATACTAAAGGCTCAATCCGGCCAGGTTCTGGAGGAATGTAAAAGGGGAAATGTGAAAAGGAAATTAGGAAAGCTAAGTGAGTGCATGAGAAAGTATTAACAGGTAGAATAAAGGACAACAAAGGGATTTTTAAAAATCAACAAAAGAATAACTAGCGAAAGAGTAGAGACCATTGAGTCATTGTGTGTGTGGACCTGGAATATGTGGGTTATCTTCAAAGGATACTTTGTGTTGCTCTACCCAGTGGAAAAGAATGATACATGTATAAATATAAGGTTGGAGGACTACATAATATTAAAAGAAATTAAGATAGAAAGAGGAGGTACTGGTGGGTTTAGCAGCCTTAAAAGTAGGTAAGCCTACAGGCCCAGTTGAAATCTATCCCATGCAATTGGAGGCGGCAAGGGAGGAGATATGAGAGGCCCTGGCAGTAATGATCAGATCTTATCTGGCCAAGGATGAGGTGTTAGAGGACTGCAGGATCACAGATTGTTTAAAAAAAAGAAAAACAGATTGACTAAGGAATTGTCAGTCAGTTTAACCTTTACTAGTGAAGTTTTTAGAAAAAATTCTGAGGGACTTTTTATTCTTACTTGTAGAAACACAGATCAAGGATTGTCAAAGTGCTTTGGTTAAAGGAAGGTTATGCTTGGCATATTTTTGAGGACATAACCAAGAATGAGGGGAATGTACTTGGTAGGGTCTAGGTAGTACTTTGTATGGCTTTTCATAAGGTCCCTTAGCGCAGATTGGCCCAAAATGTGAGAGCCCAAGGCAAAGTGCCACTTTAGATCCAAAATTGGCTGAGAGGCAGGAAAGTGACGGTATGGTAGAGGGATGTTTCTGTGACCAGTGAGGTTCTGCAGGACTTAGTGCTGGGGCCCTTGCTGTTTTAGATGTACATTAATGTTTGGACCTGAATGTAAAGGGTATGATCAAGATGTTTGTGGATAAAACAAAAATTGTTAAGGGGGTAAATTGTGAGAAGGATAGCCATAAATTGCAGGAAAATATCAACAGACTGCTGAGGTGGACAGAGCAGTGCTAAATGGAATTCAACACAGAAAAGTGAGGTAATCCACTTGGCGACAACTAACAAGGCAAGAGATTGCACAATAAATGGTAGGACTCTGGAAACTACTAAAGATTAGAGGGACCTTGGTATGCAAATCCATAGAAGCCTGAAATTAGAAAGGCACGTAGATAAGGTGGTTAAGAAGGCGTGGGGGTTACTTGCCTTTAGCTGAAACATTGAATACAAGAGAAGTAGGTTTCACTGGAATTGTATAAAATGCTGGTGTATTATTAGGCTGAAAGTCCCTAATGGGTTCTTTAATGTCTGATCAAAATGATTACAAGAAGACACATGTGCTTTGACATAAAGCAAATTTATTAACTTAACCTAATTTAGGCACATTGCAAATTAATGAGTGAATCATTTAGCTTAAACTACTTCAAACATATTTAACAAATTATTCTCATTGTCTTCCCTCTGTTGGAGACTGTGGCAATGGCGGCAGTCATAGCTTTATCTCAATTTCACAGAACCAGCTGCGGGAACCCCAGCCCAATGGTGTCAAGTCCCATCACCCTGGTCTCTCAAACCGCAGTCTGACGTGGAAAATCCTCAGCCCGCTCTTACAAACACCAGTCTGATGGTGTGATGTCTAATAAGTGGGGCAAACTCCTTGATATTGATGCTCTTCTGAATCTAAGGTGATGTTCTGAATCACCATTTTATAATTACTTCAGTACTTTTCCAGCCCTCAAAAATAGATGAAAAAGCAAGTCCAAGTGACCCCATGTAGACTGCACAAGTGGATAGTTTGCATCTATCGCATCTGAGTGGGATTCCTCCAGGTGCTCCGGTTGCCTCCCACAGTCTAAAGATGTTTAGGTCAGGTAAATTGGCCACGCTAAATTGCCCACAGTGTTCAGGGATGTGTAGGTTAGGTGCAGTAGGTAAATGTTGAGTAATAGGGTAGGGGAATGGGTCTGGGTCTGGGAGGGTTACTCTTCAGAAGGTCGGTCATAGAGTCATAGAGATGTACAGCATGGAAACAGACCCTTTGGTCCAACCTGTCCACGCCGACCAGATATCCCAACTCAACCTAGTCCCACCTGCCAGCACCCGGCCCATATCCCTCCAAACCCTTCCTATTCATATACCCATCCAAATGCCTTTTAAATGTTGCAATTGTACCAGCCTCCACCGCTTCCTCTGGCAGCTCATTCCATACATGTACCACCCTATGTGAAAAAGTTGCCCCTTCGGTCTCTTTTATATCTTTCCTCTCTCACCCTAAACCTATGCCCTCTAGTTCTGGACACCCCGACCCCAGGGAAAAGACTTTGTCTATTTATCCTATCCATGCCCCTCATAATTTTGTAGACCTCTATAAGGTTACCCCTCAGCCTCCAATGCTCCAGGGAAAACAGCCACAGCCTGTTCAGCCTCTCCCTATAGCTCAAATCCTCCAACCCTGGCAACATTCTTGTAAATCTTTTCTGAACCCTTTCAAGTTTCACAACATCTTTCTGATAGGAAGAAGACCAGAATTGCACGCAATATTCCAACAGTGGCCTGACCAATGTCCTGTACTCAATACTCTGACCAATAAAGGAAGGCATACCAAACGCCTGAAGAAGGGCTTATGCCCGAAACGTCGATTCTCCTGTTCCTTGGATGCTGCCTGGCCTGCTGTGTTTCTCCAGCACTACATTTTTCAACTCTGGTCTCCAGACTGTGCAGTCCTCACTTTCTCCTAGCCTTCTTCACTATCCTATCTTTCTGCGACTCCACTTTCAAGGAGCTATGAACCTGCACTCCAATGTCTCTTTGTTCAGCAACACTCCCTAGGACCTTACCATTAAGTGTATAAGTCCTGCTAAGATTTGCTTTCCCAAAATGCAACACCTCACATTTATCTAAATTAAACTCCATCTGCTACTTCTCAGCCCATTGGCCCATCTGGTCTAGATCCTGTTGTAATCTGAGGTAACCCTCTTCGCTGTCCACTACACCTCCAATTTTGGTGTCACCTGCAAACTTACTAACTGTACCACTTATGCTCACATCCAAATCATTTTATGTAAATTACAAAAAGTAGAGGACCCAGCACCGATCCTTGTGGCATTCCACTGATCACAGACCTCCAGTCTGAAAAACAACCCTCCACCACCACCCTCTGTCTTCTACCTTTGAGCCAGTTCTGTATCCAAATGGCTAGTTCTCCCTTGTATTCCATGAGCTCTAACCTTGCTAATCAGTCTCTCATGGGGAACCTTGTCAAACACCTTACTGAAGTCCGTATAGATCACATCTACTGCTCTGCCCTCATCAATCGTCTTTGTTACTTCTTCAAAAAACTCAATCAAGTTTGTGAGACATTATTTCCCATGCTGAAAGCCATGTTGACTATCCCTAATCAGTCCTTGCCTTTCCAAGTACATGTACATCCTGTCCCTCAGGATTCCCTCCAACAACTTGCCCACCACCGAGGTCAGGCTCACCGGTCTATAATTCTCTGGCTTGTCTTTACCGCCCTTCTTAAACAGTGGCACTACGTTTGCCAACCTCCAGTCTTCCGGCACGTCATCTGTGACTATCGATGATACAAATATCTCAGCAAGTGGCCCAGCAATCACTTCTCTAGCTTCCCACAGAGTTCTCGGGTACACCTGATCAGGTCCTGGGGATTTAACCACCTTTAACCATTTCAAGACATCCAGTACTTCCTCTTCTGTAATCTGGACATTTTGCAAGATATCACCATCTATTTCCCTACAGTTTATATCTTCTATATCCTTTTCCACAGTAAATACTGATGCAAAATATTCATTTAGTATCTCCCCTATTTTCTGTGGCTCCACACAAAGGCCGCCTTGCTGATCTTTGAGGCGCCCTATTCTCTCCCGAGTTACCCTTTTGTCCTTAATATATTTGTAAACACCCTTTGGATTCTCCTTAATTCTATTTGCCAAAGCTATCTCATGTCCCCTTTTTGCCCTCCTGATTTCCCTCTTAAGTATACTCCTACTTCCTTTATACTCTTCTAAGGATTCACTTGATCTATCCTGTCTATACCTGACATATGCTTCCTTCTTTTTCTTAACCAAACCCTTGATTTCTTTAGTCATCCATCATTCCCTATACCTACCAGCCTTCCCTTTCACCCTGACAGGAATATACTTTCTCTGGATTCTCATTATCTCATTTCTGAAGGCTTTCCATTTTCCAGCCGTCCCTTTACCTGCGAACATCTGCCTCCAATCAGCTTTCAAAAGTTCTTGCCTAATACCGTCACAATTGGCCTTTCTCCAATTTAGAACTTCAACTTTTAGATCTGGTCTATCCTTTTCCATCACTATTTTAAAACAAGTAGAATTATGGTCACTGGCCCCAAAGTGCTCCCCCACTGACACCTCAGTCACCTGCCCTGCCTTATTTCCCAAGAGTAGGTCAAGTCGTGTGGACATTTTGGGCATAATGGCCAGTTTCCACACTGTAGGGATTCTATGAGTCTGTAATATCCTCAAGATCAGGCACAAGAACCGGCTGCTAGAAAAGCTCAGCATGTCTGGCACATCTGTGAAGAGAAATCAGAGTTAACATTTCAGTTCCAGTGACCCTTCCTCAGAACAGACAAATTTCCTCCCCCAACACACACATACACAAACACACAAGTTAAAACAGGCTGTACTGTATTAGGCCTGTTTTTCATGTGCTTTTCCACTTCAGTTGCTCATTGTCATGTCCAAATTATTCTTCAGAGGGTTGGTGTGGACTGGTTGGGCTGAAGGGCCTATTTCCACACTGTAGGGAATCGAATCGAATAGAAAAAATAACTCTTAATGGTCTGGTTTGAAGATGCCATTTTTGAGCCTCACACTACAGCTAATCAGGCCACAACCGGAGTACTGCATGTAGTTCTGGTCCACTAGAATTGTAAGAAGATTGTGATTGCACGAAAGAGGGTGCAGAGGGGATTTGCCAGGATGCTGCCTGGCTGGAAGTCTGAAATATGAGGAACAATTGGATAAGCTGGGTGGTTTTCCTTGGAACAGTAAATTTTGAAAGCAAAACTAATAGAGATAGAACTGTATAAGATTAGGAGGGAAAGACAGAATGTGGATAGAAAGGCACTTTTTCCATTTATAGTGGGGTCAATAACCAGGGGACAAAGATTTAAGATAGGAGATAACAGATTGAGAGGGGAGTCGAGAAATGTTTTTCACCCAGAAGGTTCATAAGATACAGGCGCAGAATTAGGCCATTCAGCCCATCGAGTCTTCTCCACCATTCGATCATGGTTGATGTGCTCCTAACCCTCATATTTCTGCCTTCAACCCATTAGCAATTAAAAATCTGTCTAACTCCTCCTCAAATTTACTCACTGTCCCAGCAGCCATTGCACTTTGGGATCGGGAATTCCACAGATTCACAACCCTTTGGGAGAAGTAGTTTCTCCTCAACCCTGTTTTAAATTTGCTACTCCCTTATCCTCCCACGATCCAAAGATGTCCTAGTTAAGTGAATTAGCCATGCTAAATTGCCCATAGTGTTCAGGGATGTGTAGATTTGGTACATTTGTCAGAGTTAAATGTCAAGTAATAGGGGAGGGAAATGGGTTTATGGGGGATACGCTTCGGAGGGTCAGTGTGGACTTGGGTCGAAGGGCCTGTTTCCGCACTGTAGGGATTCTACGATTGATGATTCTATGAACAGGCTGCTTTCTCCCTGTCAGCAGCAAGTGTCGGGGGGAGGTGACTTGAGATTGGTGAAGGAAGGTGAGTGGTGGTGATGAACATGATTAGTGAGGCCACAGATGAGCTTACTGCACAAGGCCAATTGGGAGTGAATCTGCAGGATGGGGGGGAAGAGGGAAAGGTGAAGGGAATATATGAATACCTAGTTAACCAGGATCCAGGGAAACCTGACATCACAGATAATGAACTGTGCACAAGTTGACATGCATTATCTGAAGTGTGTGCCAGTTTTTGAAAATAAACTTTTGTTTCTAATTATGACTAGTGTATTGTGCTAATTTTAAAACTGTGATGTTTAGGAAATTTAAGCCTACCATTTGCCTCATGGTTTTAAGTTTAAATACAAGTTGACAATTATTGAGGATATTGATTAATTCCTCTGCTTCCGTCAGTCTCAAGTGCAGTTAATTTTGCTACCCGACAGCATTGCTGTCAGTGAGTACAAAAA
The DNA here is from genome assembly GCF_047496795.1 of Chiloscyllium punctatum. NCBI lineage: Eukaryota > Metazoa > Chordata > Chondrichthyes > Orectolobiformes > Hemiscylliidae > Chiloscyllium > Chiloscyllium punctatum. The sequence goes on along the minus strand of NC_092754.1, from coordinate 3,925,252 downwards.
AGTCCCTTTAAATGAAGATGTGACCCCCAAAAATCAGAATGTAGTTGTTGAGAAATCTTGAGAAAGACCTCAAAATAAAATTATATCGACCCTCCTCCAAACTCACATAATATACTACTGCTTCCTAATAAACAGTTATTTGTGTCTCCTAATTTGCTGTGTGTCAGCCTGACTCACAGTTACGCCTTCTTGTTCCTGACCATTGACGAACTCTGAAGTTCAAATTTAATCTAAGAAGTTTGACTGCCTCCTGGAACAAAATGTCCAGTTAATTACCCTCCTTCTTGATGCCCTACAGTATCTGCACCTTAGGTTCCAGCTCAACAATTCTGAATCAAAATACTCAATCTGCAGTCACTTATCACATAGTATTTTCAGGGAATGCATTGCTCTCCATGGTTCCAAAATGTCATGGCTCACAATCCCATCATGTATACAGCACTTGCATTTTTACTGTATTTTGTATTTCTTAAGAGTGGGCATTGCATTTAAATTCTTTTGAAAAATGCCATTTGAAACAACTTATAATAATGCAAATAGGCTTAACTTATTTATGGGGATGGTAGGCCATTCAGTCCCTTCAAGATTCTAGATCATGGCTGACCATTTCAATGTCATATATCCACATAATCCCCACATCCCTTGACATCATTAATAATTAGAAATCTATCGATCTCTGTATTTAACTGACTTAATGACTGAGCTTTGACAGCTCTCTGGGATAAAGAATACTAAAGATTCATCACTTTGATGGAAGAGGTTCCTCCTCATTTCAGTCCTGTATGGCTTACCTTTAATTATGTGCTCAACTTCACATTCCAATTCACCTCCACTACCCTCTGACTCCCTTGTTAGTCAAGAATCTATCATTAATGATACTGCCTCCACTGTTGATGAGGAAAAAGAATCCGACAGACTTGAGACAATAGCAGTCATTGCTAATTTAGGTTTGACACAGCAGTCTTCATCCCAGACTTCAGTCCCGAGTCCTTTTCACTTTTAGATTATTTTTGAGTGTCAGCTTTTTGGAGAATATGTTGGTGTTTTTGCAGATATTTGTCGGTTTTTCCAAATGTATGTATTAGTGTACATATGAACTGAACAGCTCTGCAGAGAACTACTATTTCCACAATGCATTTGTTGATGATTTAATCACATCTAAATCTTAAAAGGACCAACCTATTACTGTTCATTAGCTACCTTGGACCTACATAAATTTCCAAAACTAGAAAGTGATATAGGGAAGTAGTTAAGACATTCAACTAAGACTGATATTTTTCTTATCTAGATGGATTTATTATACAACAGAAATGCAAACTTACTAGTAACACTGTGTGTGGCTGCAAAACAGGGTTTTTCTGCAAGAAAATAAGTTTTCAAAGCTGCTGGAGTTGCCAACGTTACACACCATGTCCACCAGGTCAGGGAGTTAAGACACCAGGTATGATGTTAGACTGCAAATTTGGAAGGTCAATAAGACAATAATGTCATTAAATAAATGTTCCGTATAAAAACTATAAGGTTAACGTAGAATCTTACAGGTAAAAACAATGACTGCAGATGCTGGAAAGCAAATACTGGATTAGTGGTGCTGGAAGAGCACAGCAGTTCAGGCAGCATCCAACGAGCAGCGAAATCGACGTTTCGGGCAAAAGCCCTTCATCAGGAATCCTGATGAAGGGCTTTTGCCCGAAACGTCGATTTCGCTGCTCGTTGGATGCTGCCTGAACTGCTGTGCTCTTCCAGCACCACTAATCCAGTAGAATCTTACAGCACAATTAAAGGCCATTTGGTTCATAATGCCTGTGGCAACTCTTTAAAGGAGCTGTTCAGTTCAGTTCCAGGCCCCAGGTTTTTTTTCCCATTACCCTTATTAGTCCTCTGCAAGTACATGTCCCACTGCCTTTTTAGAAATATATGGAATCTGATTTCATCACTCATTCAGTTCATTTCACATCTTAGCACTCCTTAGTGTGCAGAATTTTTTCTTAGGTCCCTTTAGTTCTTTTGAGAATTATGTTAGATCTATGAACTCTGGTTACCAGTACACTTGTCAGGAGAAATAGTTTCTTCTTAATAGCTCTATCAAAACCTTCATAGCTTTGAACTCTATTGTCATTATTGTTATTGAAAATTGGCTGTCAGTGTGCTGCAGAAATGTGGATAGTATATTGTTTCCTAGAAATGTGATCTAAATTCTCAAACATGCAGGATTTTTGGGGACACAAATTTGCTGCTTTAAGTAAATGCATTCCTCATTATATAGTCAACCTGATTGAATGGCAGGTCTGTTTCTGAGTAAGAAGGCTATTGATTTCTACCCCCGCACCAGAACATTAGCACAGTGGCCCAAATCTTATGATCCAGATTAGAATCTTGATTTTGTCCCAGATCTGATAAAAAGTTGCCCACTTACCTTTGGAAGGGTTTCCCAGGCCAGGAGCCTTCTCAGATAAAGGAACAGAGTCTAGTGCAGGAACTAATTCAGACAGTAGCGGAGAGGAGCAGCACTGCTCAGAGATCGGCTTTTTAATGGAGTAGCTAACAAGTGTAGTTTCATAGCTGTCACTGGAATCACAGCCCTCTTTTGCAATGGTGGATGGTATGTCCTAAAGATCCAAAACTATTTTGACAGCTCCTGAGAGAAGATAGTTGCGTAAGGTAAGTGAGAGAGTAGGGTACCAGGTGGGGGAAGCCAGTAGAATCTCACACAGGAGGGGTGAACAGGTATCAAGTGAGTGAAGGGTAGGGTGTCAAGTGGTTGAAGAGGAACAGGTGCCAGTTGTGTTGGAATAAGGTGCTTTCAAGTGGCAAGGAAGCCAAGTGAGAGTTTAGGGAAGTTTGAAGGTGGTGAGAGTCGTAGGAATCGGGGCAGAGTGAGGTGTTAGCTTGGGGAGGGATAGGGATGGCGAGAGGTGAGTGGGGGAATCAGGTGCATGAGGAAAAGGCAGGAGGTACGCACTAAATTAAACTGCTTTGAGAACCACTGCAGACACAATGATTAATATGAAGTTATTGATCCATGGGATGGCTGGTGAGAGTATTGGAGATTTGGTTGGGTGTCTGTGGGCATCTCGGAGTATGTGGTCAGTGATGACTGGGGTTTCATAGTTGCCAAGGGTTTTAATGCAATTTTTAATTCTTCAAACTTTTCCTGGGCTGACCATTCAAATATGTGTGTTGGAAACATTTGATGTCTCCGACTCTATCTCAGAATTAGAGACCTTTTAGGGGATGCCAGAGACTGGATAATTGCCTGTTCGAAGTTTCAATATCTAAGGAAATTCCAGCATAGTCAGCTGCATTGGGACTTCTGCATGACCCTAATGCACAACTCCAGTTTATACTTTAGCAGCCACTATCTCTCTATCAGAAGATCTGAGCCATCATCTAGGTTGACGCTCACTACAGGAATACAAGGAGAAAGTGAGGACTGCAGGTGCTGGCAATCAGAGTCAGGAGTGTGGTGTTGGCAGAGCACAGCCGGTCAGGCAGCATCCAGGGAGCAGGAGAATCGACGTTTTGAGCAGAAGCCCTTCATCAGGAATACTTGTCTTTTGAAAGATCTACTGAGCCAAGGAGATTTCATTAAAGTGGATACAAAACAAATTTCACCATATTATTAGAGATCAGGAGTCAAAGGGATTTCTTGGCCAAGATGCATCCCCTAAACTACACCTTTAAAAAAAAATCCTATCACTTTGTTGTTTGTGGAGCCTGCTTTAAATAAAATGGCTACCAAACATTCCAATAGCATTACAGAACTACACTTCAGTAATAATTATTTGTCTATGTAACAATTTAAGATATACTAAGGATTTGAAATTCATTATATTGATGAAAATTCTTTCTGTCAAAATAAAAATATATCTATATATTTGTAGGATTTTATTTGCTAGAGAATGTTGTGCATCAAACAGTAAACTATCCTTTAGTAAATATGAGAGCTTCAGTATTGACCTGGTTAACACAATTTCTGGGTTGTGACACAGGAAAAAGATGTGTTGATTTACCAAAGTTGTCTGCTTCCATTGTGTTGCCATCAAATGTCATTCCAAATCTATGCAATGAGAGGGAAGTGCCTACTACCCCATTTCAGCTCTAGATGCCCATCATTCAACATGTTCAAAAGAAGTCAGTGTTTGGCCCTATGCTAGCCTTATTTAAAGCATGAGTGAATACAAGTGTTCTGCTGAATCTGCAGATATGTTGCTTTATTTCCAGGCAGGGTTAGTCATTGATACTAATTTAAACATTGAACAATTTCCCCCCCAAAAAATAGGTTGCAAATCAAATATATAAATTTCATCTGTCATTTTCTCAAACTACTGATCCCAATTGATTTCTATTGATGTTGGAATCCCAAGAATGTATTAATGCATTGCCACACATTGAAATGAAATAGAGGTGAGTCCCTATTTCAAATGTAATATAAGGTTATGTACACCTGAACAGGCCAATCATTTCAACATACAGAAAATATCACCCTCAACTGATTGATGATTAGAGTAAGTTTGAGGATAGTCAAAGAGCAGGATTGCAATGTCTTTCGGTGACTGGGCAGAAGGAAGAAAAATAAATTGCTACAGAACAGAAAATGTTATAAAACTAGGATTTCCCAAATTTCCACTAAAACTTTGCTGCAACCTCCAGATAAATTTTGCTAAAGTTCTGGGAAATGTCTTTGAGCAGGACTTTTAGCTGATTGGCACATGTGCAGAGGTAAGCAGGTGCAAATATTTGCATCATTGGCCAGAGTGCCAGTTTGCCAGCTCCTTTCCATCCTCAGGTCATTTTTCCAAGATGGGGGGAGATTAAGGGCAATGGGACTACCCATTCAAAATAAGTAGCTGCCAAATAACAGCAGTTAAAGGCCACAAGGACTATGATCAGAAGCTGTCTGGAATTTTACATACAGCCTGTGGATTCCTTGAGGCGTCCTGCCTCCTGAAAGAGGGTCCCAGCTAGTACCATTCTCCAACTGTAACTCTGTAGCCCTCTAAATTTATCACTTTAAAGTTATCCAGCTCTTTTTGAAACCTCCTCTGGAATGCACCTCCACCACTCTCCCAGGCAGTGCATTCCAAATCCTGACAACTCTCTAAGTAAAGATGTTTCTCCTCATTCCAATCCTATCTCTCTTGGTGACAGTCTTAAAAACGTGACCCCTAGTTACTGATGTACCAACTACTGGAAACAGAATATCCTTATTTACCATGTCAAAATTGTTCATAACTTTGAATACCTTGATAAGGTCACCTTTATTTAAAGGATATACTTTTATTGGGAAAAACATTTTTGAATATTACAACAAACACAAAACAAAACAATACAAAGAAACCCACTAATTACATAAATAAATAATAACTAATAACTAACTAAGAACATGATATTATTATAATACAGCTCAACAAAACAAAGTTTTAGCACTCGATCATCGAGAGCATAAATTTATACATATTCATGTGTTCGTAGTTCCTCCATTCTGGATGCTAGATTCATTAAACAGAATCGTCATGGCTATAGAAAGGCCCTTATTAGTATGGCAGACAAATCTGTACCCAAGTAGTCCAAAAAAGGCTGCCACACCTTATAAAGCTTCTCAGTTTTATGGTGCACCATACTTATAAGAAAGTCCAAAGGGATGTGTTCCATGTCTAGCTTACGACAGCCGTGGGGGGGTTTTCAAACATCTGCCTTAACAAAATATTCTTTCTTGCACAAAAAGTGAGGATACTGAAAAGGTTTTTCTGTGCACGTCTAATGGAAGTGGCTTAACAAGGGCCAAGAAGAAGAAATACCGGGTCCTTCTCCCCCTTGCCCCCAAGACCTTCTCTATTTCCCATACCACAGCACTTCAGTATGCCTGCAGCCTGTGGCAGGACCAGAGATAATGAGTGAACATACCCGTATTCATTTTACATTTAGGACATATTGGAGATGCTCCCGCCTTGCCAAGTGGACCCTGTGAAGAATTTTCAATTGCAAGGCAAGGGTTCTATTGCAAACCGAGATCCTTCTTGCATTTTCTCAGCTATCTCCCATACTTCAGATGAGATCTCAAGTCCAGCTCCTTCTCCCATACCTTACAGAGCTGTTCAGACTCGTCCGAGGGACCCTCTCCCAATAAGTGATAGAGGATTCCCCCAGGCCCAGTCATTCAGGTAAAATAGCAACGAGTTTAATTGATAGTTTTTGAAATCAGGGAGGTCCACTCCTCCCAGTCTGTGGGGTAGCTGCAGTTTAGTCAGTTTAATAAGGGATTGCTTGCAATACCAGATAAAGGAACTGAACCAACCGTTCAGTCTTCTAAATGTTTGTTTAGTAAAAGGCAGGGGGAGCATTCACATAGGATACAGCAGATGGGGGAGAATGTTCATTTTAATGAAGGCTAGCCAACTTAACCATGAGATCAACAGCACCTCCCACCTTTGAAGGTCTTGTTTGATTCTGTCAAATAAATGGGCAAATTGGTTTTAAATAGCTGATCAAAGACAGGAGTAATGAATATACTTAAGTGGAGAAAGCCCTCCTGTGACCATCTAAAGGGAAATTGAGATTCATCCTTAGGACCAGGCACGTTCGGGAGGCCACCCTTGGGCATGGCCTGTGATTTTGCAAAGTTGATCTTGTAACCTGAAAAGCCGCCAAATGAATTAATGTATTGTATCAGATGATGCACCGAAACTGTTGGGTTTGATAAAAAGACAAGAACATCATCTGCATACAATGCAATCTTATGCAACTTTATCACCACAGCCTTCATTAACTGCCAACAGTTCAATCAGCAGTGTAAAAAGCAACAGTGATAAGGGACAGCCCTGTCAACTGCCTCTAAGAATATTGAAATTGCTTGACCACACACCATTGGTGAGGACTGTGGTAAGAGGGTCACTGTACAAATCCTTTACCATCTGATAAAGGCTTCATCCAAGCCAAACCGCTTTAAAGTATAAAAAGAGATATGGCCACTCGAGCTGGTCAACTGCCTTCTCTTCATCTAAAGAGATCACTAATCCCTGTATCGGTCATTGTTGACATACTTGGATCATATTAAGTAACCTCCTGGCAATATTTGACCTTTTATAAAACCCATCTGATCCTCCTTAATGATGGAGGGCAGCACAGTTTCTCATCTTAGTGCGAGAGTCTTAGGTAGAATTTGAAATCAACATTCAGGAGTGAAATAGCTCTATAGGAAGGATAAGAGAGATGTTTGCCTCTCTTAAAGATAGCAGGAGGAGGCTATGACTATGTGAATCGTTAAACATACTAGATCATGAAGAAGATATCAGGGCAATCTGTCCACCATAGGATCTATGAGACAATTAAAATACCCCCCCCCCGCCCCCCGCCCCCGACAATAATATGCTGAGATGCAAGGTTAACCAGCCTAGAAAGCGCATCTACCAAGCGACAATAAACATTTAAGATCCTGTATTCTTCCCCATGTATCAAAGGATTACAAACTTCCCGTGTGTGTCTTTAGTACACTCTAACAACTTAAATGGGAGATTCTTCCTAACAAGTATGGCCTACCCTCCCCTACTCCTAGTGTTGAAAAATAAGGGAAAAAAACAGTCATACATATTCTGTTGCAGTTTCAGATGCTCTGCATCATTGAGATGTGTTTCTTGCAATAAGGCAACATCCACCCTCTCCCTTTTAAGACTGGAAAGTACTTTCTTCTAATCCATGTTGCCAAGGGCCCATAAATCCCAAATATTCTAATTTGCTAACAAACTGCCATGTGACATTGTGTCAAATGCTTTCTGAAAGTCCACAAATACAACATCCAAGCACCACCTTCATCCACTGCTTGTGTCACCTCATCAAAGAACTCAATTAAATTTGTCGTACATGACCTGCCCTTGACAAAGCTATGTTGACTGCCTAGGTCTAACTTATTTTTCTCTAAGTATATGTTTACTTTATTCTGTATTATTGCCTCCATCAATTTTCCCACTATTGATGAAAACCTGACAGGTCTGTAGTTGCTGGGTTCCTTTGCTCCTTTCTTAAGCAACAGTGGCTATTTGCAATCCACCAAACCCTCAGGACTGATCCTGTGTTCAGACAGGCCTGGAAAATTTCTGTCAATTTCTGACTCCTTTACCTCTCTCAGCAATCTAGGATGCACCCCATCCGGGCCTAGTGATTTCTCTACCTGGAGTGCTCTGCACCCACTTTTTCAATTGGGCCATTGTCACCATCTTCTAATTTGGTAAAGACAGAAGCAAAATATTCATTTGGTACATCAGCCATATCCTTTGCTTCAGTGAGCAGCTTACAGGCTCCACTCTATTCTGTACTAATCTTTTACTATCAATATGTTTGAAGAACATTTCACTGTTTATTTTAGTGCAGCCTGCCACCCTCTCCTCATTCTTCCTCTGAGCTTTCCTTATTCTAACCTAAGCGTCTCTCCTGCATTTGAGGTGCTCTTCCTTTTTCCCAGTTAACCCTTGGGTAATTAAAATCACCAATTATCACAACGCTTTTTACCGTGGGGATTTCCACAATCTGTTTACAAATGCTGTCATTTATTTTGTCTCCACTATTTGGAAGTCTAATGAATACCCAAGGTCATTGCTCCCTTCCTGTTTCTCACCCCCAACCATATAGATTTAATTGAGGAATTGCAGCTCATTCAAGGGCAATGATACTTTTTTGACCAAGACTGTTACACTTCCTCTCTTTTTACCCACCCTGTTTGTACTAAAACCCTTTAACTGGGCATGTTAAGTATCCTGTCCTGTTCTGGCTTGAGCCATGTTTCTGTCAATACTACCATGTCATATCCTTCAATTTCTGCTTCCAATTCCTCAATTTTGATCATTTTATTTGCAAAATGTTTAAATGTCAGCACAGTATTGTTCATTTAAAGAATTAGGGCCAAGTTATGTTAGAGGGTTAGGTTTTAAACAAAGTGAATTAGTGCAGGCTAAAAGCATTGAACTTTCATTTAAGCCAGATGCTAATTTATGGAAGTTACAACTGATGCTGGAAATCATGTTTTATCCAAGGCCCATTAATGAGGTTGACCCTCACTGGTCTAGAGATACCTCTCCAAAACTCACCCCAAAAGGTGGGAGGAAAGGAGATGTTTGGTTTTATTGGCATGTCTACTGACTCATTGTGGGAGGGAGTCAATATCTTAGCTGTCCTCCTGGCAAAAGACACAAGGTCATCTGGCCAGCTACATTTAAATAAGAGACAGTGGCACAGATTCAAGGTCTGGAACTGGAAGCTAAAATAAAGTGGAGTTTGAACTGCCAGAACTAGCTTGCAAAAAAAAATGCAAAAAACAATAAAGCAGCTCATGAAAAGGGTAGAAGCATTTTTCCCATTTACAGGATAAAAGGTGAGATTGAACTAAAAAGGTGGAATTTGTTTGGACAGTTACTCTATATGTACACTTGACATCTATGAAATAAGACAGCTTAATGATTATATTCAACTTTGTCTCACCATGTCTTTCAGCTGCCTTTGAAAAGATTGCAGAGCACATGTGTAAATGGCACAATATTCAATTCAAACTATAAGATAATCATTGTTGGATGACTGGTTACAATGACACAGTTAGTTTTTAGACTTTACAGTCACACTCCTAAGTATAAGGTACACAGACTGTTTAGACCAGTAGCACGAATATGCCACTGATAAAGAAGCCCATTGAACAGTTTCGGGGCCTTCTGCAACCAATTCTGTTCATCAACTGATTCACTTCTCACAATTCCATCATTCAATAAGAGAGCACAGAGTGGCAAAGAACCATGGAAACTAAGATGTAGCTTGCAAGGAAAGTTTCTGTATTCAGTACATTAAAAAAGTGTCAGCTTTCTCTATTCCAAGTTCCTAGAAAACCTCCTGCAAAATGTGCTCCCTGCCACCTCCTAAAAACCAGCAGGTAACCTAGACTTTCCTAATCTTAAGGTGTGAGTCTGGCATTTAAATGACACACATTAGTTGATATCACTGAATTCCTGCTGATGATTCCAGGAGGATATTAGCTGATTAGACAGATGCCTCATCACAAATCAATTCAAAGTCAAAATCTCCAAAATTGACAGCGGTAAACCTCATTCATAGCCCACACTGGTGTAAAGTTGTTGAAAGGTCAAAATTACTTGATTTTTCTGAAATTTGTGATATTGCTGCACCTGATTTCAGGATCATATCTAGCAGATATTGAGTGTGAAGAATGCTCTGATGGAACATTTTCAGATAAACCTTCAACTACAGCAAACTGCAAGCCACTTACTGAGTGAGTACATCAAAAGTAATCCAGAATCAAATTTATCCCAATTCATTGTTGTATAGTTGAATGTCATTTTGAAGTATTTTTAAAAGTGAATTTGATATGAGTTATATTTCAGGTTTTTCGAATTTAGTTGAATCAATCTTTCATACCTCAAAAATTTCGAACTCTTGTTTAATTTTCTCCCTTTCCATTTGCTGACGGCTGCTGGATTTCAGTTTTTTTTGGATAAACTGGAAAAGACTATCATAATTTTATCAAGCTGATCTTTGGTTATATCTTTCTTAATGTATAGTTACTGAATAAGACTCAATACTGTGGAAGATGTAAGGAAAATAGTGCATGAATATTTGTTTTATTTATCTAGTGTTCCCAAGTGTATAGTCAAATTACCTAGGCCTTCAGCATCTGATCCCACCCCCATCCAAAACATTCCAGATTTGCTCATTTTTACATCACCTTTCCAAAAATCTCTAAACCTGATTCAGAAACAAAAACCTTTTTTAAGCAATTTATACAGGTAATGGACAGTGGGTATAACCATAGTTCAGGATCTGACAGTTTCATGTCACGCTGCAGTATTTAATATTTTAATATATATTAAGGTTAATAGTTTATTTCACTAAAAAATACAAGCTGATCAAATCTTGGATCGTGAATTGGTAAACCAAATTCTGGAGTCTCAAGTAATGAAAACAGAGCGTCATTCATTCACTGTGAATCATTGGCATCGGCCAAAGTTGTATTTTTAAGTTATCAGCTATTTTGAAGCAACTTATCAAGTTAGCTTACTCGTTAAATATGCATGATTTTTTTTATTCTGTATGAAGTATGTGTACAGAGAAAAGGAGCCATACAGTTTATCAACATACGCTCATACCTGTTGGATATAATTAGTATTTATCATTGCAGTGTTAATCAGGATACCTCCAACAGAGATGTATGCAAAGATCCTGAGAAAGCTTTGCAGATAAGCTTAGATGTAGGGCAGGAGGATAACAAACTCCCCTCAGATAAAATGTGCAACATAACTTGGGTTTTAAGATCCAAGAAAATGTCTTCTATGTAATCTAGTCAACCAAAAGAAAATAGGTAATTGTTTGAGTTAATTTCCATGGAATTGGATTGTTGCATCCCCAGAAGTACAGCAGAGACAGATGTCTGTCGTTTTTAATCCCTGATTGTGATCTCATTTTAAATCCTGAAGGTGAGGTATTCAAGTCCTGATATGCCTATGCAATTTTCAATATTGGTAATTGCATAGGAAGGGGCCATGTGTTCCCTTCCTTATAACTCAGAGGGCAGGCCATCTGTAGTCCTAACTGATTCAACATGGGTGAAAAGTTATACCAGCAACCTTAAACTTTGTGAGGTTAATCCATGTATTTTAGGATGATGCCAACTAGTAATGCTTTTAACCACACTATTTTTGAAGCGAGAATGAAAATTAAACTCCATTGATCCCAATTTGAAATGAGTTATTTGTTTAGCTTGTGTCCTTCTTTCCATTGTTTTCTTAATATTCCCACTTCCTGCAGCTTCTCAGCCCTCCATTTGTTGTTGTTGTTCTATTCTCATGATGATGTAATCTCCAATCACAAGATGCTTCACAAACAAATGCAGTTCATCACAGTTGAGATGCTTTACAAACTGGAAATTTCTAAAAAAAAAGTTTATAGTTACATTGACATTTGGTGCTTTAACTTAAGTAGCTTTATTCTAAACCCAATCATTGTTTTGATCAATTCTTATAGCATGCAATAGGACAGTGATTTTCAACTTCTGGCTGAAGATCCCCTTTTTAAATGGATTAGTAATCCTGAAACCCTGCCCCAGCCACCAATTATAACCCTTTGTAATACTCATAATATGAAAGTGTTGTAAGTAAAGTATGTTTCGTAATGCAGCGAATAAAATAGGTGTTTACATAGAAACAGGAATGAGCTTTTTAGCCCCTCAAGCCTGTAAGAATCACAGCATGGTCACAGACTCTCCTGCTCCTCAGATGCTGCCTGACCAGCTGTGCTTTTCCAGCACCACACTCTTCGACACAGTACAGAAGAGGCCATTTGATCAGTTATGTCTACACAGACCTTCTTCAAGAGTGGCTAAACTAATTCCACCTTCTCACCCTTACCCTGTAGTCCTGCAAAATCTTTTCACTTTAGGTGCTGTTTCAATTCTTTTCAAATTTTCAAGAATATTAGTCATATTTTGCCTGTATAAAATCTTTACATCCTTCTTAAATTGTACATTGTACACAATACACCAAGTTGAGACCAAACCAATATTTTAGAAAGGTTCACATCGTAACTTCCTTGCTTTTATACTCTGCACATCTATATAAAGCCTAGGATCCCTAATGCCTTAATATGTATTTTTTGGTTCCATCTATACTGCTTACAATACACCCATCTTTGAGTCATCCGCAGTTTTGGATTTGTGGTTGTATTTATAAATGACTTATATGAACTGTTGAGACTCTGACATAGATTGTTGCAGGACAGCACTGCTGCTAACTAAAATACTTTCCCATTACATCTGCTGTTCTTCCACTCAGACAGTCTGGCATGCTGACTATTCCTTCTACACTAAACATATGTAATATAATTATTTAACATATCTGTTATTTCCTTATACTAACTGACAGTATTACTGATAGGTACCAGTGAATGCCTGCATTTCACCAAAGAATCTATTTGCTCTTAGCAAATGCTTGAAAAAAAAAGTATAAATAAAACAGTAGCAGAGCAGAGACATAAGGAGCAGTGGGAAAGCATAGACACATCACAAGGAGAGCAGAGTCTTGATACAAAACACAGGGAGAGCAATAGGGGAGGAGGGCCAAAGCAGGATCATATGGTAGCATAACATGGTGAGTGATTGGACACAAAGTGAACAGAGTACTGGGAAAGTGAGAGTCAGTTTGGGGCATGGGTAAGCAGAAGCATAGAGATCAGCAATATGAAGACAGCAGGAGTACGATGGGTGCAGAGGATGAGAGGAGCAAGAGTATGTGAAGAGCAGAGACGCCTTGCCGCTTACTTGCTTACATTGGATTTTAGCACTGGGTGGTGATCTCTGACATCCACCTAAAAGGCTGGCCCTGTATCACAGGACTCTGGCAGGTTTTTGCAGAGTCCATTAACCTTAGTTCACAAACTACAATATTAGGGTATTGAATTCATATTCTGACATATTTATGATGATATTTCAAAGAAGGATCACATAATTAGAATAAGAATTATAAAATTAACTGTGAATTTTTCTGTTAATTAATTGTCCTACATTCTTTTCTCAGTTGTCATTTATTTGGTATGGTTATGACTAAGGGAGGAACAAAATCAAATGATAGAAAGTGCATATTTGTAGAGAATATCATATTACCTCTTGTGGTATTCGCAATAATCTGCGTTGCGGGAATTATACTCTGGAAGGGACACTGGTTGAGATGTAGAAGGACTGGTAGATCTCAAGTTCCAGGTTTGTAAGACAGATGAGTTTATATATTTCATTTTTCCTATTTTTTTCTATTTGTTTATTTCATTTTTTCCATGTAACTGGAAAGGTCAGTTGAGTTATCTGTACACAAAGTCACTCAATTCAGCTGCTCCTAATTCCAGTCTGCAATTATCCTCACTTAATCCATCACTACACAAGGGAATCTCAGCTTTTAGATTTGTGTGTAAAATTAGGTTGGTAAGCTTTATTTTTGAAATAATGCAATCCTTATTCAGTTATTACATTGACCGCTACCAGTATGAACATCAGTAAATTTCCCAGATCGTATAGTTGGGAACTTAACTATTCAACCAGTCACTTTCTAACACCAAGTGGTTTTTAAAAGAAATGTTCAAGAAATGCAGGTTTGCTGATTTCCCCCAATCCTGCTTGCCTTGGAGAAAGTGGTGGGGAGTTGCCAATCCTATAATTTAGACCCTGGAGTATAGGAAAACCAACAGTGCTGTTAATAAGGCAGCTTCAGCATTTTGACCCAGTGACACTGAAGAAATAGTGATCTAGTTTCAAGTCAAAAATCACACAACACCGACTGAACATGAGACTGGGATATCATTGCAATTACAGAAACATAGCTCAGGGATGGACAGCACTGGCAGCTTAATGTTCCAGGATACAAATGCTACAGGAAGGTTAGAAAGGTAGGTAAGAGAGGAGGGGGAGTGACATTTTTGATAAGGGATAGCATTAGAGCTGTGCTGAGGGAGGATATTCCTGGATATACATCCAGGGAAGCTATTTGGGTGGAACTGAGAAATAAGAAAAGGATGATCACCTTATTGGGATTGTATTACAGACCTCCTAATAGTCAGAGGGAAATTGAGAAACAAATTTATAACTGAAAATGTGTTGCTGGAAAAGCGCAGTAGGTCAGGCAACATCCAAGGAGCAGGAGAATCGATGTTTCGGGCATGAGTCCTGAAGAAGGGCTCATGCCCGAAACGTCGATTCTCCTGCTCCTTGGATGCTACCTGACCTGCTGCACTTTTCCAGCAACACATTTTCAGCTCTGATCTCCAGCATCTGCAGTCCTCACTTTCTCCTCAAACAAATTTGTAAGGACATCTCAGCTATCTATAAGAAAATAGGGTAGTTATGGTAGGGGATTTTAACTTTCCAAACAAACATAGACTGGGACTGCCATAGTGTTAAGGGTTTAGATGGAGAGGAGTTTATTAAGTGTGTACAAGACAATTTTCTGATTCAGTATGTGGATGTACCTACTAGAGCAGGTGCAAAACTTGACCTACTCTTGGGAAATAAGGCAGGACAGGTGACTGAGGTGTCAGTGGGGGAGCACTTTGGGGCCAGGGACCATAATTCTATTAGATTTAAAATAATGATGGAAAGGATAGACCAAATCTAAAAGTTAAAGTTCTAAATTAGAGAAAGGCTAATTTTGACAGTATTAGGCAAGAACTTTCGAAAGCTGATTGAGGGGAGATGTTCGCAGGTACAGGGAAGGCTGGAAAATAAGAAGCCTTCAGAAATGAGATAACAAGAATCCAGAGAAAGTATATTCCTGTCAGGATGAAAGGGAAGGCTGGTAAGTACAGGGAATGCTGGATGACTAAAGAAATTGAGGGTTTGGGTAACAAAAAGAAGCATGCCTATGTAAGGTATAGACAGGATAGATTGAGTGAATCCTTGAAAGAGTATTAAGGCAGTAGGAGTATATTTAAGAGGGAAATCAGGAGGGCAAAAAGGGGGCATGAGATAGCTTTGGCAAATAGGGTTAAGGAGAATCCAAAGAGTTTTTACAAATACATTAGGCCACTATTGGAATATTACATGCAATTCTGGTCTCCTTCCTATCGGAAAGATGTTGTGAAACTTGAAAGGATTCAGAAAAGATTTACAAGGATGTTGCCAGGATTGGAGGATTTGAGCTATAGGGAGAAGCTGAACAGGCTGGGGCTGTTTTCCTTGGAGCATCAGAGACTGAGTGGTGACCTTATAGAGGTTTACAAAATTATGAGGGGCATGGATAGGGTAAATAAGCAAAGTCTTTTCCCTGGGGTCGGGGAGTCCAGAACTAGAGGGCATAGGTTTAGGGTGAGAGGGGAAAGATATAAGAGAGACCTAAGGGGCTACTTTTTCACGCAGAGGGTGGTACATGTATGGAATGAGCTGCCAGAGGAAGTGGTGGAGGTTGGTACAATTGCAACATTTAAGAGGCATTTGGATGGGTATATGAATAGGAAGGGTTTGGAGGGATATGGGCCAGGTGCTGGCAGGTGGGACTAGGTTGAGTTGGGATATCTGGTCGGCTTGGACAGGTTGGACCAAAGGGTCTGTTTCCATTCTGTACATCTCTATGACTCTAGGTTATAGTCCAACAGGTTTAAGTGGAAGCACTAGCTTTCGAAGCACTGCTCCTTCATCAGGTGGTTGCCAACCACCTGATGAAGGAGCAGTGCTCCAAAAGCTAGCGCTTCCAATTAAATCTGTTGGACTATAACCTGGTGTTGTGTGATTTTTAACTTTGTACACCCCAGTCCAACACTGGCTCCTCCAAATCATAGTTTCAAATCATTCTTATTAAATGGCTTGCTTGCACATTTAAATATAGATACAGGGATTGATGATTTTGACTATTTTATTGATAGTTTATCACTTTTCCCATGTCATTTTGGTTAGGTTGTGGTCCCCCATTCTCTTGTATTTAATGCTTTATTCATGCATTTGGCTTGACAGTCAGTAATAGCAAGTGAGAGGGAGAACATCTGTTCTCACCCACTGTCCATGAAACCGCTGTCCTGCAAAGGATAGTTCATAGCAGTCAAAAAGGGAATAACCTTTCCTTTCTCTAACTGGGGCAAATGGTCTGTTTGATTTAGTTGTTCACTGAGGACATTTTCTGTGCCATTATTTGTCTTCAACTACTTGTCTTTAGCTAAAACTTCTGTTGTGTGATTTGCCCCCGGCCAAGATAAGGGTCACACTCAGGGTTACAAGATACGGCCATTAGAGCAACCAACGAATTTTCAGTGGTGTTAGTGAAAGAACAAAAACCTCAAGGGAAAACAACTGCTTCCAGGCAGAGGATCTTTTGGGATGAGGACATGTGCTGTTTTTAAGCACACATGAGGAAGGTAATGGGAATCCACCACATATATTCTTTTCCCTTGACATATTGCTAATCGTATCTGTAATTGAACAGGGAAGTGCAGAATTGCAGGTTGTGAAGAAATGAACACAGATCCTGCAGTTGTGTAAACCAACATAACTACCAAAACCATTGCCTTTTGATCCACAGTCTTTTCATTGATGACTCCAAAACACATGCGAGAATTAAAATCCATTGTGCTATTGGCATCTACAGTGCAGTTGAAGATGCCATAATGGAAACTGTCAATTTCCCATGGCAGGAAGTACAATTGCATATACAACAGAGGAGCGAGACGATTTTGAGACTCTGTTTACCACTTGCAACTACTGATTATCAAGCCAAATGCACAAATTAAGCCTTAAATACAATAGAATGAAGGATCCTGGGGACACACACTTCACTGCCAGTTGCTTCCAGTATGACTTGCAGAGCACAACATCCTGAGAAGTCCTGTGTGCACTACAAGCTTCTGAACTACTATCTTGGTGGGATGGCCAAATGCTATATTTGAAGCATGACATACATTCAATATACTCTTTAATCTTTGAAAGAAGAAGGTTTTGGGGTGAGTTTCTGGATTTAGCAGTAAGCATTGCTTCATCCTCACAGAGGAGGCAACAATAGATATGAAGGGTCTGCAGTATGATAGGGGGATGTAGCAGAGGCTTTGTTTCGGCCAAGCTCTGCATAAATTGGGGATTAACATAATGACATCCAAAATAGGAGCAGAGTAGGCCATTTGAGCTTTTTGATTCAATAAAATCATGGCCGATCCATTTGTGTTTTGAGTTCCATATTCCCACCTAGATTAGATACAGTGTGGAAACAGGCCCTTCGGCCTAACAAGTCCACACCGAAGCGCAATCCACCCAGACCCCATTCTCCTATATTTACCTCTTCACCTAACACTACGGGCAATTTAGCTCGGCCAATTCACCTAACCTGCACATTTTTGGACTGTGGGAGGAAACCCACGCAGACACAGGGCGCTGTGAGGCAACAGTGCTAACCACTGTGCCACCCATTTTTTTTTACCTACAATGTGGAAACAGGCCCTTTGGCTCAACAAGTCCACACCGACCCGCCGAAGCGCAACCCACCCAGACCCACTCCCCTACATTTACCCCTTCTACTAACATTACGGGCAATTTAGCATGGCCAATTCACCTAACCTGCACATTTTTGGACTGTGGGAGGAAACCGGAGCACCCGGAGAAAACCCACACAGACACAGGGAGAATGTGCAAACTCCACACAGTCAGTCGCCTGAGGCAGGAATTGAACCGGGGTCTCTGGCACTGTGAGGCAGCAGTGCTAACCACTGTACTACCGTGCCCCAGTGACACTTAATTCCCTGTCATAAACAGGTCTGCACTGTAAGGGTTTTCGGAAATTCAGGGATGCTTAGCCTCCTGTAGTTAAGTATATGTACCTACTTAGTCCAGATTATTTTAGCTAATTTGTGTACTTTTAAAATCATTTTATCAGATCATAGCCAAGATGAAATAGAAAAACAAGTAAAGGTGCGTTATGTTTTACTTCATATTTATATAAAATAGCTTTTCATGGAAACATTAGAAGTTACAATGTTTGCTTCATAGCTATGACCATGTGTTCACTCTCAGGTGGTCCTGGGATCAGGGCTGATATTAATGTATTTAATTGCTCACTGTTTGAATAGATGGAATATGTAAAAAAGTATTTGAAATCATTGACAATAAAAATTTCAGATGTATGTTGCTGTTTGTAAGCTTGATCAAAAGGCAAAAGCTTTACTAAGGAAAGAAATGCTCCTTGGCCATGGCGACAGAGGAGGAAACTGAGTCACAAGAAGGATTGAAAATTGATAAGAACAAGGTATTGGGTAGGCTGTTGGAACTTAAAGTTGATAGGCACTGCCATAGGATGCATTCAAGAATATTAAAGGAATTGAGTGGAAATTGCAGAGGCACTGGCAATAATATTTCAATTTTTCCTACAGTCAGTGTGCAACAAGACTTTAAATGTAGCTCCTTGTTCAGAAAAGGTTGTAAGCATAAACTTACCATACAGATTCTGGATTAGTGGTGCTGGAAGAGCACAGCAGTTCAGGCAGCATCAAGGAGCTTCGAAATCGACGTTTCGGGTAAAAGCCTTTCATCATGAAGGGCTTTTGCCCGAAACGTCAATTTCGAAGCTCCTTGGATGCTGCCTGAACTGCTGTGCTCTTCCAGCACCACTAATCCAGAATCTGGTTTCCAGCATCTGCAGTCATTGTTTTTACCACACAGATTAGTCTGTTCAACATCAGTGGTGGAGAAACATCTTGAAACAATTATTCAGGATAGAATTAATAGCCATATGGACAAACACGGGTTAATTTACAAAGAGCCAGCACAAATTCGTTGGGGAAAATGGTGTTTAATTGACTTGCATATTTGTAGAGATAACAGAAAAGGTTGATGAGGTTATTGTGCTGTGTAGGGTACATGGATTTTCAAAAGGCACTTAATGCAGTGCCACACAACAGACTTGTGAGCAAAGGTCATGGAATAAATGGGATAATGAACATTTGGTGGTGAGGGGACAGTTTCCAACTCTGCAGATGATTCAAAACTTGATGTGAGAAGGACAGGTTAAAACTACAAAAAATCATTGATGAGCTGGTAGAGTGGACAGATGCATTCAATGCAGAGAAAAGTGAGGTGCTACATTTTAGTAGAAGGTACATGGATATACAGTATAAAATAAAAGGTGCCACCCTAAAGGATATGCAGGAGTAAAGGCATCTAGTTGTATATGGGCATAAATCATATTAGGTAGGAGAGTAAAAATACATACTCTTGGCTTTATTAATATCATGTAGAATATAGGAGCAAGGAGGTTATGCTGAACCTGTATAGGACACTAGTTAGACTTCAGAGTATTGAATACAATTCTGGGCACCAGATTGTAGGAACAATGTGAATGCATGGAGAGACTGCAAAAGAGGTTTACAAGACTGGTTCGAGAAATGAGAAACTTCAGTTATGAAGGTAAATTGGAGAAGTTCAGACTGTTTTCTGTGGAGAGGAGATGCAGAGAGGAGATTTGACAGAAGTTTTCAAAATCTTGAGATGGCTGAATAGAGTAGATGGAGGAAAAACTATTTCCTCTCATAAAGGGATTGAGAATGAGAGAGCATAGATATAAAGTAATTCACAAAAGCAAATGCGATGACAGAAAAATGACCAGTCGTTAGAGTTTGGAATGCACTGCTGGAAAGTGCAGTGGACGAAGGTTCAATTGAGGCATTCTAGAGGGCATTAGATGATTATTTAAATAGAAATAATATGCAAGAGTATGGAAAAGGAACAGGAGAATGGCACTGAGTCATGATGCTCATTCAATGAGCTGGCACAGACATGATGGGCTGAATGTCATCTTTTGTAATAATTCTGTTATTCTGAAGTGCTCTAGAGGAGTGAGAGATATGATGTGAGTCACAGAAGGGGATATACGTGCAGAACTACCTAAAATACTACTCTAGGTGCATTTGAGTGTTAACAAAAATTGCTTGCTTTATTTATATCTTTAGAATTATCCCTACGCGAAGCAGATATCATCAAAGAAGGAATTTTATTCTTCTGCTGTATTTTGTTATGTCAGTATTTGATACACTTAAGAAATTTCCCCTCATCAAAAAGACTTACATTTTCTTAGTAATTTTCACAACCTGAACATCTTAATGAAAAGTCAATTATGTAGTTTCCTATTTTCTGTTGAAAGTAGATATATTCTACTGTGTAGGAGTGATTTTGCAGATGAACCGTTTCAGTGAATAGGCTGCTCAGGATACCTTACACGATGGTGCTTTATAAGGCCCAGAAAGGCTTTATCTCACCAGCCTCTGCAAATAAGAACAAGCTACTGCCTCCATAGTGTGCCATCATATAGCTTTTATTAAGTCACAACTGAAAAGAAGGAAGCTGTTGACAGCAATCAAGTCAGTCCCATTCCCTTGCTTGATCCATATGGCTCTGCAACATAATTTTTCTCAAGAGTCCACTCTATTTTTTAAAATAATTGATTGTCTCTGCTTTCACAACCTTTCTATGCAGAAAGTTCAATTTCATTGCCACTTGCTGCAAAAAAAAGTTCTTCCTCACATAATCCCATACCTCTTGCCAAAAACTTTAAATTTTCCACCCTTAATTGTAGTGCCATATGATAATAGGAAGATATTTCTTTGTCTATCTTCCTTAAATCTGTCATAATCTTGTACAAATTTATTACATTGTCTTTCAAACTCATTTTTCCAAGGAGAACAATCCCAGGTTCTCCAACTCAATCTTGAAGCTAAAATTTCTCATCCCTTGAGCATTCTACTAAATATGTTCTGCAATTACCCAAGGTCCTTCACATCCTAATGTGGTGACCAGAACCAAATCTTGTTTTGGCCTAAATATAAATATAAATATTCAGCATAATTTATCTGCTTTTGTACACACCTCTATTTTGGAAGTCCAAAAACTCATAAACTTTGGTAATTGCTTTGTCATGAAGTCTTGCTGTCTTCAAAGCTTCATGCACATGAACCATCAGGGTCCCATGTCTCTGTGCATACTTTAGAAATGTGCCATTAAATCTATATTGATTTTCCTTATACGTTGTGCCAGCCTGTCTATATCCTGTTCAGTTTATTGGTGACATCCTGATTGTTTACCACACATCCAAATATCCACGTTACTTTTATATATCAAGAAAAGCAGTTGTCCCAGCGCTGACCCTTAGGAAACACCACTAGCTAGATCCTCTAGTCTGAAAGACAAACATTTACCACAATTCATTTTTGTTTGCCCTGAATTCAGTTTTTTATAAAACAACAAAACTGACACTAAGCCTTCTATTCCATGAACCTCAGTTATGTTAACCATCTTTTTTCATGGTAATTGTTATAAATTATTTTTCTGTACAGCCACTGGAAAGCAAAGATGAACTTCAGCCAATAAGTGAAGAACAAATTTCCATGACCAAGGAGATTGATTCTGAGCAAGTTGATATTCTCAGTACAAAGGAACAGAAAATGAAAAATGAAGGAGAACAGGAAAGAGGAGGAGAACTGGAAAGAGGAAGTGACCATGAAAGAGGAGGAGAAATGAAAAGAGGAGGAGAACTGGAAAGAAGAGGTGAACGGGAAAGTGAAAGCAAACAGGAAAGAGGAAGCAATGAGGAAAGAGAAGGCGAATGGGAAAGAGGAGAACTGGAAAGAGAAAAACTAGAAAGACTAAAAAGAGAACGGGAAATAGCAAGGGAAATGAGACGAGTATCAAGATCTAAAGGTAAGAATGGCACATTTTATGGGGACTAAAATCCCATTGTTTCACAAGCGAATTAATAAGCAGTTAATTTGTAATTGCACAGCGGCTGGGAAAATGGGGTACCTGATTTTTTGTCTCTTAACTCAGATGAAGAAAAATATTTGGCTATAATTTCATGACCAGTGCTTCTTTTTGATGCTGAGATAAGCTGGATATCTTAAAATTGAGTGAGAAACAGCCAGTTAGAGAAATATAGAGTACTTCAATTCCTTTTTCAGTAACATATTGGCCAGAAAGGACTGTAGTGGTGTTTCACATGGCAATTTACATTAATTGAATGTATATTTCACAATTCACTTCACATTTATTTTCAATCTGCAAATTGCTGGGATGTCAGAGTGATAATGGTGCAGAGATGTCAGTGTTGCATTTGGGTCCTCATAAACATTCTGCCTGAAGGCTGACAAAAGGACGCTGGAAATTGAGACAAGAATGGCCTATAAGCAGGTCCATTGTTCAATACGGTCTTAACTTATCTCAGGCTTAGCCTCCACTTAACTGCCCATTCTCCTGCACATGCTACCAAAAAAAAGCTGGAACCAATGCCATATCTACAAAGTAGAAACATGATTTTTGAACATGATGTTTTCACAGAAAATGCTGTAAGGTGAGCAATAGTAATAGATTGAAGATTTTTGGAGTTTGAGACTTCTGGGTCTAAAGATGTGTGTACCCTCCTTTAGGAACTGGGGAGGAGGGATGAATAGGTGCTGGGATCTATAGGGTGGAAAGGTTCCTGACAGGATTAAAATGGTAATGTGGAGGGAAGAGGCAGAGGGTAAACAACCCAATAAAACCATGTACATTGTAGGGTTTCAGAAAAAAAATAGCATGAGCTGACTAATGCAGGCAAAGTAAACATTCTCAAATTCTTACTTCATAACCAGAAGCATGAAGTTACAGCTCAGAAAGAATTCATTCAATGTCTACGCCAGCTGAATAAACTAGCCATCCACTCTAACCTCACTTACCAGCCCCTGGTCTGTGGTTTTGCAGATTCCAGCTCTTCAGGTGCAGATTCACTTCTATTTCATCTATGTCCATTTCCATTAATATACTGAATCTAACAGTAATTTGATCAGTCTCCAAAATGGTCACCCATTGCAACTTCATTCACCTGTCCGGATTCATTTCCTAAGACTCATTATAAAATTGTGTCTTGTTACTAGGCTTACAATGTGCTGGCTAAAAAAGTTCTCTTGAATGAAGTTCAATTTTGTTCTTTCACGCAGCCTCCCTGTTGATCTTTGGGTAGTTGAAGTCTCGAAGCATTACTGCCCTGTTTTCATACTCAGAAATCTCCCTACACATTTGATCCCCTAACTGCTTTCCATTATTTGTGGATCTAGAATACAGACATAGCAGTGTAACTGTCCCTTTTTTTGTTTCTGGGTTCCACCCAAATGGCTTAAATTGATGTGTCATTTAGTTTCTCATCCTTCTCACAGCTGTGCTATTGACACTGGAAGCAGTCCAGAGAAGGATTTTATTATTAGGAGAGGTTGATTATCGGTGAGGTTGAAATGCATTGCCTTTACCATTATCCAAAATGGAATATCCATTAGCAAGTACATAGACTCAAGGTCTCTTGCATTGCATGGTTCTCTTCGATTAACTGGTGGTCACCCATTCCCACTGTGCCTCCAGAAGAAGGCAGTTCACCACCACTTTCTCCAACCCAGTTAAAGATAGGCAATAACTGCTGGCCTAGCCGAAAATGGCCACATTTCATGAATGAATTTTGAAAAGTGATTCCATGTACTGTGAAACCTAACAAGGTATTACTTGCTTGACTTAATTACTTGTTCAACTCACAAATAATTAAGTCCTAAAGTCTGGAGCTATGGAAGGCAGTCTTTCAAAAATGATGATCTTTGCAACTTTATTTCTGCATAAGCTGGGAGATAATAAACACATTGGAATCAACCCATTCGATGCTCCCTTTGTTTCCCGTACACTGCCAAAGCGGTGCACAGTATGCAAGAATAAGCATCAATGGATGAGGGTAACCCTTCCTTCCTGAAGGAGTTTTTATCTCACACTGAGTCCTGCAACAGCAGGACTTTAAATGATGCAGTGAACGTGGCCTGTGCAAAGTTTACAGCAGTATTGGAATAGTGAGCTGTGTTGTCTGCTCATCAAGAGCCACCCCAGGATGAAACTCAGAGGGAGGACATTTTGGAATTATAAAATACATATCAATAAACTGTACAGTTCAAATACTTTTTGTGGTTGCAGGGTAGAAAAGGTAAATAAGAGTGGGAGGATGCTTGTGTAGTACTTGGGAGCTTTATTATTATCATATTGTGCACTAAAAGTGACAATAACTAATCTGTGATGGCAAATTAACATATTTACCATTTTATTCTTCCAACTGATCCAGGTGAACACGGGCAAGCAGGAGCTTCCACAGAGAGCCCTGAGACATCGATGGAACAAATGAGGAGGATACACAAGGCAGAGAGGAGGAGGAGGAGGAGGCCAACTACCCCCAAGGTTGAAGAGGAGCCAAGTAATGAAGAGGCCTGAGCATTGCAGTGTCCATGCTGCATTGCAAGAGTGTATGGGGAAAAAGGGACCACTTGACCACAACAAACCTCCCAAACCTTCCTTCCTTCTAAATCCTGGCCCCTCTGGCTTTGTGCAACCTATGCATCTCCTCCCTCAGATCTAGAGGGCATGCTGCTAAGAAACTCATGATCTGTATTTGAACTACTCAATGTGGAGACTCCCTTTATATTAGCACTGTGGGGTGCACCTATGCCCTATATCAGGTCAAGAAGATAGTTCACCACCATCTCATCAAAGGCAAATAGGGATGGGCAAAAATGCCTATATCCAATGAATGAGTATATGTAAAACAAAAGGACACCTCTGTGAAATGAGGGAAATGCAAACTGATTCCCTGTAAAATGGATAAGATGCAGCACCTGGCTTAAGAATGGCTATGTGGAGGACCATAGGATCTAAGAACAAGAAAGAGGATGAATGAAGAGCATTGCAGATATCTGTGACCTGCTGGTACACTGACCACAACATGATGCTTCTCAATCTTTCAAGAGGCCAAAAACTGGACATTCATTGATAGCTTATTGAATTCTTTGCAAAGTACAATGGAACAGTAGTTGATATCTGTCTCCCCCTCACTGCAGGACTGAATGCTGTGGGGACAATCCAGGGCCATGATGGACATATTGATTGGTAGAAAGACAGCAGTTCAGAGGGGCCCATTGTTACACTTTCAGGTTTAGTACCAAATGCACAAGCTTTGGTTGCTTATGGTAATTCTCCAGTAGTGCAGCCAGCAGCTACAGGGATCATTGCCTGGATCCTAACTCCCTGATCTAGATGCAAAGGCTGAGCTCTTGGCACAGAGTTTATGGGTGTGGAGGAGCAAGAAATACATCAGTGCATATTTATTCTTATTTGCATTCATTGCTCAAGTACTGTTTTCTGACCTGTTGCATTAAATTAAAGCTCGATTTTTAATCTCAGTCATCTTTTATTTTCCAAAAGTGTACAAATTATTCAACAGAAACATGTGGAACTTTCTTGTCCAGCTCAGGTTAGCAGGTCCAGATGTTGGGAGTTGATGTGTGTGGTGGAAACTGTGTACAGTGTAGTTAGGGGAGGATGGGGGAATGAAGCTCGGGGGAATGGCAGCTGTCATTGTTCAAATACCTGAGCACAAGTTGTTCTGAAGCTGCCCTGGACCCTGCAACCATTGTCTTTCTCCAGGGACATGGGGCTTCCAGATAGACTGAGATTTGAACACCCTATGGGCTGAATACCCTGTTTCACTCATGTCAACTATAGATATATAATTCCATTATCCTCTTCATCAGTTGCCAATGATGTAATCTGGCATGGTTTGTCCCCTAAAATCATCCATACCCTTGTCAGACTCTGGTGAATAAGTCATGGATGTTGGAGTCATGAAGAATGTCAGAACCATCACTATTTTCATTGTTTTTGATTTGGAACGGTGAGCTAAGGTTGAGAATTGAACTTTAAGACTTGGAGCATCTGCGTATGGGATGTGGGTGTCACCAGATGGGCCCAGTATTTACTACCTGTCCCTAGTTGCCCTTGAGAAGGTGGTGGTGGTGAGCTGTCATATTGAACTGCTGCAGTCCATATGCTGTAGGTGGACCCACAATGCCATTATGGAGGGAATCCCAGGATTTTGACCCTGTGATAATGAAGGAACAGCGATATATTTCTGATTGGGGTGGTGAGTGACGTGGGGGAGAATTTGCAGGTGGTGGTGTTCTCAGGTTTTCTGCTGCCCTTATCCTTCCAGATGGAAGTAGTTGTGGGTTTGGAAGGTGCTGTCTAAGAATATTTGGTGAATTTCTGCAATGTGTTTTGTAGATAGTATACACTGCTGCTACTGAGCATCAGCAGTGGTGGGATTGGATATTGTGCCAATCCAATGGGCTGCTTTGTCCTGAATGGTGTCAAACTTCTTGATTATTGTTGAAGCTGCACCTATTCAGTCAAGTGGGGAGTATTCCATGACACTCTTGACCTGTGCCTTGTAGATTATGAGAAGGTGAGGTCTGCAGATGCTGGAGATCAGAGTTGAAAGTGTGTTGCTGGAAAAGCACATTGGGGAGTCAGGAGATGAGTTACTCACCACAGTATTCCTAGCCACTATGTTTATGTGTTGAGTCCAGTTGAGTTTTTGGTCAGTGGTAACTTCCAGAATGTTAATAGCAGGCAATTCAATGGTGGTTAGATTGTCTGTGATTGAAGATGGTCATTGTACGTTATTATTATTCTGAGAACACTGTACACATTTAAGCATCTGAGATGAATTATGCTGAAATTTTCCTCAAAGGAATCATCTTAGGAATCAGGTTGTCATATTCATAATTGTAAGAATATATTCGTGTCCTGCTCGTTTTCAGTAACAGTCCCACACAACTCCCTCCTACTTGCAAGCCACAAATCCACTACCTCTGCTGCCTGTGGGACAGGGCATACCCAAGGTTTAGTGATGGTATTGTCTCGGGCATTGTCAAGAAGATATGATTCTGTGAGTATGATCACATCTAGCTGCTGCTTAACTGGTCTGTGAGACAGTTTTTCCAGTTTTGACGTTAGCCCCAAAACGTTTGATGTTTGTGAGGAGACTTTTGCAGGGTCAACAGAATTAGATGTGGCATTGTTGTTTCTAGTGCCTTAGCTGGTGGCTTATCCTGTTTCATTCCTTTTTGGGGCTTTTTAGTAGTTGATACAATTGAATGATTTGCTAGGCCATTTCAAGGGAGAGTTAAGAGTCCCAATTACAGTGCTGTGGGTCTGGAGTCACATGTAAGCCTTCGTTACCAGTTTTCCTTCATTATAAGCATCAGTGAACCAGATGGGTATTTACAACAAGAATTTCATGGTCATTATTAAATGTTCAGTTCCAGGTTTCATTGGATTCAAATTCCACCACCTGCTGTGGTGTAATGGAATCGGGTCCACAGGATATTAACAAGGTTTCTTGATTATGAATCTAGCAACCATTCGACTACACTGTCACCTCCACTATATATATTTATATGTATGTTTGATCTATATGTGTAAGTGGTTAAGGCTTAAAGCACTGCTTGGGACAATGCTAGAGGCAGGTTTAATTAAAACATTTGAAAGGAAATGAAAGAGAGTTACCTGCAAGTGAAGAATGTCCAGGTTTGTGGGGAAAAGGCATTAAATGGCCCCGCGTGGATTGCTCAGCCAGACAGCCAGTGCAAGCATGATGGGCTGAATTAATTAGAAATCTCTATCAAACAGTCAGTATTGGCTATATGGTTATAATGTAGAATGAGGCCAACAAGCCAATTGCATTGTGTTGGCTCTGTCATGTTTTTGCCTTCTCAGGTAGCCCTACACATTCATTCTTTTCAGGTACGAATCCAATTCCCCCCCGATTTAAAAACTAAAGGCAAAGAATATGACTTCTGGTTCTCAATTCTTCTCCCATGGGAGGTTTTCTTTATCTATGCTGTGCAGACCTCACTGCAATCTTAACAGGTTACTGAAATAGTTTGCCAAGAATATTGATTTTCTTAAAAGGTTTTGAACATTACCCAATGTGCCCCAATGATTCATATTGTTAACTTTTTTGCAATGCAGTAAATTACATTTGAGTTGGTTGTTTTGTGAAAAAGTGATAACAAAAGCAGCAAAGTTAAACAAATAAAAGGAGTCTTCATTGGACAACAGATTCACAGGGAAAGTTTAAGAGGACACCTGAGACCATCATTTGGAAGAGGAGCTTCTTGGTCTGAACTAAAATCTCCGCTATTATTTGGGATCAATTGCAAAGAAATTGCAAAAATTGGATACAACATCAGGACAGCATTGAAAACAAACTGTGAAATCCAGACGGTTAAAAAGTTTTTAAAAAAAATCATTGATGGGAGTGAGTGTCACTGGCCAGACCAACTTTTATTACCCATCCCTCATTGGCCAGAGGGCAGTTAAATATCAACCACATTGCTGTGGGTCTGGAGTCACATGTAGGCCAGTTGTTTTCTTCCCTATAAGACATTAGTGAACCAGATGGGTTCCCCCCCCCCAACAATTGGCAATGGTTTCACAGCCATCATTAGATTGCTAATTTCCAATATTCACTGGCTTGAGATTCCACCATCTGCCATGACAGGATTTGAATTCAGTTCCCAGAACATCTCCAGGGTCTCAGGATTAATAGTCTATCAATAATGCCATTAGACCATCACCTCCCCTACTGTGCAATTGCCTGGAAATAAACTATGATATTTGTCTAAGCAATATTTCTAGTAAAAATATTCATTTACGTATGTTTTATATTCACTTAATTGGATTTGCTATTGGTGCAACGTATTCATTATCAAGGCGCAAAGAAAAGAAATAATCGTGTAACAGAACGGCAGGTTGAATGTTGAGCAGGGCAGGGGTCTGAATGGGGAGCAGCAGACATGAAGAGTTTATTTTCTATGTTTATGTTGTTCTTCTCCGCCATTACCCATCGATTTTTCCAGCATACACTGAAAATGCATGAGAAGAATTACAATATTTTGCTAAAATTTGAAGTGTGATTCTGTATCCTTGTTTCCAATTCAGAGGCCATTCTCAGGGTTAGAAGTAGATTTAGAATCAATCCCAACTCTTGTTGTTATTAAAATTAGTTCCCTCTAGAAGTAAGGTCATAAAATTACAAATGAAAAATGGATGGGTCTGACAGCATCTGTGGAGAGAGAAATAGTTAATGATTTTCAAGTACATTGTAACTTCTTTGGAATTGTGACATTACCCTGACAATCAATTAGTTCTGCATCAAAGGCAACCTGTTGTATGCAGAAAACAGATATTCAAGTATTGTCCTGCTGTTTGCTCGGATTTATTTCTTGCTAAATTTCGAGCTCTAACTGCGACGTTGGTTCTGCACATTAATTTGACCTTGGAACATTTTGCATTGTAATAGCAGCAAGGTCATAATTTTATCAGTAATTATTTAAAACAAAGTACCAGTAGTCACTATTGTAAAATATTGTACCATGTTGGTATTTTGGAATTGTAACCGTAATCGTCCTAACTTTGGATTAAGGATGAACTGAACATTTTTGTTGATGTCAGTAAAGAAACCCAAAAGATTATGATGGGTTGAACATGTTGTGAAATGTCCAATTTCATGAAACTGATGTCCTTGTCTATGACGCAAAGCACAAATGTTATAGAACCGAATTCAAGCAAGGACTCAAGTATCGTGGAGCTCCTTTAGCAGGTCAATCATAGTGCTGGACAGAATACAGAAAGAAGCTTGGCTCCCGTTCTGATCGTGAACAGTTCTGACATTATTATGGTTAGTGCTTCTCCAATTATTTTGCTTGTTCCTTTTCTCTACATCTACTTGTTTGTATGCTCTTGCTGCCTCTCCAATTATGCAAAATCTATTAATTCTTCTAATTAAGTTTCTTTGCGAATTTTGTGGCATCCTTTGCCTTTTTACCCCACAACCTTCAGAGTTTTAAAACATACCTGGTGCTACTCTGAGCAGTCATCTTAATATAAGTATGATCGAATGGGATTTGTATTATGATGTCCAGTGCAGCGTTGATCTCAAGCGGAGGGGTATTTATTCCAGAAGAAAGGCAGTCTGCCTATCACTATGAGTAAGCTTTAAAAAGTACATATTTTTATCTACCTGTTTAGACGTGTCTGTCACATCTTTGCAGTAGGTGGATCCTAAACCGTGGGCTTTCTGGCACAATGGTAGTGATGTTGCTGATGCACTACAATAGTTTTAATTTTTATAAAGTAGACTTCGTTGGTTCCTAGGGTCCCATTAATTGCAGTGAGAATGATCACACTATTGGAGGGGCCTTTCAAAAGTGAATTCCTTGCATGTGCTTGAAGGTGATGAGAATTAATTAATTTATTACAATAACTTGTATAGCACCCTTAATGTAAAAACTTTGAAAATAGTCAAAAGAGATTGAAAAAAAAACATCAAATGACTCAGTCTAAAAGATGAATGTTGAGAAGAGTTTTAAGAGAGAGAATCTGTGGGCAAGAATGGTTTAGGGAGCAAGTTGGAGAAAGTGAAGCAAAAGGTAGGAGCATAAATATATAAAACCCTAAAATAAGAGAGCCAATAGTTAGGGATACACTGCAGAAATAATGTGGGGTGAGACAGTGGGGGGGTGAAGATGGAAACAGGAGGATTAAATTTACAGTAGATCTGCAAGTACAGGGATAATTAATGAGTGGAAGTTAGTATGAGACAGTGTATAGTTTGCTGCATTTCGGACAAGTTGTGAGTTTGTGGAGGAGTGCACTGGAATAATAAAGTTCATTTTTGGCAAAAGAATAGAGAAAGGGTTTAGTAGCAAAGAGCTGAGGTAAATTAACATGCCATGTTCCTGATGCTGGGAACATACATATCATAGCAGGCTACTAATTACTGAAGAACAATTTGTTAAGCTCATGTTAGTTATTTTTAAAAATGATTTGGCCAAGTTGCAAATGTAGCTTTAAACCTGTCTTGACATTCGTTTAAGTTAAGAGCAAGGATTTGGGCACAATATTCCACAACCTGGAGGTAGTGAGAAGGAGAAATAGTTGGGCAAATTGACCCTGAAAAGATACTTGATCATTCCTTGCTACTTTCCCAATTAAGTGAGAAGGCCCAATGGGGACTTTCTCAAATTGTCAGCAATTGAGGCCCTTAAGCGGTCAATTAACTGTCGGCAATCTGAGAGCAAGGCAGTGCAACATCATAACTCTTTCAACAGCTTGTACCTATCTCTGAGCCAGGAGGACCTGGTTCAGGTCTTTCTTGCTTATTTGTTTATTCACCTGTGGGATGTGGGCAATACTGGCT
The DNA here is from genome assembly GCF_047496795.1 of Chiloscyllium punctatum. Lineage (NCBI taxonomy): Eukaryota > Metazoa > Chordata > Chondrichthyes > Orectolobiformes > Hemiscylliidae > Chiloscyllium > Chiloscyllium punctatum. The sequence goes on along the minus strand of NC_092754.1, from coordinate 3,893,663 downwards.
GGGCCAGCATTTTATTACTTGTCCTTCGTTGCCTTTCAGAAGGTGGTGATAAGCTGCCACCTAGACCACGGTAGAAGTGTATCTCAAACAGCTGGTACAGAGACAAATGTCCTCTGTCTATCCTATAAGATTCCAACCAAACATTCGAACTAGGCAAAAATTAGAGAATGTGGTTTGGGAGTGGCTGTTTGAGAGTAAATCCACACCTGACGTGGAGTCTTTGAAAGACTAGTTGATTAGAGTGCAGGACAGGCATGTTCCTGTGAAAATGAAGAGCAAGAATAGCAGAATTCAGGAACCTTGGATAACTGGGGGAATTGTCAGCTTAGTCAATAACAAAGGAAGCATACTTAAGGACTAGGCAACTAAAAACAGACAAAGTTATTTAGAGAAAATAGGAAGAAGCTCAAAGGGGGAGTTCAGAAGGCTAAAAGGGGCTAGGAAATGTCCTTGGCCAGCAGGATAAGGAGAATCCCAAGATATTTTATACATATAATAGCTGGATTAGAATTAGTCAGCATGGCTTTGTGAGGGGCAGGTCATGCTTCACAAGCCTTAATGAATTCTTTGAGTATGTGACAAAACACATTGATGATAGAGCATTGGATATGGTGTACATGGGTTTTAGCAAGGCATTTGGTAAGGTTCCCGATAGTAAGCTCATTCAGAAAGTAAGGAGACATGGAATACAGGAAAATTTGGCTGTCTGGATACAGAATTGGCTGGCCCATAAAGGTCAGAGGGTGATAGTAGGTAGAAAGTATTCAGCCTGGAGCTCCCTGACCTGTTCTGCTGGGATCTGTTCTGGGACATCTGCTCTTTGAGATTTTTATAAATGACTTGAATGAGGAAGTGGAAAGGTGGGTTAGTAAGTTTGCTGATGACACAAATGTTGGGTGGAGTTGTGGATAGTAGGTTGCAAAAGGACATTGGCAGGATGCAGAACTGAGCTGATAAGTGGCAGATGGAGTTCAATCTGGAAAAGTGTGAAGTGATTCACTTTGGAAGGCCGAATTTGAATGCAGAATACAGGGTTAAAGGTAGGATCCTTGGCAGTGTGAAGGAATAGCAGAATCTTGGGGTCCATGTCCATAGGTCCCTCAAAGTTGCCACTCAAGTTGATAGGATTGTTAAGGCCGCGTATGGTATGTTGGCTTTCATTAGCAGGGGGATTGAGGTTAAGAACCGTGAGGTTATGCTGCAGTTTTGTAAAGCCCTGGTTAGACCACACATAGAATATTGTGTTCAGTTCTGATTGCCTCATTATAGGAAGGATGTGGAAGCTTTAGAGAGAGTGCAGAGGAGATTTACCAGGATGCTACCTGGCTTAAAGAAAGGTTGGGGGAGTTAGGGCTTTTCTCATTGGAGCGAAGAAGGATGAGAGATGATTTGATCGAGGTGTACAAGATGATGAGAGGCATAGAGTGGATCGCCAGAGACTTTCCCAGGGCAGAAATGGCAACCACAAGGGGGCATTATTTTAAGGTGATTGGAGGAAGGTTTAGGGGAGATGTCAGAGCTTGGTTCTAAAGACAGTGGTGGGTGAGTGGAATGCACTGCCAGCAGTGATAGTAGAGTCAGATATATTATGAACATTTAAGCGACTCTAGGATAAGCACATGGATGATAGTAAAATGTAAGGTATGTAGGTTTGCTTGATCTTTGAGTAGGATAAGAGGTCGGCACTACATCAAGGTGATGTTCTGTTCTATGTTAGGTGCAAAAGCTAGTGAAAGAATAGACCCACTCAAGAATAAAGGAGGGAGGTTATTTCTGGAGCCAGAGGAAATGGGTGAGATCCTTAATTCACCAAAGAAAGGGGCACAAGGGATGTTGAGGTAATGAAACAATGTGTGAGCACATTCCGGTATTTCAACATAACGAAGGAAGAAGTGTAGGGTATCTTGAAGTGTATTAAGGTAAACAAGTCCCCAGGGCCAGATGGGATCTATCCCAGGATACTATAGGAAGCAAGGGATGAAATAGCTGGAGCTTTATCAGATATTAGTGAGTTTTGAGAAGATTTGAAGCTCAGGTTGAGGTTCTGGATGTAGGTTTGCTTGTTGAGCGGGAAGGTTCGTTTTCAGAATTTTCGTCACCATACTAGGTAACATCATCAGAGAATCACTGGTGAAGCACTGGTGGTATGGCCCACTTTTTATTTATGTGTTTATGTTTCCTTGGGTTTATGATGTCATTTCCTGCTCTTTTTCTCAGGTGGTATTAAATGGAACTTTGTGGGTGTTGGAATGATTGCTATTTACCACCCCCTGAGAAAAAGAACTGGAAATGACATCACCACAGGAAATGTCATCACCAACCCAAGGAAACCTAAACACAAATAAAAAGTGGGCCAAACCACCAGTGCCTCCCTGGAGGTTTACTGATGATGTTACCTAGTATGGTGATGAAACATCTGAAAACGAACCTTCCTGCTCAGCGAGCAAAGTTACTTCCGTTATCCGATATCTTTGCATCCTCTTTGTCTCAAGTGAAGTTCCAGAGGGCTGGAGAATGGCCAATGTTGTTCCTTCCTTTAAGAAGGGAAACCAACATATTCCAGGTAATTACAGGCCAGTGAGCCTGATGTCAGTGGTGGAGAAGACACTGAGACAGGATTTATTCACATTTGGAAGCAAATGGTCTGATTAGTGATAAGTAGCACGGGTTTGTGCAGGAAAGGTCATGTCTCACCAACTTGATTGAGGTGGTGAAAATAATTAATGAGGAAAGGGCAGTAGATGTTGTCTACATGGACTTTAGTAAGGTATTTGATAAGGCACCTCATGGAAGGCTGGTGCAAAAGATGGAGTCTTGTAGGATCCAGGCTGAGCTGGCTAGATGGATACAAAGCTGGCTTGGTCAGAGAAGACAGAGAAGCGGTGGAAGGGTACTTTTTGGAGATCAGGAACTAATAGTGTTCCCCAGGGATCAATGCTAGGACCTTTGTTATTTGTAATATATATGAATGATTTGGAGGAAAATATAGGGGGTGTGATTAGTAAGATTGCGGATGACATCAAAACTGGCAAAGTTGCAGAAAGTGAGGAGGACTGTCAAAACATACAGCAGGATACAGATAGATTGCAGATTTGGACACAGGAATGGCTGATAAAGCTTAATCTGAACAGATTCAGGTGTGAACTATACAATAAATGGCAGAACCTTTAGGAACATTGACATACAGAGGTATCTGGGTGTACAGGCCCATAGATCCCTGAAATTAGCAACATAGGTGGTTAGGGTGATCAAGAAGGCAGACAGCACATTGGCCTTCACCAGCTGGGACATTGATTATAACAGTTGGCAAGTTATGTTACAGCTGGATAAAACTGTAGTCTGGTCACATTTGGAATATTGTGTGCAGTTCTAGTTGCCACACTACTAGAATGGCATGGGTGCTTTGGAGAGTGTACAGAGATGGTTTACTAGGATGTTACCTGGACTGGAAGGTTTTAGTTATGAGGAGAGATTAGAATAACAAGATTGCTTTCATTGGAAAGACAGAGGCTGAGGGGCGACCTGATAGAAGTCTACGAAATGATGAGAGACATAATATAGGTAGTCAGAGGCTTTTTCCCATGGGTAGAAAGGTCAACTACAGAGGGTAAAGGTCTAGCAAATGGAATACAATGTTAATAAATGTGAAGTCATCCATTTTGGTAGGAATAACAGTAAAAAAAAGACTGTTACTTGCATGGTAAAAAGTTGCACAATGCTGCTATGCAGAGGGATCTGAGTGTCCTTGTTGTGAGTGTCCTTCCAACAGAAGGTTGGTCTGCAGATAATTAGGAAGGCAACTGGAATATTATCCTTCACTGCTAAAAGGATTGAGTTTAAAAGCAGGGGGGTTATGTTGCAGCTGTAAAGGGTGCTGGTGACACCACACCTGGACTACTTTGTCCAGTTTTGGTCTCCTTACTTGAGAAAGGATGTACTGGCATTGGAGTATGTGCAGAAGAGGTTCACTAGGTTGATTCTGGAGTTGAGAGCGTTGGCTTATGGGGAGAGACTGGGATTATATTCATTGGAATTTTCAAGAATGAGGGGGGATCTTATAGAAACATTTACAATTATGAAGGGAATGGACATAGAGAGGATGTTCCCACTAGCAGGTGAAACTAGGACAAGAGGAATAGCCTAAACATTAGGGGGAGTATATTTAGGATGGAATTGAGAAGGAATGTCTTCCCCCAGAGGGTTGTGAATCTATGGAATCCCTGCCCAGTGAAGTAGTTGATGCTACTTCAGTAAATGTTTTTAAAGCTAAGATAGTTTTTTTTGAACAGTAACGGAATTAAGGGTTATGGTGTGAGGGCGGGTAAGTTGAGATGAGGCCACAAAAAGATCAGTCATGATCTTGTTGAATGGCTGAGCAGGCTCGAAGGGCTAGGTGGCCTATTCCTGCTCCTAGTTCTTACGTTTGACGCTGTGATCACCTGCAGGAGCTTATTATATAGCCTGTCAACACACCACTCACATCATTTGTAAGATCTTTTGATCTCTCTACCTATGAATTCTGTGCCTATGTGGTTCTCTCTACCCGACGAAGGAGCAGTGCTCCAAAACCTTGTGATTTCAAATAAACCCGTTGGACTATAAACTGGTGTCATGTGACTTTTGATCTTATCCACTCCAACACCAGCACATCCAAATCATAACTTGGTCCTAAAGATTTACTGAACTTGCATTTACAAAGTGGTTGAACTCTCACAATGCCTAATTAATGCCAGTTAAGTATATCCCATATTTTATTAATAATTGTTTGATAGGACAAAATTTGAATATTGTTGAATTTGACAAAATTCTGTCTAGCATTCATTCAGAAGAGGAGGAATAACATTTTACATTGCATGAGAAGAGAGTACTGATTGATTGGCAGGAGGCACTAAGTACAAAGGAGTAATGTGATATTTGAATTTCAGTGCCAGTGTGATACCACATATTTTGGAAATTTATGAAACTGAATTCAATCAATCTGATAATTTAGTTAGACCTGCAGGGCTTGTTCTGAAAATAACACATCTTGTAGGCATAATCCTCTACAGAACAAAAAATGTCAGTTCCAAACAAAAGATGCAGGTCAGCAATCCATAAACAAGGACTGGACACAATTGCACCTCCCACTCACTGTGAAACAGATATTTTTCACAGTAACCAGTTGTGAAGTACTAAACAGTAACTATTCTAATAATATTTTTGTCTCATAGAATTTGGGCTAATTTTCTAACACGTGCATGAGAGATGGGGAACATTGAGGTGAGTTACTTGGTGTAGTAAACTTGGATGTTTACTTATTTTCTTGACTGCAACCACAGTCAAATTTTTCTTTGAAGTATTATGAATTTCATTTTTTTTAAAAAAGTCAATAATGAACTTTCAAGTTATATTTAGACTTTTGGATGTTATTCACATAACTTCTTGCAAGACAATCAACTTTAGAGCTTAGATTCAAATATACTCTCAAACTGTAACTCAGTCACAGACTAGGTAACATCCTGAATTCATGTCTGGTTGGTACAACACTAAGTTGGTGGATCTCAGTTGAGGAGCAGATCAAGAAATGCAAGTGTCTGGACTATGGTGAGAAGAGGATAAGATTGTTTGTGATAGCTTCCATTGCAATATCTCCTGTTTCAATACAGATTGATGCCATTCTCCTGCCTTCTCCTTGTAACTCTGCATACTCTTCCATCTCAAATAAATCTAATTCCCTCTTGAATGCAGTGATTGAATCTGGCTCTGTCACTATCAGGGAGTGTATTTCAGACCTAAAACACTTGCTGCATGAAAAAGTGTTTTTCTCATATCTTTTGTCAATTATTTTGTGCCCTCTTATTGTTAATCCTTTTATCAATGGAAATAGTTTCTCCCTATCTACTCTGTCCTTTTTGAATACCACTATCAGATTTCTCACCTTTCTCTTCCAGGAAAACAGGTTCAATCTCTCCATTATAACTTCCTTTAATTATTCTCTTGAATTTTCTACTCTCCAAATGCCTTTACATACTCCATAAAGTTCAATCACTCAGAAGTGAATGCAGTACTCCAACTGAGGCACACCAAGTGTCTTAGGCAAGTTCAACGTAACATTTTTCTTCTCCGTGCTCTTATTAATAACAACATTTAAGATTTTGTGCTTCATTAGCTGCACTCTCAACCTGTCCTACCATCTTCAATAACATGCACATATACATCTTGTTTCTCTGTTCTTCCTCATTCTTTAGAGTTGTGCCTTTTGTTTTATATTTTCTTTTTTTAAACCAAAATGTATGAATTCACATTGAACTAGATGATTAGAGATATTGACACTCTGGCCAAGAAAAAAAGAGATGACATATGTCAGGTAAGGAGGAGACATATGTCAGGTATAGACAGCCAGGACCAAGTGAATCCTTTGAGGAGTAAAAAGGGTATAGAAGTACACTTAAGAGGGAAATCAGGAGGGCAAAAAGGGAAAGGAGATAGCTTTGGCAGATAAAGTTAAGGAGAATCCAAAGAGACTCTACAAATATATTAGGGGAGCAGAGCAGCTAGGGAGAGAATACAGCCCCTTAAAGATCAACAAGGGTGTGTGGAACCATAGGAGATGGGTGAGATCCTAAACGAACATTTAACATCAGTATTTACCATGAAGAAAGATGTGGAAGCTACAGAACTCAGGGAAATAAATAGTGATGTCTTGAAAAGAGTCCACATCACAGATCAGTAGGTGCTGGAAGTCTTAAGATGCATTAAGGTAGATAAATCCCCATCAGGCGTATCCCAGGACATTGTGGGTAGCTAGGTAAGAAATTGCGGGGCCCCCTGCAGAGATGATATATCATCAATAGTCACAGATGAGGTGCCGGAAGACTGGGGGTTGGCTAACATAGAGCCACTATTTAAGAAAGGTGGTAAGGAAAAGCCAGCGAACTATAGACTGATAAGCCTGACATCAGTGGTGGGCAAGTTGTTGGAGGAAATTCTGAGGGACATGATTTACATGCATTTGGAAAGGTAAGGACTGATTAAGGATAGTCAGCATGTGCGTGGGAAATCATGTCTCACGAACTTTGTTGAATTTTTTGAAGAAGTAAGAGGATTGATAAGGGCAGAGGGGTGGACGTGATCTATAGGGACTTCAGTAAGGTATTCACAACAAGGTTCCTCATGAGAGATTGGTTAGCAAGGTTAGATCTTATGGAATATAGGGAGAACTAGCCATTTGGATACAGAACTAGCTCGAAGATAGAAGATAGGGGTTGCTTTTCAGACTGGAGGCCTGTGACCAGTGGAGTGCCACAAGGATCGGTGTTGGGTCCACTACTTCTCATCATTTATATAAATGATTTGGATGTGAACATTGGAGGTATAGTTATTAAATTTGCAGATGACACCAAAATTGGAGGTATATTGGACAGCGAAGAAGATTACCGCAGTGTACAATGGGATTTTGATCAGATGGACCAATGGGCTGAGGAGTGGCAGATGGAGTTTAAGAACAAAGAACATACAGTGCAGGAACAGGCCCTTCAGCCCTCCAAGCCTGCGCCAATCCATATTCTCTATCTAAAGCTGCTGTCTATTTTCTAAGGATCTGTATCCCTTTGCTCCCTGCCTATTCATGTATCTGTCCAGATACATCTTAAATGACGCTATCGTTCTCGCTCCTACCACCTCTGCTGGCAACGCATTCCAGGCACCCACCACCCTCTGTGTAAAGAACTTTCCACGTATATCACCCCTAAACTTTTCCCCTCTCACTTTGAACTCGTGACCCCATGTAATTGAATCCTCCACTCCGGGAAAAGTTTCTTGCTATCCACCCGATCTACACCCTTCATGATTTTGTAGGCCTCAATCAGGTCCCCACTCAACCGCCTTCTTTCCAATAAAATAATCCTAATCTACTCAAACTCTCTTCATAGCTAGCACCCTCCATACCAGTCAACATCTGGTGAAACTTGTCTGCACCCTCTCCAAAGCATCCACATCCTTTTGGTAATGTGGCAACCAGAACTGTACGCAGTATTCCAAATGTGGCTGAACCAAAGTCATACATCTGTAACATGACCTGCCAACACTTGTACTCAATACCCCGTCCCACGAAGGAAAGTATGCCATATGCCGTCTTGACCACTCTACTGACTGTGTTGCCACCTTCAGGGAACTGGGCTGAGAAATGGCAGATGTAGTTCAACCTGGATATCTGCGAAGTGATGCATTTTGGAATGTAGAACTCGAATGCTGAATATAGGATTAAAGACAGGATACTTGGCAGAGTGGAGGAACAGAGGGATCTGGGTGTGCAAGTACATAGATCCCTCAAAGTTGCCACCCAAGTGGATAGGGTTGTTAAGAAAGCATATGGTGTTTTGGCTTTCATTAACAGGGGTATCGAGTTTAAGATCCGCGAGGTTTTGCTGCAGCTGGTGAGACCACACTTGGAATATTGTGTCCAGTTCTGGTTGCCCTACTACAGAAAAGATACAGAGGCTTTGGAGAGGGTGCAAAGAAGGTTTACCAGGATGCAGCCTGGACTGGAGAGCTTGCCGTATGAAGAAAGGTTGAATAAGCTCGGACTTTTCTCTTTGGAGAGAAGGAGGAAGAGAGGAGACCTGATCGAGGTGTACAAAATAATGAGAGGAATAGATAGATAGAAGAGACTTTTCCCAAGGGCAGGATTGACTGGCACGAAGGGTCATAGTTTGAGGATACTAGGAGGAAGGTATAAAGGAGACATCAGAGGTAGGTTCTTTACGCAGAGAGTTGTGAATGCATAGAATACACTGCCAGCTGAGGTGGTGGAAGCGAAGTCATTGGGGACATTTAAGCGACTGCTAGACATGCACATGGATAGCAGTGAGTTGAGGGGTGCGTAGGTTAAGTTACTATATTTTACATTAGGATTAAATCTCGGCACAACATCTTGGGCCTAAGGGCCTGTTCTGTGCTGTACTTTTCTCAGTTCTAATGCACCTGAACACCCAGATCTCTCAGTACATCAGTTTTCCCCAGAGCTTTTCCATTTATTGTATAGTTCTCTCTGGAATTGCATCTTCCAAAATGCATCACCTCGCATTTGTCTGGACTAAACTCCATCTGCCGATTCTCTGCCCAACTCTCCAATCTATCGATATTCTGCTATATTCTCTGACAGTCCCCTTCACTATCTGCTACTTCACCAATCTTAGTGTCACCTACAAACTTGAACCTACACCTTCCTCCAAATCATTTATGTATATCACAAACAACAGTGGTGCCAGCATGGATCCATATGGGACACCACTGGTCACAGGTCTCCATTTTGAGAAGCTCCCTTCCACTACTACTCTGTCTCATGTCACCCAACCAGTTCTCTATCCATCTGACTAGTACACCATGGACCCCATGCAACTTCACCTTCTTCATCAACCGCCTTACTAAAGTCCATGTATATGACACGTACATCCCTTCCCTCATCGATCAACTTTGTCACCCCTTCAAAGAATTCTATTAGGTTTGTAAGACATGACCTTCCCTGAACAAAACCATGCTGTCTATCACTGGTGAGCCCATTATCTTCCAAATGGGTATACATCTTATTCCGTAGTATCTTCTCCAGTAGCGTCCCAATCACCAACGTCAGGCTCACGGGTCTATAATTACCTGGATTATCCCTGCTACCCTTCTTAAACAAGGGGACAACTTTAGCAATTCTCCAGTCCTCAGGGTCCTCTCCCATTTTCAAGGATGCTGCAAAGATATCTGTTAAAGCCCCAGCTATTTCCTCTCTCGCTTCCCTCACTAATGTGGGATAGATCCCATCTAATCCTGAGGACTTGTCCACCTTAATGCCTTAAGTTTAATTGAGATAAGTGTGAGGTGCAAAAGTGGAAAGGCAAATCAGAGCAGGACTTATACACTTAATGGTAAGGTCCTGGAGAGTGTTGCTGAACGAAGAGACCTTGGAGTGCAGGTTCATAGCTCCTTGAAAATGAAATTGCAGGTAGATAGGATAGCCTAGGCGGCGTTTGGTATGCTTTCCTTTATTGGACAGAGCACGGAGTATAGTAGTTGGGAGGTTATGGTGCGGCTGTACAGAACATCTGTTAGGCCACTTTTGGAACACTGTGTGCAGTTCTGGTCTTTGTGAAACTTGAAAGGGTTCAGGAAAGATTTACAAGGATGTGGCCAGGGTTGAAGGATTTAAGCTACTGGGAGACACTGAATAGGCTGTGGCTGTTTTCCCTGGAGCATCAGAGGCTGAAGGGTGACTTTATAGATGTTTATAGAATCATGAGGGGCATGGATAGGGTAAATAGACAAGATCTTTTACCTGAGGTGGGGAGTCCAGAACTAAAGGGCATAGATTTGGGATGAGAGGGGGATAAAAGGGACCCAAGGGGCAACTTGTTCATGCAGAGGGTGGTGCGTGTATGGAATCAGCTGCCACAGGAAGTGGTTGAGGCTGGTCCAATTACAGCATTTAAAAGGTATCTGGATCGTATATGAATAGGAAGGGTTTAGAGGGATATGGGCCCATGTGCTGGCAAATGGGACTAGATTAATTTGGGAAATCTGGTCAGCATTGACAAGTTGGCCTGAAAGGTCTGTTTCCATGTTGTACATCTCTCTGATCTTATGTTCATGTCAACCACATCAACCGAATTACCATAATAAAACCCTCTGTTACCTCTTACAAAAATATGAGCAATTCAGTTAAGCACAATTTCCCCTTAACAATCTATATTGTGCTGACTTGATTAACCCTTATTTGTCCATATGTCTATTAACGTTACTTTGAGATTATTCCCTGTTATCAAAGTTAAAACCATAAGAAAAATTTGTGGAAAAATTGGGGCAATCTGGGGAAAATGAAAACCCAGTAGAATTGGACATTTCTTTTTGATGTTATTAATTTAATTTGAAAGTCTACATAAGCAAGAGGTTAGTTCTTTTTTTAAAGGATATATCTGTTTTGTATTTTTTAACTTCGGGCTTCCTTCTTAAATGTGCCTAACATGTAGATGACTCATTTGCAGCCAAGGAAGTGAATGTGCTAACTTTACACTAAATTACTGCACATGACTCTGAAGGACACACTGCATTTTTTTTAGTTCTGGACAAGTTGAACACAGCTAATCTATAAATCCATGTAGAAAGATTTTCTGCTTGTGGGTGTACTATCATGGAGAATGTTTTTGCAATTAGAAAGTAGTAGCTGCTCCTTGTCAATTATCTGCAAGCTTCAATGCATAATAAAGAGCATTTGCCATGTGATTATTTGAACTGAATGGAGTCAGCTGTGGAACGGGGATAAAATTCTCACCTGACAATAGGTTATAGTTCAAGACCCAACTGACAGACTTGAATACATCATTTAGGATGGTACTGCAGTCCAGTAGCAGGAACGTACTGCACTGTTAGAGGTACATTCTATCAAATCAGACGCATAAGACCCCATTTGTCTTCTCAAGTAGACTTAAAATGGTCCACTGCACCATACAAACCACAGTTCTGTTTATGGGTTGCTACAATTCCTTTATTAAAGTGACTGCACTTCATAGTTGTGAAGTAAAATGGGATATCATGAGATTGTGAAACGTGCTTTTAATGTCTGCATTAATTTAAAGGAAAGGGCATCAAACAACAGAATATAGATTGTGACCAATTTATTTTATCACTGGAAGGGTAGTGGAAGTAATGGATGTAAGTTTGCTTGCTGAGACGTTTTGTCACCATACTAAGTAACATCATCAGCAAACCTCTGGTGAAGCACTGGTGTTATGGCCCGCTATTTGTCTGTTTAGGTTTCCTTGGGCTAGTGATGTCATTTCCTGTGGTGATGCCATTTCCGGCATTGGTGATGTCATTTCCTGTACTTTTATATGACCCACCCTTAACAGACATTGAAAAAGCCATCTTAGTAAGATTAAATTACAATGTCCAGGTTGCGGTCAAGAAAGATTTCTTAGCAGCATTAGAAACAACACTGAAAGACAACGAACTCACAGAACAAACCATCAGACAGACAGTCGCACCAAAATTAAGCAGGAAAAAGGAAGGAAACACACTCAATACACAAGAAAGCAAAACACTAGAATGATTTTAAAAAGATAAAAACATTGTTATCCTACCTGCAGACAAAGGACACTTGACAATAACTTTAACAGACTACACTGAGAAAGCGAACACACTGTTTGCAGATGCCAACACTTACCAACAGGTGGCAGTAGGCCCAACCACACAACTAGATAACCAAATCACAGCCTTACTCAAAAAACTTCAGAAATCTGGAGAATTAAATAAGACAGGGACTTCTAAAAAATGAAACCAGATGGATCCATTACACCATGCTTCTAAAAAATGAAACCAGATGGATCCATTACACCATGCTTCTATGGATTACACAAAATTCACAAACCAGGAGCCCCCCCCCAATATCCCATACTCATAGTCTCGCTACCTAGAATACCAATGTACAGATTAGCCAAGGAAATATACCAGACTGAAACACTTAGAAGATTCACACCACTCAATTCATTCCACCCGAGAATTCCTGAACACCAAAAACACCAAGATAGAAGGGGATGAAATAATGATGTAACAGCCCTGTTCACATCCATCAACAATAACCTGACCAAAGAAACACTAACTACACTATCAGAACCAAAGACACATACACCAGACACCAACAATTTCATCAGCAAAGACATCTTCATCAAGCTAGTGGACCTATGCCTTACCACACACTTCACTTTCAATAATGAAACCTACAGACAAAACAACAAAACACCCATGGGATCTTCAATACTAGGGTTCTTAGCGGAGGCAGTAATGCAAAGATTTGAACAAACAGGTCTACCTACTCAAACTTTGGGTCAGCTACAAGAATGGCGTCTTTGTCATCACTAAATGAAACAAATTAGAGGAAACCTTCAAGACTATCAATAATATCTTTACAGCCAAAAAATTCACAAAAGAGGAGGACAACCACAACAAGCTGCCATTCCTAGGCATCACAGTAGAGTGAACTATCAATGGGGAACTTCAAACCAGCGTCTACAGGAAAACAACACATATGAACCAAATACTGAACTACAGAAGCAATCATTCCAACACCCACAAACGAAGCTGCATCAGAGCATTATTTCAATGAACCAACACACACTGCAGCACAGAGGAACTACGCAGAGCAGAAGAAAACCAATTATACAGCGTATTCAAGAGGAACGGGTACCCAATGAACACAGTTCATCGATTTCTCAGCAACAAACCCAAACAAGCAGATAAAATGTGCCCTGAAACCCTAGCCACTGCCCCCTATATGAAAGACATCTCAAAAGTGCCCTGCCAGACTACTCAGACCTCTTAGCATCATGGTAGCCCACAAATCCACCAACACACTAAAACAGCAGCTAGTGAACTTCAAAGATCCTATACAGACAACAAGCAAACCTAACGTCATTTATAAAATACCGTGCAACAACTGTAACAAGCACTACATTGGACAAACAGGCAGAAAACTAACCACCATGAACATCAACTAGCCAAAAAAAGACATGACCCACTGTCATTAGTATCCTTACATACTGATAAGGAAGGACACCACTTTGATTGTGACAATACATCCATCCTAGGACAAGCCAAACAGAGACAAACACGAGAATTTCTAGAAGCCTGGCATTCCAACTGCAACTCTGTCAACAAACACATCGATTTGGATCCCATCGATCACCCTTTGAGGAAAAAACAGGAAATGACATCACCAGCCCAAGGAAACCCAAACACATAAATAGAAAGCGGACCATAACACCAATGCTTCACCAGCAGCTCACTGATGATGTTACCTAGTATGGTGACAAAACGTCTGAAAACGAACCTTCCAACTCGGCAAGCAAACTAACATTCGAACCCCAACCTGAGCTCGAAATCTTCTCCAAACTCGCAGTGGTAGTAAATATAATTCTTGGAATAGAAATGAATGGATCAGGGAAACAAATTCTACTTGCCTGCCAACAAATTCTTCTGATAGCTGTCATATGAAAATTTGCCATCATAAATCCACATCTTGTATACAATAAGATCCTGTTCTAGTCATATAAAGCATGAATACCTTATTATTCTTCAAAGTCCTTTTTCACAATTGTGATAAGTTGCTATTCAGTGACTTGTCAAAGACGCTGAGCAGAATTTTCCTTGTGGTCTTCAGGATTCCACCATCAGTCTCAACTGGGGGTCAGAGTCCACACTGTGTCAGGAAGTCACTTACCTCTAATTTTCCTCAAATTGGTCAGTAAGTGGCCCAGAGGACAGGTTTATGTCCAATTTAAGCCAGTGGGTGAGACCCTTCAGCTCTGAAAAGCAAATGGATGCCGTGGCAAGTAAACGAGGGAGGCATACCCTCTTGCAATTTTTTAACTTTTAAAAACAAAAATACCCCTAAGTAGTCAGACCACCATTCTGCAGGATCTCTAACCCTGAGCAGAGCAGTCAGCCATTAGACAGATGCTCCAGAGAAGTGATGCTGCTCACAGATGCCTCTGGGGACTTGGAGGCCAACTGGAGAATTCAAGTCAGCCTCTTACTGATAGGGTTTTTAACAAGGAAAGTTTTTTATCCACTCCATTCAGATAGGTACCACTATCACACCTTCATCTTGCCTTCAGCAAAATGGTCTGGTGTGGAATGGTAACAAGAAATCAGAATGTTTGCTGGAGTCATGGAATTTCACACTACTTGCCTCAATATCTGGATCCATTGCAATCTCCAAATTCAGCCCTGTAGATCTTAAGTTAAATTAACAAAGATAATTAGTGGAGTCTTTTTTCCAAATTGTTAATTTACTTTAAAATAGAAAGGTCAGTTGTATAAAAGACTAAGTGGTAGACCTTAACTATTGGCGGCACGGTGGCACAGTGGTTAGCACTGCTGCCTCACAGCACCAGAGACCCGGGTTCAATTCCCACCTCAGGCGACTGACTGTGTGGAGTTTGCACGTTCTCCCTGTGTCTGCGCGGGTTTCCTCCGGGTGCTCCGGTTTCCTCCCACAGTCCAAAGATGTGCAGGTCAGGTGAATTGGCCATGCTAAATTGCCCGTAGTGTTAGGTAAGGGGTAAATGTAAGGGTATGGGTGGGTTGTGCTTCGGCGGCTCGGTGTGGACTTGTTGGGCCGAAGGGCCTGTTTCCACACTGTAAGTAATCTAATCTATATGCTGAAATAAGCCCTATATTCCATTATTGTGGGAACATCACTATTCAATCTCCTAAATTCACATTGCACAACAGGATTTTATATTTATTAATGGAGTCTTGTTTCCATCTAGATTTGTTGTGTCCTTGTCTTGATATTTAACTTGCAACTGGTGATGGGCTGTGGCTCAGATGAGTATCGTTTTCAGGATCTTTGCTGTTCTATGTGTCATGCAGGTGAGGGGCAACCACCTTTACAAATGAGTGTAACTACTCAAACTTCTGTAAATGTTCTGCTGTTTCAACAAGTAGCAATATTATGATATTGCTAACATAAGAATTAAATAATTAAATTTTCATCCCTTCAGCAATCTCTATGTGAATAGTTTAAACCTATTAAGCAAAACTGGCTTTCTTGCAGAACTTGTTACCACTTCAAGATGTGTATTTAAAGGAGTAGTCCAAAGTAATGTTGACAGCACAATAGAATGCTGCAGCACATGAAATGAGTACATAGATAACCAGGTGCACCTTTGTTTTTTTTTCCTCTCCACCCCTTGTAAAGAATTTATGGATTTTGCTTAACAGCAACTGATAGCAGAAAAATCTAATCATAACTGTATAAGAACTTGTTTTTAAAAAAAACTCCTTTAATTCTTATTATCTTCCCGACCTGCTCTCCAATTTTTTCTCCTGAAAATCACAACCATTTAAAAGTGGCTGTTATTACATGTCACCTAATCTGTAGTTATTGTCTCAACTCCTGTGGTTAGCAATCTTTTTCCAAATAACCAAAGCGACTTCCTGACTGTTGTCAGGAAAATTATGTCAGTGAAGTGACACATCCAATTTTACAATTTCACCATCTCCTGCAAGCAAAACGGTACCTGATTTTTGTTGCATCTATCTGGTGGAAATGGGTACTGTTTTCTTCCAAGAATGTAATATTCTTCTGAATAGGATTACATTTTCTGCTGTAAGATGTACTTTGCTGTTTTATTTGATTTTCTGCTGTGAAATTGGCAGAATCTAACATTTCAATTCTGTACCTTCAGCATCACATTCACTGACTCTTTTTTGGTTTCAGGTTCTCGTGTTTCTAAACACTGTACATCAATATCACAAACCACATGTGTTCCCTGTGCTCGTGGAGCTTTCACAGATCGTCCAAATAGTTTAGAAAAATGTATGAAGTGTAAATATTGCGACCCAGGTAACATTTAGTAATAACTGCCTCTAACAACTGTGATCTGAACAAAGTGGACTGATCTCCAAATTTCTTTCAAGAAGTATTTGTATTCTTTGTATATTTTAAAAAGGTTAATAGTCAAAGATTTAGATTTTTTTTTGTCCAAAGGTGTTTTATATATTGTTTTGGAGTTGAAGAAGTGTTGTGACATTCCTACTTCTGAACCAGAAACTCCAGGTTAAACTTACTTTAGGAGTTGTTAGCCAAGGAAAGTATGTTCATGTCACCAAACAGGCCGAGTATGAATTTGTAAATCCTTCCAAAAAAGGTCAATGGTAGGACTAAGAGAGGAGAGATTCTTGGTCAGCCAAATGTTGGAAAGACAATTAAAGCCTCCATTATAATTATATTTTGTTCCAGACTACTACATTATTGTAAAAGTACATGTTGTCACAGCAACTGAATTTCCTGGCTGGGAAGGGGAGACTTGTGATCAGTTCAATTGCTTTGATGACAGTGTGGATTAGACTGATCTCAATAGACTGGGAGTTTGTACCCAGTTCAGACTGGAATTGATTCAGGTCTTGCCTCCTTGCCTTACCTATGGCCACCGAGGCATGCGGGTCAGACCTGTCCTTACAGAAAAGAAGTGAAGAGGTAGAAGACTGGGATAAGAAGGTTATATATCAGGCACTTAACAAAGTACCTGACTTATACTGAAACCCAAGTCTACTATTAAATTTTGTCACTCCCTCCAATATGGCCATAGAAGTCTGAAACTTAATTATTCATGTTCAGTTACCTGGACCTAATTCATAAGCAGCAATCAAATAGAGAAGTTGGTAGGTTAATTAAGATTATGATTAAGATTAAAACATTTAAGATTATGTAAAAAGTTCTTCTTTGCTAACACAACAATAAAATTATGATTTTTAATTGCACACTTTCTCAAGTTTCATTAACCATATACAGTTCAATGAAATAAAAGTGCAGCTTTTCTTGTTTTATGTTCTGCATCCTACAGAACTGTTATAAGATGATAAAGAACTTATTTCAATTTACTGATTTGTTTTCATTGCAGAGCTAGGACTCTATGCACGGCAAGAATGCACTGAAACCCAGGATGCAGTGTGTGACTGCAAAGAGGGCTACATTTGCTTAGCAAAAACAAAAGATGGATGTCATATGTGTGCAAAATCTATGCCACATATTTTCAACAAAAGTAGAAATGTCAAAGGTATGATACTAGATTGGCAACTGTTTCACAAGTGAATACTGCAATATTTCAGACCAGACATGTGTTGACTTCAGTATCTGCGTGGTAACAAGGTCTGGCATTCATGGAAACTGATGTTGATTTGTTTTTGACTTCATAACTGAAAATGCACAAAGAACACACAAGTCAATTGAAATACATCACCTGAGGTCCCAGCATCTATAGAGCATGCATAGGGAGGTAACCTGTTACAGGCAGCTAAATATTATCTTGCTAGCACAGTCCTAAGGAAAGATGAGTGGAGCAGATCCAATAATAAATTGCTTTTGGCTGCAATCCAATTCACTATTTACAATCCAACAAGTCAAAACTGACTTAGATGAGTAGCTCAGCCTTAAGTCAAAAATGAAGTTTCATGGATCTTTACAAATACTTCAGACTACAGAGGTGAAGCTGAAAGCGCTCTTTCAATGCGTTTCAGAACCTGAAGAGGTTGCCCCACTATACTATCCTACTAACAAAAAGTCAAGATCACTGATGGAAGCAACACAGTTTGTTACAGAAGTTTTAAAAGGAGTACTGAAGAATAAAGTTATATAAAATAGGATTCCTTGCCTTGTTGGAGTGTTATATTTAGATATTTATTTGTTTATTGTTTATGTATAAATGAAAACTACTAGCCTTATCTCATCACCACTCATTGATTAGTATAGTGCTCACCAATATTCACGATGAAAAGCTTGTCATTTCTGAACAGCCTTTTTATAACTACTTGATATCCAAAGCTTTTCAGCCAATTTTGCACACAGCATATCCCCACAAACAGAAAAAAAAGGGACAACATAATGTTTTTGTAATTGGAAAATATTGACTATGGCATGGAATACCATTCCTGTTCTTCAAAATAGTGCTATAGGATATTTACTTCCAGAGATTTGAAGAGTCCTCAGCTTAATGTTTCATCCACAAGATGGCACCTCCAACTGTGCAGAATTCTTTCAAAACTGCACTAGAATGTCAGCATTGTTTTTTCATATTTATGTTCTGAAGTACCAACAAGCGTCTGACAGTTGACACTAAAAGGAATTAATAATGTTGTCTTTGCAATGTCCTGTTAATTCCAGAACTTTCATTTACTCAACTCCATTTTTTAAGTTCATATTATTGTGGTCACAATTGTTTTTTTAAAATTCATCTAGGTGATCCGAGACATCATGAAGCAAGACCAACAACAGAATCCGAAATTATCCACAGTGATGCCATCATTAAGTTTTTAAGTCAGGATGACACAAAGAATCCAATGCTACTTGGAAACAAAACTGCAAAGAAGAAATCTGTTCCTAAATCAGAAATAGCAGCTACATACCGGAAAGAAGAGCCAGCTCCAGAAACAACCACAGGGAAACCAAAACTGGGGCTTGGGCAGGATCCTTTACCAATGACAAAAGTATTGATGACATTGATGCAAACAATTGATCCAGCATTTCCAAAAGAATCCTTAAAGCTGCAGGAGACAGGGAACACAGCCATTGTAGAATTACAAAACACTACAAAGACCGGCTTAACGGGCTTGCAGACTGTTATGCAAACTGGGCTAGCGAGTATTCGAACTACTATTCAGTCTGGAATGGTAGGCCTACAAGGTGCAGTGAAAACTGGCATGGTAGATATTCAGAATGTATTGCAGACTGGTATGACTGGTATTCAAGAAACCTTAAGGTCTGGGATGGCTGATATCAAAGGTATCAAGAATGGTCTCAGTCAGGTTGAGAACACTCTGAAGCAACTACAAACAAATTCACAATCTAACTTAGTTCAAATGACCAAGCAGGTTGGTGCACTGGTCAATGTTCTGACAAAACTTGCCTCGAACCAGTCAGTGTCCTTCATCCACCTGAGGGATATCACTTGTAAGCTTTTCAATAAAACAGAGGCAAAATCAGAGATAAATCAATTCCCGATAACACCAAATTAACATTAAAATACAAATAAGGCTCATGAGATAGACCTTGAATAGGTTATCAGCACAGATTCTTAAGGTCTACACAGGAGTACTCAGCCTCATTAAAAATGCATAGCATATAAAAAAATTACAAATACTTTTTTTTGGAAGCCCCTTACATGTTCTATTTACTTCCTGTAACATATGCACATTTCACTGTGATTTATGTATTGTCATTTCTTTTCAATTCTCCAAGAGTTGGTTTTTAAAATGTACTCTTGTGTGCTGCAATATAAATAAAAGCTGCTTCCGGTTAATTTTCATGACTGTCAGTAAACCTATCTAATTTGAAAATATTCAGTATGTAATGCATATTATTAATGGGTTATCTAGATGACCTGGTCTTAAGTACATGTATAGTTGTAATAAATGTTTAGGATTATGTAACAAAAAGTTTCAGTACTGTGTGATTGCATTGTGTAAGATAAATATGTTATTAGACAGTTTTTTTCAATTTATTGAATTCAAGAGCTGAATATTTAGCATCAATCTACCTGCTATGACATTTTTATTAATTATGGATTTTCATCCAAGTATGCTCTATACTCTACCCGTGGAGATTTCAGGAAAATATCAGTTCGGAACTAGCCACTTTTTCTCTCATCTTGTCACTTTTCCCTTTCATCTGTTTTTCCTAAAGGTCCTGGGGGTATTGATTGCACCTAAAATGAAATGAAAATGTTTCATGAACTTCTTCCTTTTCTATTCCCATTGTGCAAAGTAGTGCCAACTGTGGAACAGAAGAGGAGGACAATGATTCTAAATACAGGAGAGTCAAAATGGGTAGTGTTGAAAATGGCAACAGGAGTGATCAGATCTCAGAAGTGGTTGTAAAGAGGGAGAAGAGGGCAAAGGTTTGTTGCTGCACCTGATAGTCTTATTATTTATGTGAAAGAGACATTATGTTACATTGGAGAGCTAATCATGACAATCCTGAAGAAGGGCTTTTGCCTAAAATGTCGATTTCCTGCTCCTCAGATGCTGCCTGACCTGCTGTGCTTTTCTAACACCACTCTAATCTAGACTCTGGTTTCCAGCATCTGCAGTACTCACTTTTGCCTAATCATGACAAGTTAAAAAAAATAACTGAGTGACTTGCTAGGCACCATGGGAGATCTGTCAAGAGCACTTCACTGAACTCTAACTGCAAGATTTGCTACTCACTTCATCCATGTATGCTCATATAGCCTCCTCTTAAACAAATCAACCACCCCTTAAATCTATCATCTTGAAGATGAGAAATTAAAGTTAAAAAAAGAAAGAAAACTGGAAGTAAAGCATTACAGCAGGTCAGATGAAAATGTGTGGTCAAATAAGCATTCTTGGTTCAAATGCTTAAACTATAACAAGTGAACTGAATAAAAAGCAGGCACAATAAGACATGGTAGCCATTGACTACAAGGTAAAAACAGGGACTG
Source organism: Chiloscyllium punctatum (assembly GCF_047496795.1). Classification (NCBI taxonomy): domain Eukaryota; kingdom Metazoa; phylum Chordata; class Chondrichthyes; order Orectolobiformes; family Hemiscylliidae; genus Chiloscyllium; species Chiloscyllium punctatum. The sequence continues at coordinate 3,872,682 of NC_092754.1, read as the reverse complement.
CAGATGCTGGAAACCAGAGTCTATTTCGGCATTTCGGGCAAAAGCCCTTCATCAGGAATTCCTGCCATTCCTGATGAAGGACTTTTGCCCGAAACATCAATTTTCCTGCTCCTCGGATGCTGCCTGACCTGCTGTGCTTTTCCAGTACCACTCTAATCTAGCCATTGACTACAAGACAGCCAGGGTGGGAAATTAAATGTATCAGGTCAAGGATCTTCATAAAAGATAGATAAGGAAAATAGTAAAGAGAAGCTACTTTAGTGATTAAGAATGAAATCAAAGACATAATGTAATGACAGCTAAGCAGACAGTGGGAGATTTATGGGTAGAAAGGTAGAAAGACATTTAACAATAAGTACTGCTAAAAAAAAACTCTGTTGAAGGATTATCATCTTGCATATATCAGGACAATCATAAAAACTCAATTTCAAATTGAAAACCAATTTAGGATTGCCATTCAGCGTTGTGAGAGTGGTGCAACTGTAGGTACTGGAATCTGCAACAACACACAGGACCCTATTCTTTGCAGACAGAAAGATATATTTGTTTCAACTTGTTTCAACTCAACAAGACAGGTGACAGCCATTTACTGATTCATTTCTCAGGGCAATGCCCTGACCAAATGAAGTCAACCTAACTGGTTCAAAATTTAAACTGTCAGTCAGCATTAACAGGTATATTATCCATGGCAAAATCTCTTCCAATCAGGGTTGACTTTGCAAACACTCTTATCTTGCATCATGCAAGTGGTGGTTTTCCCTTTGAATCTGTATTCTTGCAAAACATCTAAACTGTGCAAAATGAAAAGCTTTCACAAAATAAAGTCATAGAGTATACAGCATGGAAACAGACCCTTTGATCCAACTCGTCCATGCTGACCAAGTTTCCTAAACTAAACTAGTTCAATTTGCCTGCATTTGACCGACATCCCTTTAAACCTTTCCTATTCACATACCTGTCCAAATGTCTTCTAAATGTTGTGTCTGCATCTATGACCTACTCTAGCAATTCATTCTGCATATGAACCATCCTCTGTGTGAAAAAGTGGCCCATTATGTCTCTTAAATCTTTTTCCTCCCACCTTAAACTTATGCCCTCTAGTTTTGAGCTCGCCCACTCGAGGAAAATGACCTATGCTCTTCACCTTATTTGTATCCATTATAAGATCACCCCTCAATCTCCTAAGTTCCAATTAAAAAAAGTCCATGTCTATCCAACCTCTCTTTGTAACTCAAACCTTCCAGTCCCTTATAAATCTTTTCTGCACCCTTTCCAATTTACTAATATCCCTCCAATAGCAGAACAATCATAACTGTACACAGTACTCCAAAAGTAGCCCCAGCAATGTATTGTAACTACTGCAACATGACATCCCAACTCCTAAACTTAATGGTCTGAGCAGTGAAAGCAAGCATGACAAATGCCTTCTTTACCACCCTATCTATGACGTAACTTTCAATGAACTATGTACCGGAACCCTAGGTCTCTCTGTTCAGCAATGCTTACACTCTGTACTACCAAATGACTACTTAGAGGCATAAGAGTCATAGAGATGTGCAGCACGGAAACAGACCCTTCCAGTCCAATTCATCCATGCCGACCAGAATATCCCAACCCAATCTAGTCCCACCTGCCAGCACTCTGCCCATACCCCTTCAAACTCTTCCTATTCATATATCCATCCAGATGCCTTTTAAATGTTGCAACTGTACTAGCCTTCACCAGTTCCTCTGGCAGCTCATTCCATATATGTACCACCCTCTGCATGAAAAATTGCCCCTTAAGTCTCTTTCACATCTTTCCCCTCTCACCCTAAACTTATGCCCTCTAGTTCTGGACTCCCCCACCACAGGGAAGAGAGTTTGTCTATTTATCCTATCCATGCCCATCATGACTTTATGAACCTCTATAAGGTCACCCCCTCAGCCTCCGATGCTCCAGAGAAAACAGACCCAGCCTATTCAACTCTCCCTATAGGTCCAACTCTGGCAACATCCTTGTAAATGTTTTCTGAACCCTTTCAAGTTTCACAACATCTTTCTGATAGGAAGGAGACCAGAATTGCATGCAATATTCCAACAGTGGCCTAACTAATGTCCAACCTGTACAGCCGAAACATGACCTCCCACCCCCTGTACTCAATACTCTGACCAATAAAGGAAAGCATATCAAACGCTTTCTTCACTATCCTATCTACCTGCGACTTCACTTCCTAGGAGCTATGAACCTGTACTCCAAAGTCTTTTGTTCAACAACACTCCCAAGGACCTTACTATTAAGTACACAAGTCCTGCTAAAATTTGCTTTCCCAAAACACAGCACCTCACATTTAACTAAATTAAACTCCATCTGCCACTTCTCCGTCCATTGGCCCATTTGATCAAGATCCCATTGTAATCTGAGGTAACCTTTTTCGCTGTCCACTACACCTCCAATTTTGGTGTCATCTGCAAACTTACTAACTGTACCTCTTATGCTCGCATCCAAATCATTTATGTAAATGACAAAAAGTAGAGGACCCAGCACCGAGCCTTGTGGCACTCCACTGGTCACAGGCCTCCAGTCTGAAAAACAACCATCCACCACCACCCTCTGTCTTCTACCGTTGAGCCAGTTCTGTATCCAAATGGCTAATTCTCCCTGTATTCCGTGAGATCTAACCTTGCTAATCAGTCTCCCGTGGGGAACCTTATCAAACGCCTTACTGAAGTCCATATAGATCACATCTACCACTCTGCCCTCATCAATCCTCTTTGTTACTTCCTCAAAAAACTCAATCAAGTTTGTGAGACATGATTTGCCACGCACAAAGCCATGTTGACTATCCCTAATCAGTCCTTGCCTTTCCAAATACATGTACATCCTATCCCTCAGGATTCCCTCCAACAACTTGCCCACCACCAACGTCAGGCTCACGGGTCTATTGTTCCCTAGCTTGTCCTTACCACCCTTCTTAAACAGTGGCACCACGTTAGCCAACCTCCAGTCTTCCGGCACCTCACCTGTGACTATCAATGATACAAATATCTCAGCAAGAGGCCCAGCAATCACTTCTCTAGCTTCCCACAGAGTTCTCAGGTACACCTGATCAGGTCATAGATTCATAGAGATGTACAGCATGGAAACAGACCCTTCGGTCCAACCTGTCGATGCCGACCAGATATCCCAACCCAATGTAGTCCCACCTGCCAGCACCCGGCCCATATCCCTCCAAACCCTTCCTATTCATATACCTATCCAAATGCCTCTTAAATGTTGCAATTGTACCAGCCTCTACCACATCCTCTGGCAGTTCATTCCATACACGTACCACCCTCTGCGTGAAAAAGTTGCCCCTTAGGTCTCTTTAATATCTTTCCTCTCTCACCCTAAACCTATGCCCTCTAGTTCTGGACTTCCCTACCCCAGGGAAAAGACTTTGTCTATTTATCCTATCCATGCCCCTCATAATTTTGTTAACATCTATAAGGTCACCCCTCAGCCTCCGACGCTCCAGGAAAAACAGCCCCAGCCTGTTCAGCCTCTCCCTGTAGCTCAGATCCTCCAACCCTGGCAACATTCTTGTAAGAATAATTATATCCTTCATGGGCTGGATCGCAGCAAACAAGCTTCTTTTAAAGTAGTCTTCAACCTCTGTTCCATTGACAAAGTGTACTTTTTTGTTTGGGGGCAAGGGGTGGTCAGAGGAAGGTGGGAGAGAAATTTTTAAATAGTCTTGGGCCACAAATCATTGCCCTGCTGCACGGGGGATGCAGACTTCGCCACCAAGAACTGGTCTCAGCAGGTCCTGGGGATTTATCCACCTTTACCGGTTTCAAGACAGCCAGCACTTCCTCCTCTGCAATCTGGACATTTTGCAAGATGTCACCATCTATTTCCCGACAGTCTATATTTTCCATGTCCTTTTCCACAGTAAAGACTGATGCAAAATACTCATTTAGTATCTCCCCCATTTCTGCGGCTCCACACAAAGGCCACCGTGCTGATCTTTGAGGGGCCCAATTCTCTCCCTCATTACCCTTTTATCCTTAATGTATTTGTAAAAACCCTTTGGATTCTCCTTAATTCTATTTGCCAAAGCTATCTCACATCCCCTTTTTGCCCCCCCCCCCCCCGATTTCCCTCTTAAGTATACTCCTACTGCCTTTATACTCTTCCAAGGATTCACTCAATCTATCCTGTCTATACCTTACATATGCTTGCTGCGTTTTGTTACCCAAACCCTCAATTTCTTTAGTCATCCAGCATTCCCTGTACCTACCAGCCCCTCAATTTCTTTAGTCATCCAGCATTCCCTATACCTACCAGCCTTTTCTTTCACCCTGACAGGAATATACTTTCTCTGGATTCTCGTTATCTCATTTCGAAGGCTTCCAATTTTCCAGATGTCCTTTTACCTGAGAACATCTGCCCCCAATCAGCTTTCTAAAGTTCTTGCCTAATACCGTCAAAATTGGCCTTTCTCCAATTTAGAACTTCAGCTTTTAGATCTGGTCTATCCTTTTCCATCATTATTTTAAATCTAATAGAATTATGGTCCCTGGCCCCAAAGTGCTCCCCCACTGACACCTCAGTCACCTGCCCTGCCTTATTTCCCAAGAGTAGGTCAAGTTTTGCACCTTCCCTAGTAGGTACATCCACATACTGAATCAGAAAATTGTCTTGTACGCACTTAACAAATTCCTCTCCATCTAAACACTATGGCAGTCCCAGTCTATGTTTGTTTGGAAAGTTAAAATCCCCTACCATAACTACCTTATTATTCTTACAGATCGCTGAGATCTCCTTACAAGTTTGTTTCTCAATTTCCTTCTGACTTTGGGGGTCTATAATACAATCCCAATAATGTGATCATCCCTTTCTTATTTCTCAGTTCCACCCAAATAACTTCCCTGGATGTATTTCCGGGAATATCCTCCCTCAGCACAGCGGTAATACTATCCCTTATCAAAAATGCCACTCCCCCTCCTCTCTTGCCTCCCTTTCTATCCTTCCTGTAGCATTTGTATCCTGGAACATTAAGCTGCCAGTCCTGCCCATCCCTGAGCCATGTTTCCGTAATTGCTATGATATCCCAGTCCCATGTTCCTAACCATGCCCTGAGTTTATCTGCCTTCCCTGTTAGGCTCCTTGCATTGAAATAAATGTAGTTTAATTTATTAGTCCTACCTTGTCCCTGCCTCCCTGACAGTTTGACTCACTTCTGTTCACAGCTGTACCCGTCTCAGATCGATCTCTTTCCTCACTATCTCCCTGGGTCCCACCCCCCCCACCTTACTAGTTTAAATCTTCCCAAGCAGTTCTAGCAAATTTCTCTGCCAGTATATTAGTCCCCTTCCAATTTAGATGCAATCCGTCCTTCTTGTACAGGTGACTTCTACCCCAAAAGAGATTCCAATGATCCAAAAATGTGAATGCTTCTCCCATACACCAGCTACTCAGCCATGCATTCATCTACTCTATCCTCCTATTCCTACCCTCACTAGCTTGTAGCACTGGGAGTAATCCAGATATTACTACCCTTGAGGACCTCCTTTTTAAATTTCTGCCTAACTCTGTAATCTCCTTTCAGAATCTCAACCTTTTCCCTTCCAATGTCGTTGGTTCCAATGTGTACAATGACCTCCTGCTGGCCCCTCTCCCCAGTGAGAACATTCTGCACCCTCTCTGAGACATCCTTGATCCTGGCACCAGGGAAACAACACACCATTCTGCTTTTTCTCTGATGGCCACAGAAACGTCTGTCTGTACGTGGGGACTACAGAATCCCCTAACACAATTGATCTCTTGGAAGCCGATGTACCCCTCGTTGCATTACAGCCAGTCTCAATACCAGAAACTTGGCTGTTCTTGCTACATTTCCCTGAGAATCCATCACCCCTACATTTTCCAAAACAGCATACCTGTTTGAAATGGGTATATCCACAAAAGACTCCTGCACTAGCTGCCTACCTCTCTTACCCTTCCTGGAGTTAACCCATCTATGTGACTGTGTCTGAGACTTTCCCCACTTCCTGTAACTGCCATCCATCACATACTGTTGCTGTTGCAAATTCCTCATCGCTTCTATCTGTCTCTCCAACCGATCCACTTGATCTGATAAGATTTGCATCCAACAGCATTTATGGCAGATATAATCTGCAGTAACCCTTAAACTCTCTTTAAACTCCCACATCTGACATGAAGCACATCTCACTGCAAAGGCCATCTTTGCTCCTTCACAATCTACAGACCCAGAAAATAACACCGTCTTATTCCTCTACAATAAGTGCCCCAGATTAAATTAATAGCTATGGCTTATATTTTAAGTTTAATCAAGAGACATATCTCCAAAAACATATAATCAAGAAACAACCCACTCTTATCACTCCTGCAGCCTTTTTGTTGGACATACTTAAAACTATTAACTTATCTGGTTCTGTGCTGTGAACTTCGCCCAAACAGGCTCCTCCACTGTTTGTTAATTTTCCCAGACGCACTTCGATGTCCAACAATACATGAATTCAAAACAGCAAAAGCAGTAACTGTGCAGGTTTTCTCTCTCTCTCTCCTCTGCACTGTCCTCACCATATGCTTCCTTTGTCTGTTCTTCTCCCTCTTAAAACTGCTGTTGTTTTGACTGTTTTTTCCAAAGTTCCAAAACAATGCAACAGCATATGAAACAGTAATTGCTGTTCCTACAATTCGAGGAAATCACCTCCAGCACCTAAAATACCTCAAAAAAGGAACAGCTGTTACAGCCAGAAATTTTTCCTGTCCTCCATCTTGGATTACCCAGAATTCTTCAAAAAAACTCAATCAAGTTTGTGAGACATGATTTCCCACGTACAAAGTCATGCTGACTATCCCTAACCAGTCTCTGCCTTTCCAAATACATGTGCATCCTGTCCATCAGGCTTCCCTCCAACGATTTTCCCACCACAGACGTCAGGCTCACTGACGGGACTTTTATATAAGCTGTGAAATGGTAGAATGTATGAATGAAGAGCTTATACAAGCATATAGCAAAGGCACACTGGCTGTAGTGGGAAGCTTTAACTTTCATGGATACTGGAACAAGCAAACCCATAGTTTTCTGTAGTGTTAGGGTTAGGATAGCCTGACAGTAAATATTTATCTAGCAGTAAGCATCAAATATAAATGCAATGCAGTATATGGGAGAGAGACATGCAAAACGTCTATGAGATCCTAAACTTAGATAATGCTGGTTTCAGTGCAATTAGACAGAGGCTGTGCACAGTAAATAGTGCAAATATCTTCATGGGTAGAATAATGAAGATCAATAGAGAGGTGTTCAAAAACAAATTTCTTCTCCTAAAAGGCAGGAGAATTTCTTGTCAAAAATATCCAAAGGCAACCTAAGAGGTAAAGAACAATATAAAAACAAAAGTAAAATTTGAAAATGGCATTGATCCTGGCAACTGGGAGAGATGTGCAGAACCAAACTTGCAAAAGACATCAAAAGTAGCATATGTGCAATTAGGCGCAGAGGATAATCAGGTGCAACGTGGCCCCTTGAAAACTGAGATTGGGATATTGTTAATGGTCAGTCTGTTGTGTAATTACTTGACATCAGTATTTGGAGTAGAGGAAGAGGATGATTTGCCCAGCATTCATGAATCTGAGCAGACTCACTAAAATTAACATGAGAAAAAAATGGGACTAAAGAATGCTGAATTCCCAGAAGTGGATTTTCATTTCAGGGTTTCAAGAAAGTAGGTGAGAACATTGTAGACATTGCAAAGCTCTCTTGATTCAGGAACAGTTCCTTTAAATCAAAAACTCATTATTTAAGTAGGGTGAGAAACAAAAACCAAGGAATTATAGATCAATTAGTCTAGTAGTTATTGTTGGTAAATTACTTTAGTCCCTTATCTAGGATGGAATGAACAAGCACCTTAAGTATTATTAGCTGACCAGAAAAATCACAGATGTGCAAAGTGTACGCCATACTTGACGATTCTGATATTTTGGAAGAATTCATTAAATTTAAAGCATTGGCTGACTCAAATTGAAGGACAGCCAGAGAATGGTACAGAATAATACCACAGCCCAGGTTCACTCACTGCACTGGCTGTGGTAGTTCTCAGCACCTGCCTCACCTAGCCACATAGTGATATGGTCTACACTTTGATTAGAAACTTTTGGTCAGCACAGACACTACGTGAAGAGAGACAGATTAAATTTCTGACAGGAGAATATCTATGAATGTTTAGTGCTTCCTAAGAACTTACAAATTCTATAGAACTGAATCCAAATTATTACAAGATGCAGACAGACAGCCGAAAAAAATTGCCTTTCTACCTCTGTATTTGCTACTCAGTAAAATTACAACCTTCAAAGACCCTCAAAACTGACCCCAATGATTCCCAACTAGATGTTAATAACCAATCCCAGACTCTGTCAATCATCAATTCCAGATGTTTACTTCTTAATCAAAGGATCTATAAATTTATTAACAATACAATAACTTTAAGAGATTAAAATTAAGTAACAAAGTAATCTACTAGTTTAGTTCCAAATCCAAAAACCTTTGTTTTCAGCCCTAGTCACACAAAAGATGAACAAACAAACACTGTTAAGATAAATAAAAATAACAAAACTGGCCAGATTATCTAATCACTTTCATGATATATTGTTCTACAGGCATAGATGATGACTTCATGGTTGACTTTCTGAAGATGGTAATCAAGGTCAACTTTTAAGTTCACTCAGATAAAAGCAGCACCTTCTGAAACAGAATACACTGAGGCTTTATTCATCATAGCCAGTGACTTCAACCAAGTCAACCTCAAAAATGTGCTACCAAAATACTATCAACATGCCTCCTGTTTCACCATTGATCCAAAATTCCTTTAGCATTGCTACACAACCAACGATACCTACCATTCCATCCCCCGTATGCATTTTGGACAATCAAATCACAATGCTGTGCAAAGAGTAAGGACTCAGTGCAGAAAGTGGTTCAGTGTTGGTATGAGGTAACGGAACGGCTTCTATGGGACTACTCAGTGTCAGTGGACTGGTCCAGATTCAAGAACTCAGCAGCCAACTTGGATAAGTATGCCATTACAGACTTCATGAGTAAGTGTGTGTAAGACTGCACACTAAAGAAGTTCATCTAAATGTTCCCTAACCAGAAACCATGGATAAACCAGGGGATCCAGTCCTTACTAAAGTCCATGTCTGAAGCGTACAATTTGGGCAATCCTGACACATACAGTACAGGAAATCAAGATGCAACCTTCGTAAGGCTATCAGAGACACCAACACGCAACATCAAACTAAACCTGACATGCAGACCAACCACACAGACATCCATTGTTTGTGACAAGGCTTACATGACATAATGGGCTAAAAAACAAAGTCAAACAGAATCACGGCCAACGGTACATACCTACCCAATGAGTTCAATGCATTCTATACCAGATTTGAACAGGTCAGTGAGAAGATGTCACCCATCCCAACAGCCTCGAATGCACTCGTACCTATGGTCACTGCCACAGACATTACATTGACCTTATTGAGAGTGAACCCAGAGAAAGCGACTGGATCATATAGGATCACTGACTGTGCACTCAGATCCTGTATGGTCCATCTGATGGGAGTATTCACACACATCTTTAACCTCTCCTTACTACAATCTGATATTTCCATTTGCTTTAAGACCACCATCACCCCAGTGCCAAAGAAAAATCATGCAGCATGCCTAAATGACGACTGCCTAGTGACTGTGACCTGCATAATTATGAAATTCTTTGAGAAGTTAGTCATTGTTCACATCAAATCAGCCTATCAAACTGTCTTGATCCTTTGCTTAACAGTGTAACAGGTCTATAGCAGATGTCATCTCCTTGGCTCGGCACTCTCTCCAGATGTTCCAGGGATGAGGATACCTATATGAGGTTTCTACTTATTATCACCGTTCTGCCTTCAGCACCATAATTCAAAACAAACTAACCTCTGAACTCTGAGATCTATGCCTCAGCTCACTCCTCTGTAACTGGATCCTCAATATCCTGACCCATAGACTGCAATAAGTAAGAATAGGCAGCAACACCTCCACCACCATAATCCACAATATTGGTACCCTGCAAGGCTGTGTACTCAGCTGCCTACTCTACTCCTTCTACACTCAAGACCATGTGGCCAAATTCCATCCCAAGTCTGTTTACAAGTTTGCTGACAACACCACGATTGTGGTCAGATCTCAAGCAATGATGAGACAGAAGACAGAAAAGAGATTGAGTGCTTAGCGACATGGTGTAAAGACAACAACCTTGCCACAAACATCAGCATCAATAGTGCTGAGGTAGAGACAGTCGAGAGAGTCAAATTATTGGAATGGCGATCACCAACCATCTGTCCTGTCCACCCACATCAATGTGATAGTCAAGAAAACACAAAAGGCAGAAATTCAAAGAGCTAGGGTGGAAGCTTAGTGGTAGAATGAACAGAGTTGTTATCTCTGGTGCCACATGCTAGCAAGGAGGAATAGAGAAAATGCGGTTGAACATGTGGCTATAGGGATGGTGCAGGAGGGCGGGATTCAGATACCTGGATAATTGGGGCTCATTCTGGGGTAGTTATACCCAATGGGGTACCAATATCCTGGGAAAGAGGTTTGCTAATGCTCTTTAAGAGGATTTAAACTAATTCAACACAGGGGTGGGAACCTGAATTGTAGCTCCAGTGTACAGGAGGTTGTGAATAGTGAGGTTATAAGGTCGCAGGAGTGTACCGGCAGGTGGTCTACTTCAATACCAGGAGCATCTGGAAGAAAGTGGGTGAACGTGCAGCATGGGTTGGTACCTGGGACTTCGATGTTGTGGCCATTTCGGAGACATGGATAGAAGAGGGACAGCAATGGTGTCGCAGGTTCCGGGTTTTGATGTGTCAGTGAGAACAAGGAAGGTGGTAAAAGGTGGGAAGGTGTGGCACTGTTAGTCAAAGACAGTATTACGGTGACAGAGAGGACGCTTGATGAGGACTCATCTACCGAGGTAGTATGGACTCAGGTTAGAAACAGGAAAGGAGAGATCACGCTGTTGAGAGTTTTCCATAGGTCTCTGTAAAGTTCCAGAGACGTAAAGGTCAAGATTGCAAGGATGATTCTGGATAGGATGAAAGTAGCAGGGTATTTGTTATGGGGAACTTTAATTTTTCTAATATTGACTGGAAACACAATAATTCAAGTACTTTAGATAGGTCAGTTTTTGTCCAATGTGCACAGGAGGGTTTCCTGACACAGTATGTAGATATGCCAACAAGGGGTGAGGCCACATTGGATTTGGTACTGGGTAATGAACCAGGCCAGGAGGTAGGTGAGCACTTTGGTGATAGTGACCACAATGCGGTTAAGTTTACTTTTGTGATGGAAAGTGACAGGTTGAGACTGCAGGGCACAAGTTATAGCTGGGGGAAAGGCAATTATGATGTGATTAGGCAAGATTTAGGATGGAAAAGGAAACTGCAGGAGACGGGCACAATTGAAATGTGGAGCTTGTTCATTGAACAGCTACTGTGTGTTCTTGATAAGTAAGTACCTGCCAGGCAGAGAGGAAGTGGTTGAGCAAGGGAACTGTGGTTTACTAAAGAAGTTGAATCTCTTGTCAAGAGGAAGGAGGAGGCTTATGTAAAAATGAGATGTGGAAGCTCAGTTAGGACACTTGAGTGTTACAATTTAGCCAGGAGGACCTAAAGAGAGAGCTAGGAAAAGCCGGGGGGACGGGACATGAGAACTCTTTTGCAGTTAGGATCAAAGAAAATCCTAAAGCTGTCTGTAGCTTTGTCAAAGAATGACTAGAATAAGATTTTGACTTGTCAAGGACAGTTGTGCGTGAAGTCCAAAGAGATAGGAAAGGCGCTAAATGAATATTTTTTTGTCAGTATTCACACAAGAAAAAGACAATGTTGTTGTGGAGAATACTGAGATACAGGTGATTAGACTAGACGGGATTGAGGTTCATAAGGAGGAGGTGTTAGCAATTCTGGAAAGTGTGAAAATAGATTAAGTCCTTTGGGCTGGATGGAATTTATCCGAGTATTCTCTGAAAAGCTAGAGAGGAAACTGCAGAGCCTTTGGTTTTGATCTTTATGTCATAGTTGTCTACAGGAATATTGCCAGAAGAATGGAGGATAGCAAATGTTGTCCCCTTGTTCAAGATGGGGAGTAGAGACAACCTGGTAATTATAGACCAGTGAGTCTTACTTCGGTTGTAGGTAAAGTGTTGGGAAGGGTTAGAAGAGATAGGATCTATAATCATCTAGCAAGGAATAATTTGATTAGGTATAGTCAACACGGTTTTGTGAAGGGTATATCGTGCCTCACAAACCTTACTGAGTTCTGAGAGGGTGACCAAATAGGTGGATGAGGGTAAAATGGTTGATGTGGTGTACATGGATTTCAGTAAAGCATTTGATAAGGTTCCCCACGGTAGGCTAAAGCAGAAAATACAGAGGCATGGGATTGAAGCTGATATAATGGTTTGGATCAGAAATTGGCCAGCTGAAAGAAGACAGAGGGAAATGTTCATTCTGGAGTTGTTACCTCAAGGATCTGTTTTGGGGCCACTGCTGTTTTTCATTTTTTATAAATGTCCTGGATGAGGGCGTAGAAGAATGGGTTAGTAAATTTTCGGATGACACTGAAGTCAGCGGAGTTGTGGATAGTGAAGAAGGATGTTGCAGGTTACAGAGGGACATAGTTAAGCTGCAGAGCTGGGCTGAGAGGTGGCAAATGGCATAACTACAAACTGAGGGGTGGTAGATTTAAGACAGATGTCAGAGGCAGGTTCTTTACGCAGAGAGTGGTGAGGGCATGGAATGCCCTACTTGCTAGTGTAGTCAACTCAGCCACATTAGGGAGATTTAAACAATCCTTAGATAAGAACATGATTTTAGGATAGTGTAGGGGGACGAGCTGAGAATAGTTCACAGGTCAGCGCAACATCGAGGGCCTGTTCTGCGCTGTATTATTCTATGTTCTAAATGCAAAAAAGTGTGAGTTGATTCACTTTGGAAGGAGTAACAGGAATACAGAGTACTGGGCTATTAGTAAGATTCTTGGTAGTGTGATGAGCAGAGAGATCTCGGTGTCCATCTGCATAGCTCCCTGAAAGTTGCCACCCAGGTTGATAGGGTTGTTAAGAAGTCATACAGTGTTATCTTTAATTGGCAGATGTGGCCACGCTTGGAGTATTGCATTCAGTTCTGGTCACCGCATTATTGAAAGCAAGTGGAAGCACTGGAAAGGGTTTGAGGAAATTTAACAGGATGTTGCCTGGTATGGAGGGAAAGACAATGACGGCCTTCTTCCCCTGATGGTGATGGCTAGCACAAGGGGACATAGCTTTAAACTGAGGGGTGATAGATATAGGGCAGATGCCAAAGTTAGGTTCTTTAATCAGAGAGTAGTAAGGGCATGGAATGCCCTGCCTGCAACAGTAGTAGACTTGCCAACTTTAAGGGCATTTAAATGGTTATTGGATAAATATATGGATGATAATGGAATAGTGTAGGTTAGATGGGCTTCAGATAGGTTTCACAGGTCGGCGCAACATCAAGGGCCAAAGGGCCTGTACTGCACGCTATTGTTCTATAACATTCTCACTCCTCAGGAGAGGCTAACAAAATTCATCAAGTACACAAGGACTCTTACCAATTTTTATAGATGCATCATAGAAAGCAATCTATCTGGATGTATCACAGCAACTGCTCTTCCATCCAATGACTCTACCTATATTTCCAGCTGCCTGCAGCCAACATAATCAAAGACCCTCACAATCTGGTTATTTACTCTTCAACCCTACAAAAGTTTGAATACAAGTATGAGTAGGTTCAAGATCGGCTTCTTCTGCTTTTGAATGGACCTTTCAAATGTTAATTTTGATCCTCCCACAATCCAGAACTGTGCGGGTCAGATGAATTGGCCATGCAAAATTGCCCAGTGTTAGGTGCATTAGTCAGGGGTAAATGTAGGGGAATGGCTCTAGGTGGGTTACTCTTTGGAGGGTCCTTGTGGACTTGTTGGGCCAAATGGCCTGTTTCCATTTTGTAGGGAATCTAATCTAACCACGTGCTGTTCCCAGAACAATTATTCTCTCAGCTCTTGTGTCTGCACAATCTTCAAAAGGCTGCTGTGCACTAGAACAAGTGTTGGCAATCCACTGTTGCCACTTGCCAGCAGTGTAATGGTACAGTATCCACAAGGCCATGCAGCTCATGGCTGACACTATCTCACACATACAACTCAATTCTTTTACCCTAGTTGCTGTTTGATTACACAGTCTACCTGTCCTACCACTTTCTGATCTTGCACCCAGTTTGTATGCTGTAAATAAAATTGGTGGTGTAGTGGACAGCAACGGTTACCTCAGAGTACAATGGGATCTTGATCAGATGGAGTTTAATTTAGGTAAATGTGAGATGCTGCATTGTGGAAGGCAAATTAGGGCAGCATTTATACACTTAATGGTAATGGTAAGGGAGTGCAGGTTCATAGTTACTTGAAAGTGGAGTCCCAGGTAGACAGGATAGTGGAGAAGGGGTTTGATACACTTGGTCAGTACATTGAATATAGGAGGAGGGAAGTCATTTTGTGGCTATACTGGACATTAATTAGGCCACTTTTGGAATAACACATTCAATTCTGGTCTCCCCATTGTAGGAAGAATGTTGTGAAAAGATTTCCAAGGATGTTGCCAAGGTTGAGCTATAAGGAGAGGATGGGGCTATTTTTCTGGAGTGTCGGAGGCTGAGGGTTACCTTACAAAGGTTTATAAAATCATGAGCAGCATGGATAGGGTGAACAGCCAAGGTCTTATCCCTGGCAGGGAATCCCAAGACTAGAGAGCAAGGTTTAAGGAGAGAGGGGAAAAATTAAGGGTGGCACGGTAGTTAGCACTGCTGCCTCACAGCACCACTACCTCATAGCAACCAGGGTTCCAGGTTCAATTCCAGCCTCTGGTGATTGTCTGTGTGGAGTTTGCACATTCTCCCTGTGTCTGTGTGGGTTTCCTCCCACAGTCCAAAGATGTGCAGGCCAGGTGAATTGGCTATGCTAAATTGCCCATTGTGTTAGGTGCATTGGTTAGAGTGAAATGGTTACTCTTCGGAGGATTGGTGTGGACTGGTTCGGCCGAAGAGCCTGTTTCTACACTGTAGGTAATCTGACTAAGGGCTAAGGGGCAACTTTTTCAGAGGATGGTACTCATATGGAATGAGCTGCCAGAGGAAGTAATGGAGGGTGGTATAATTACAACATTTAAAAAAGGGATCTGAATGGTTTTATGAATAGGAAGGTTTTAGAGGCAAACGGGACTAGATTAATTTAGGAAATCTGGTCAGCATGGACGAGTTGGACAGAAGTGTCTGTTTCCATGCTGTACAGCTCTATGATTCTGATAGCTTTTTTTTTCTAAGTATAGAAACCTGGTGAGCATTTTCTTCTAACTTGAACTTGGTGATCAGGTATATTTGGGACTTTGGATAATTTGATTACATCACGTTTGTAATGGGGCTTCAGTTTCAGCCTACTACTTCTGAGTCAGGATGCAGCCATCTCGGCAATTAAGGATGGACAACAGATTGCGGGAGGGGGTGAAAAGGTGCCCAACACATCACAGCGAAGATAGTTCTGAAATTAACTTTATTTAGTGCTACAAAAAAAGAGACAGAACTGGATAAACCACAGTGGAGAAGTATAGAGCAGTAGGATGGAATAGACAAAAATGAGCTGAATGGCCTAATTTGTAATCTAACCGTCCTGTGAATAAACCCCCAGAACATTAAAAGATCTTTCTCCCCTTCCTAACAGCAGCGGAGCCATTGTTATCCTCTGTTTTGTTTCCTAACTCTTTTTGATCATAAATTCCACAGATCATTCTGACCATGAAGGACCCTCCGTTAGAATGGGACCCCTCTTGCACCCTTCACCTTGACAGGATGACTCAGACCGAGGCGAATCCGCTGACATTTATTTTCTTTCCAACTCCCCTATCGCGTCAAACTTGAAAACAGGATGCAGTTCAATACCAATGAGGTGAATCAGCGAGACGCAGATACCGCTCCATCCCCCGAAAACCGTCAAACAACATGGCGCAGTGAGGCGGGGTGGAGAATTCGGTGATTGACTGGTGGACTGGTCCAATCCGCGGCTGCCCACCGGACCAAGACAGACTGGGGACCTACCAATGGCATTACCGCGAGAGGAGGGGGCGGGACCAGTCTCAACGACCGGAAGTGACGGCCGCGTCCCGGGTGGGAGCTGGCGCGCACGGAGTGGAGAGGCGGACAAAATGGCGGCTGGTGGCAGTGGGATCCTGATCGGTGACAAACTCTATTCCAGCATTGCCCTGACCCTAGAAAACTGCCTGATCTCCGAGGAGAAACTTTCCCTGACGGCTTCTGTGTCGGACGGCCTCGACCCGGAGGTGGAGACTGACCTGAGGATAGTGGGATGCGAGTTAATCCAGGCCGCCGGCATCTTGTTGAAACTCCCTCAGGTACAGCCTGGGGCCTTGCTTTTGCTCTGAATTCGGGATTTCGGAAAGCTGCTGGGCAGAGCCGTTGCGGTACTCTAGCGTGAATTTCTGACTCGGGTCTAGTTACCCCTTTATTTCGGTGTGGGGGGTGGTTTGCGAGATTGGGATCTTTACATTGAGGGCGGAAGAGATGGTGAGTGTCAATGGAAGCCATGGCGGCTACTCGGAATAACTGAAGCTTCTGAATCTCTCCGCCTTAACATCAGATTAAAACTCTTCAATTTAATTGTTTAGTTTAACTCCCCTGTCATCAGCCATTTAAAACATTAAATGGAGAAAGGTTGTGTAGTTTAAATAGTCCTATGCCTTTGTGCTGTCGTCGTGGTGTTTGGGTGAAAAACAGGAAATTGGGTCAAGGCCACTTGTAAGTTTACTGAAATCACCTTTCAGACGAGTTAAACTTAGAATTATAGAATCTTGTTGAGTTTAATTGTAGTTGAAATGTAGTTTTTTTTTGTACATTTGCTATTTTTAAATTAGTCTTTTTTTTTGTTAGAGTGCGACTGACCTTTTTTTTCATTTCCTTGGTGTCCAAGTAACAAAAGGTCTAACTCAGCCATGCTTTGGGAGACTCACTTCCCCTCCGTTCCCAAAAAAGAACAATGCTTCGCGTTTGGGAATTCTGGCACACCACTGTTTAATCCTGTATGACAGTATTTAATGCTAGAACATATGTGCATGAGTCACCAAGATCCTGTTCTACAGTCTCTGTGGTGTGGTGGTATTAATTTTCTCATCTCGGTTGCTGGCTAAGATCATCAGTGGCAGATTGATTTGAAGTTTATTCAATTTTAAGACTTTCCTCCCTGTAACAATTCAATTTGGAACAAAATATGGATTTTCATTGAATGGGTCATAAATGTTTATAATTTGAATACTGATTCTCATTTTGGAATTTTTTAAAGTATAATCAGTGTTAGCATGGTTGTATTTTGTCTATTTTAATTATCCTGAGATGGGGTTGTTCTGCAGAAGGAATTTTTATTTCTGGTTTCCAGAAATCGTCAATATCTTGCTTTTGTACCAGGAATTTGTTTTTACTCAACTGTCCTGTGGTGCAGACTATCAAAGCATTAAAAGTAACATAGGACCTGAGTCATATTTAAGCCAGACAAGGTTGGTGCTGCTGTTTTGTTTTGAAGTTTGTGCCAGTTCAGCTTTCAGTCACTTTCTGATAGATGAATTCAATTTAGCTTTGCAAATCATCATGAGGACATTTTCACTGGAGCCTCTGATTTTGCCATTCATTCCAATGACTCTTCATGAGACCATAACTGGAGTACTGTGTACAGTATGAGTCATCGCATCACATGTATACTTTCCTGTATACATTCGAAGCAGTTCCAAGAACATTAATTCAGCTGCTTACTGGATGGAAATGTGGGGCTATCTTGTAAAGGAAAGTTGGGTAGAATAAGTCAGTGTCATTTAAACTGATCTTTTGAGACAGATAAGTGATCTTGAGATGGAACCTGTAGGAATATTTCCCTTTGTGGGAGTGGTTAGAACCAGAGTATACAGTTTAAAAACAATGGCTCTTCTATTTATAGTGGCGATGGAGAGTTGGTCTGTAGTATTGTTTCCCAGACAGCAGCAGAGACTGAATCATTGAATATTATTAAAGCAGGGTGGATAGATTCATCCGAAACAAGGGAGCCAAGGGTCATTGGGGATTTGTGGAAATGTGGAACTGAAACCGCAGTCAAATTAGTTATGATTGTTTGTCAAAGTTTGAGGGACCAAATAGTGTCCTCATTTTCTTTTCTAATTAGAGACTCTACTGTATTTCAAAACTGTACTGCAAAGTTTAAATGAGCCTTTTTATTTAACACTCTTAGGTTTGCATGGACTGGAGTAAATCCTCTTAATCAGAAAAATAATGATGCAAATTGACTTGTATAATGTTTTCAGTTCCAGAGTTCTGGGTCATGTGTTTGAAGCCTACCATGGCAGATGGTGAAATTCGAATTCATTAAAGATCTGCGATAAAAGCTAGTCTAATGGTGGCTCTGTAACCATTATTGATTCTTGTAGATATTCATCTGATTCACTGATATCCTTTGGGAAAGGGAATCTGGCATCTTTAACTGGCCTGGCCTGGCCCAGCCTACATGCAACTCTAGAAACACAGCAAGTACGCTTGCTCTTAGTGCCTGCTTTCTGGGCACTTAGGGATAGATGTTCATTTCTCATGAACAAATAAAAATAGTATGTAAAATTTCTATTAATATTGAGTGCATATAAGGCACATGAATTTATTAAGCAATGTTCTTTTTGTGGATTAGGTGGCAATGGCAACTGGACAAGTTTTATTTCAGCGCTTCTTCTATTCAAAATCTTTTGTGAAGCATCCCATGGAGGTAAGTGTAAAGAGTTTAAAGTGAGATTGAATTCAACAGGAATATTCAGAATATTGTGTTTTTGATTAAATGCATTTGACAGATATTTTGGGATGGAGTCTGCACTTGCCAGCCATAGTTGTTCTTGAGGATATCATTAGATGTGCAAGACAAGCTTATAAAGACTGCAAATAACCATCTCAACTTTCAATGAGTGGTTCTCCATTGCATCACACTTCCCATTATCCGACCCAAATTAGCACAAATTTTATTTATTGTGGTAATGAAACCCATGTAGTGTATGTCAAATCTACTTTATTGGCATCTATTTGAGTGTACAACACTGTTAAGTTTCCTTTGGATCCTGATCCTATGATTTTGTAGCAGTGTACAAAGTCTTATTGATTTTCCTGCTTTGTGATCCATGTTTCTGAGATTATATATGGAAGTCTAGTTTTAAGTAGATTTTCCCCCTGAAATATATAACACGTACAATAACAAATTTTCCATTTTACTGCAAGTATGAGTGGGTATGATGAAAGTAGTCTGAAGTGTTTATGATGTTTATAAAAATATAAAATTTATAATTTTATTATGTAATTATATATCCTGTATGCCATTGCTCATAGTAATTCACATGAACTGGTCTGTTTCATATTTTTTCTAATTTTCTTGTATACAGTAGCTCCAATCAAAACAACAAAGTGAGGCACTGAGCTTAACTATCCACCCTTCCAACAGGAAATAATAATTTTGCCAGTGCTTTAAGCTACTGTGATGCGGATGGGGAAAGTGATGCAGGCTTTCACTTTGGATCCTTGTATATTGTTGCCATATGACAGTGTAGTTTAGCGTAGGAGTACCTACTCCAGACGCAAAGTTGGGTAGCAGGAGAGTTCAATGGCAAATATTATGGAATTGCAAGGTTTAGAGCAGTCTTTACAAAATGGAATACACAGGCAGCAGAGTAACCTTCCTACAGACCGGAAATGTCATTATTTTAGACAACCTGTTCAGACATGTTATTACATAGAATCTTGAAAACGGTATAGCAACTTAATAGGGTTTAATTGAGGGTAAGGAGAGATTACTTAGCTACCATTTAGATTAGATTAGCTCCAAGATGGAAACAGGTCCTTCAGCACCTGGAGGAAACCCACGCAGACATGGGGAGAGCGTGCAAACTCCACGCAGACGGTTGCCTGAGTCCCAGAATTGAACCTGGGTCCCAGGCGCTGTGAGGCAGCATAGCTTACCACTAAGCCACCATGTCGCGCAAAGATTTAGAATCCCTACAGTGTAGAAACAAGTCTTTTGGCCTAATAAATCCACACTGGCTCTCTGAAAAGTAACCCACCCAGACCCATTCCCCTAACTAATAACCTACACTATGGGCAATTTAGCATGGCCAATTCACCTAACCTGCACATCTTTGGATTGTCGAAGGAAACCCATGCAGACACTGGGAGAATGTGCACACTCCACACAGGCAGTCGACTGAGGCTGGAATCGAACCTGTATCTCTGGCGCTATGAGGCAGCCTTGCTGACCACTGAGCCACCATGTTGCTCCTGCCCTTATTTAAAATGTAACTTTTTAGGTATTATAGATCCAAAGTGTAAAATATACACATTTGCTGGCATAACTGGTTTTGTGGGAAATATAGGTTGTGAAAGGGCAGAAAGAAAGCAAAAGGGGATATGGATATTATCTACCTGGTAGAAAGTATGAAGAAAGCAGAATTTTTGAAAATGCAAAATTGGAAATTGCTGACATACACAGCAAGCCAGTTGTGTCATGCATATGAATTGTAAAGTTCATGTTAACACAGTACAGTAAGTAATTAGGGAAATTGTATGTTAGTCTTTATTACAAGGGCGCCACAGGAAGACTTGCTGCAATATTATAGGACCTTGGTGAGACCATTCCAGAATACTAGTTTTGGCACCTCGCCAGAATAAGAATACACTTGCATTTGTTCAAAAATATGTTTTTGATGCAGAAGATTGATTATAGAGAGTGAAAGAGTAGAATTATTCATTGGCATTTAGAAGGATGGCTGATGGTCTAATTGACATAAAATTCTTTGATTCTATCAAAGAATCACTTCTTTAGCTAGATATTGGTAGTGTCAAGATAAAAAGTTTGAGTCTTCAATTTGAAATTATATATCTCCGAGGCTGTGGTTGTACAGTTTGGTACGTTCAAAGCTAAGCTTGCTAGATTTCCAGGCATTAAGGGAATAGTGGTGTGAGAATTGGGCAGAAAAATAGAGTCCATGGTCTTGTGGAGTCATACAGTAGCCATAAGGAGCACTATGGTCTACTCCTATGCCCTTTATTCTATTTATTGACTAATTTTCTTGCTGTTGATGCAACTTGCTGTCCATAAATTGACTTGCACATCTGATAGTGCGACAACACAGTCTGAATTTGAACACTTATGGGCTATATGTTTTCATTATTATCCAAAATCTATCTGATTAATGATGGCGGCAGCAACAAAATTAATGTGTTTAAGAAAAGCTTTGTCTGTGAAGTGTGCATCATAAGCAATGTCAAGAAATAGGAGATGGGAAATTCAGTTTTGTTTTAAAGAGCAGTTGCATCAATGGCGAACGATGAATGTGTGATTATGATATAGGAAATAGGAATGTGAGTAGGCCATTCGGCCCTTTTGAGCCTGCTACACCTTTCAATGTGTCCATACTTGATCATCAGGCATAGTACTCAGTTGTCACTTTCATCTCATACCCTTTGATCCATTTTAGCCTGAGAAGCTATATCTAACTCTTCCTTGAAACCATTCAATGTTTTTGCCTCAGCTGCCTCCTGTGGCAGAGAATTCCATCAGCTCACCATTCTAGGGATGAAGGAATCTTGGGATGTACCTAGGGGTTAGAAAATACAGGTGGAAGACAAGTAAATAGATCACTTCAATAAAATTAAAATGCTATTTTTTTTCCCCTCCCGTAACAGATATTATCGATGGCATGTGTTCATTTGGCATCTAAAATTGAAGAAGACCCTAGGCGCATTCGGGATGTCATTAATGTATTTCATCATTTGCGAAAACTCAGGGAGAAGAAGTAAGTTGCGACTATTTATATGATTAGTGAGTATAAAACAGACCTGAAATGGTGATTAAAGGGCTGCTTTTCTCAGTAACCTCCTGACTTGAAATAATTGAGCTTTAGCTGAAACTTGAGAATTTCAGAAGCAAATATTTGATTTAGACCCTAATCATAGCACAAATCTGACTCTTGTTTCTGAATTCAGAAACTATCCTGAGAATTCTTATTTTATTTGTGCCAAGGTAGGGTTTTGTTGAAAGTTGTAGTACTAATTGGTTAAATAACGACTTGGATTTATGCAGTCAAGGTACGTGTTCATTTATCATGGCCATTTTACTGGTAAGATGGTTTAAATCCCTATAGACAAGGCCAGTTACTGTAGATTTCTGCATCATAGAAATCATCTTCTGTCCAGGGACAACTCCTTTAGGATATGAGCAGTACTTGCACAGCAGAACATGGAACTATGTTGAGCCCATATTCTTGGAATGGGCCATAAAAACACTGGCCCATTAAGTAATTTCTGAAAACATGAAAGTGGATGTAAAGCTGATTTCTTACGTTTGTTAGCTCTTATAACTGTTTTATTTCTTGAATGCCAAACAGCAGAAGTGGCAAATGATGGACAGGCATTTAAATAATTCTATTCCTGTGGAATCACCTCTAAGTCCTGCTACACCCACAGTGGTGGAGAATTAACTAACCTCATCCTGTATGATGGGGGAGCCCAACACATCAGCGTAAAAGATAAACTTTAAACTTATGACTTAGCCAACAATGTGAAAAATGCCCTGGTATGTCCTATCCACAAAATTCAGGATAAATGCAACCTGGTCAATTGTAGAAGAACTTCAATTATCTGGCATTCGATTATCCGAATTTCGGATTATCTGGCAAGATTGCAAGGTCCTAATGCTTGGCTAAACTATGTTATCTGGAATTCGATGAGCCAAACGAAATACTCCCTGCCTGTGTCCTTTGGATAATCAAGGTTCCTCTGTACTGCCTCATCAGTTGACTTTTGATCAACAGTAAAATGATGGGAGGTGACATTCACAGTGCAATCGAATAGCATTTGTTCAGCAGTAGTCTGCTCGTTGATACTCAGTTTGGCTTCCCTCGGGCCACTTGGCTCCTGACCTGATTACAGCCTTAGTTCAAACATACACAAAACAGCTGAATTCCAGATGCAAGGCGAGAGTGGCTGCCTTTGGCATTAAAGCTGTATTTGGCAGAATATGGAATTAAAGATCCCTAGCAAATGTAGGTTTGCTCGCTGAGCTGGAAGGTCACCATACTAGGTAACATCTTCAGTGAGCATCTGGACAAAGCTTTGTCCGGAGGCTCACTGAAGATGTTACCTAGTATAGTGACGAAACATCTGAAAATGAACCTTCCAGTTCAGCAAGCAGATCTATATCCTGAAACTCAACCTGAGCTACAAATCTTCTCAAAACTTACAAAACCAGAGTCGAGTGCTGTTTGTGTGTATGTATGTGGCAGAATCACCTAGAGGCGAGTTGAAATCTGGAACACTGCCTGTATTGGTGGTAGAAGCAAAAACCTGCACAATCGAAAAATTTAGATGTGTACTTGCGATGCCAAGGCATAAAAGGCTACGGGACAAGAGCTGGAAATGGGTTCAGGGTAGTTAGGTGGTTATTTTTGACTGGCAGAAGTGGGATGGGCTGACAGGCCTTTTTTCTGTGCTTTAAGAGAGCGAGATAATCAAACCACCAGCCCTTGACATTTGATGGCATTACCATCACTGAATACACCACAGTCGACTTGAGAGGTGGGGTAGGAGGTATTGGCATTTATCACAAACAGAAAGAACCAACCATATAAATGCAGTGGCTACAAGAGCAGGACAGATTCTAGGAATTGTACAGCAAGTAGCTCTCTTCCTGACTTCAGGAGACTGCAGCAGCACTCTGTGCGTGAGGCCCTGCCCCCAACCCTGTGTAACGCTGCCGCACGCCCCCTCCCCCGCCCTGCACACCCCCACCCCCTCTCCTGGGCAGCTGATCTGGATGCCAACAACATGACTGCTGCTGCTGTCTTTGTGGGGTAAGTCTCCAAATAGTGCGCACTCAACTTTTTACTGCAATTTTTTGGCAGGTTCCACTTTTGCCCAGTACAGGACAATGTTGGAGAGATTATGTGGGGAAGAGGGATTTAGGATACACTGCTGTGTGGAACTCCATGGGAAGTGTAAGGAGAGAGAGCGTGGGCAGCGAGTCATTTGCAGACGGTGCCTGTTTAATCCCTGTAAGCAAAAGACGCAACCACTCTTGGAAACACGCCTTTGATGTAATGTTTCCATTGGGACCTGGCGATCTCCTTCAGATAATCTGATTTTCGGATAATTGGTATTTGGGTAATTGAGGTTCCTTTGTACAGACACAAGTCAGGAGGGTGATGGAATCCTCCCCGGAAGCCTGAATAGGTGTAGCAGCAACAACAATCAAGAGGCATGACCCTATCCAGGTTAAAGATTGGTACCACATCTGCATTCCCTCTAAGCCACTCAGTATTCTGACTTGAAAATGTATTGCCATTCCTTTGTTACTGCATCAAGATTCTGGAGCTCCCTGTCCAATGGCATCATGAGTCTGCCTGCCTCAAATGGACTGCAATAGTTCCAGAGGGGAACTCACCACCACCTTTGGTGACTCGGGACAGGCAATAAGTACCTACAATCAGTATCCCCACATCCCATGAAAGGTTAATAATAAGTGCTACAAGGTTGTTGCCAAGTTCTATTCATTATTTGCTTCAGATTGCCATTATAGTCAATTGTCTGACTGAGCACAGTTATAGAATCATTGAGATGTAAAATACAGAAAAAGGCCTTTTTGGTTGATTGCATCCATGCTGCTCAAAACAGCCACCTAATTATTTAATCAGTTTTCCAACACTTGGCCTTTAGCTTTATTTGCCTTGGCTATACTCCACTGGTAATTATCTTGAAACAGGAAATCACAGTAGTTGTATTAAGGCACTTAAGCTTTCAAAAAAAGTGTTTAACTGGGGAAGAAAAAAAAACTAACATGTTATTGAAGAATGTGAATTTGGCATTTGGAGTCTACATTAAATTTATTCCTAAAAGCGTTAGCCCTGGTTAATGCAATCAGTTGATATTTACTTACTGTTAGTTGTCCAATATTTTAGATTGGGGGCAGTAATGACTAATATTTTGAGTTAATATGGTTCCTCTTATGTTAAAGATCTCCTACGCCACTTCCTTTGGACCAAAGCTATGTCAACCTGAAAAACCAAGTAATAAAGGCAGAAAGACGAGTGTTAAAGGAGCTGGGATTCTGTGTTCACGTCAAGCACCCTCATAAGGTTTGTCTGTTTAACTTGCTTTTTAAGATTTAACCAATTTTTTAAAAATCTGAATTCTGTTCACTTGAGCACTAATCTGGATAGAGTGTAATGTTGCCCCATCCTTCATTTCAACAGTGAGCCAAGAACATGAACAATATGGACTTGCGTTAATTTATAACTTCCTTGTTATCTCAGTCAAGCATTTAATTTTCTGCCTTGTGATTGATCTAAACTCAGTGTTTATGCAAGAGGTTAATTGAGCTCAGTTTCTTTGTTCTATTCTTTTTCTAGACATTGACCATTTCCAGCACAAATTCAGAAGTACTCATTTTTTGCTCCATACTTTAGCAGGGGCAGGCGTGTACTTAAGTAAATGCGGTTAGGTTGCAGTGGTGTGCTCTTTAGCTATTGAAGTTTGGTTATAAAACTGCTTACAAGTCAGAAGTGTGATGAAATACTTACTGCTTGGCTGAATAGGTGCAGCTCCAACAGTGTTCAAGAAGTGTTGGTGCCACCCACAGCCTGCTTCCAACGAGCACTTCCTTCACCATGACCACAATGGTAGTATTGTGTACCATTTAAAAGATACTAGTAACTTGCTAGGGCTCCTTTGGCACTTTGCAAATCTGCACCCTCTATCACTTAGGGCAAAGGCTGTAGGTTCTTGCAAACTCCATCAACTCCCCTACAAGTTACATGCCACTCTGACTTGGAAATATATTGCCATTCTTCACTGTCCCAGGATCAAAATCCTGGAACTCCTTTCCTAACAGGTCTGTGTGTGTGTCTGCACCACATGGATTTCAGCAGTTCAAAAGGCGGCCTCACCATCACTTCTGCTCATAAGTAAAAATGGGCTGTAGATTCTGGGACAGTGATTCCCGCATTCGGTTAATTCGTTTTTTAAAAATTCTAAAACCATGAGCATCGATCAGTTGGGACTTGAATGTTCTATTCTGCTGGTAAAACTTGCTTAATTGTGAATTTTGACTCTTGTCTGGCTACTGAGTTTTAATGGGTGGGTATGGAGTGCAGGCAGACGCCAGATTGTGAACAAGTTCCTTTCTTGAATTTGTTAGCAGCTGGGACACTGAGGACAGTATAAAATAGTCGGCTCTGATTATGAGGAAACATTTCTATGTCAGATCTATGCATTTAATATTAATACACTCCAATATTAAATCATGTTGGCATTTGTAAATCAGGGACTTCCCTGTATTTGAGTAAAAGCAAGGAACTGAAAGTGTTTGGACTCTGGAAATAAAATCTGGAAATGCTGGGAATGTTCAGCAGGTTAGGCTGTGGGGAAAGAAAGGTATTGCTGTTTTGACAGGCGTGTGAACCTCCATCAGAATTGGAGAACCTATCCTCTGTTTGAAAGATAAATTAGCAAGTGTGTTGATTCTGTATAGCCTTGCTGAGTTGTGGGAAGGTCTGGAAGTTATGTAATGCTTGCATAATTGTTAAAGTTGGAAATTCAAATGAATTAGATAATTCATTTGATAGTGGGGACTAATGGTTCTAGTTTATTTGGGATTGTTGCAGCCAGGAAATAAAAATCTACGTGGCCACATGCAACATTGTCTCCTCCAGTATAGGCCGAAGAGCTATGCTTTGGTTATTGAGAACCTGCATGTATGATGTGATAGATATTTTGCACATTCCCACTGGACTTTAAACTGAGACTCTCCCTGCATGTTGGACCGGCGGAATTTAACAACTTAAACCAAAGCCAATTAGAAACATTGGAAGGATATGGAGTAAGTGCCGCCTGATCAGTGCATAAAATGCCAATTCTTGCTATGGAAAGTTACTGTACAAATCTGCATAATGAAATTGTTACTTTCTGGACTGGTATGTTTACTGATGTATTTTTGCGTACGTTGGCAATTTTTTTGTGCACATTCTTCAGTATATGCTGAGCCTTAAAAGGACATTGAGGTAGTGCAGATATGGCAATCAGCAAGTCTTTTCTTTCATCCATATCAGGTGCATGATATATTTATCTGTTGGCTGAATGTAGATTGAGGTTAGCGGAGATTTGACAATACTTCTACGCTGAGGAATCAGAATTGGTGCAGTCTGAATATGTAAGGCACAAATGTATGTGTGCATAACTTTGAATGTGGCACTGTCAAAATAGTTTTCATGCATTTTATTCACATTTTTACAATTGCAATCACAATCCCATCGTTGAGGAAAGTTATTAAAATATTTGGCAAATGCATTGAGGGAGGGAAGAACTTGAGCAAATATCTTACCACCTTTACTTTGCACCCCATATTCCAGGAGCTCAATAATTAGTTAAGTGAACCTTGTTGCAGTTTTGATCACATGCACTGTTCTTCTCCTGCAGTTTAAATGAGAGGCAGTAGACTTGACAGTCATTTTTAGCTATAGCTCTGTACTTTACTGCCAGTGAAGTTGTACTCGCGCAGAACTGTTTAGATTTGTTACTATTTTGTAACCACAACGAAATTCAGAGATAAGGCCATTTGACTCTTGAGACTTTGTGGATCTACTCTTTCAAGGATGAAAGTAGAATTCTCCCAATTGTTCCAGTGCAAATCTGTACACTGTAGATTAGTTGAAAACAACTAATCGATTGAAATGACACTTGCAGACAGTATTAATGGTGTATTAGGTTCTGTTTAACACCACTCCACTAATTACTAAATGAGGTTCAGTTGTAACTCTATAACCTGTATCTTCCAGATTATCGTTATGTACCTTCAGGTGTTAGAATGTGAACGTAACCGGCCTCTGGTCCAAACTGCATGGTAAGTTGATTTTCTTTGTCTTTGATAGATGACCAGCAAAGACAGTGGCAGAAATATGTATCCATGTATTTCACGTATCCTTATCCTCCACCCTTCACTGTCTACCATTCCCTATATGTGACAGGATGGTAACCTTTGATTAGGGTTCTGGTATCTTGTCAACAAGGGAATGCAGAGAGCATTTAGTGATTGATCCAAAGACTTTGGCAATGTGAACGGTGACTTTCGTTTGTAGAAAGATCATTTTTGTTATTCATCTCCCTTGATACAAAGTCAAGGTCAGAAAGTTACCATGTGAGAAACAAAAGTACGAAGTGAACTTGCTAATTGTGCCTTGCCAGAAGTGAGAACATGTTAGCATACCTGTAATAACTTCTGTTTGGAGACTTTTAATTTCGTTTATCAAATCAATTAAGTGTCGTGATCACGTTTAGTGGTGGGTGGGGACAAATGTGATTTGTTAGACCATTTAATTCTTATTTTTCAAACATTTACCTGATTTATGTGAAAAATCTTACTAGGATAAAATTTCATATTT
Organism: Chiloscyllium punctatum; assembly: GCF_047496795.1. Lineage (NCBI taxonomy): Eukaryota > Metazoa > Chordata > Chondrichthyes > Orectolobiformes > Hemiscylliidae > Chiloscyllium > Chiloscyllium punctatum. The sequence continues at coordinate 3,844,075 of NC_092754.1, read as the reverse complement.
CTGCTCACTAGTCTTTTTATGGCTGGTGTAGCATTTGCTTAATTGAGAACCCATTTTAACTTTTCTTTTTTTTCTACTCTTTCGATCAAAGGGTAGACCCTGATGGTAAGTGACTAAGACTTCTGAACTGCCCTCCAAAGCACTTTGATGCCAGGATGGCCCTAACTGGCTGCCACTTTGAACCAATCCATTGCAGGTTCTCCTCCAAGAAGGCTGACTGTCTAGTGAGAGGTGGTATATAGTAACTGGCCAACTGCTTCTTGTGTTAAACAATTTTTAAAAATATACATATAATAATTGAAATGTTTTGTTTTATAAATGTAAAATGTTAAATTCTTAAAAGTAATGTTTCTAATGCAAATTTTAATGTTTACATTTAATAGTTATATATGTTTTATTATAAACAATTTTGTATTGGCCTATTTTTATTAATTGCTGTAATGGAAGAAATCCTAATCAAAAGACTGTTAATGCGACTGTTGAAACTCTTCTGACTGTTGTGCAGCACCTGTGATATCTTGCAGCTTTCAATTTCTGATTTGGCTGAATCTTGAATACTTGGACTATGAACAAGAAGAATTATTCTATGCTGTTGTCGCTAATGAAGATGGGGGAGAATTAAAAGTGCTTTCACTAAGTATTTGCGACAAATACAACAATTATGAAGAGGAGTGCTTTCATAATATTTGATTGCGTGGCCTGTTGAGATTGGATAAAGACTGATTTCAAGTTTGCAAACCGTCAAGTCACATTATTGATCTTTGATCTGTACAGGCTTGAGAAGATATCAATGACTGGAATATTGCTGGTGCATGGAAAAAACTATATTTTTTTGCATTTTACATGCTTTTGTGATCAAGGAGACGAGAAGTTCAGATATTCTAGCACGGATCATTATCTCGAGACTTTCATTAAATATGGATGCTTTAAGTATGTCTTAATTTTACATTGCACGTCTTGAGTTGTATTGGTTTATCACATGAGAGCAGGCCAGTGAGTAGCTCAGCACGGAGGTTAAAATGGGTTCTCTTTTTTTTTACTTTCTTTTGTGTTCTATACCATGCAGGGATCAAAATGCTTATTTGTGCAATGTATACAGGGTTTTAAAAAAAAGCTTATCCAATATTGCTGTGGTAGAATAAATTGCCATTAAAGGTTCCTTTTTATTCATACAAATCTGAAATTACTGATTCACCAGTATTTATCCACGTACACCTCATTGCCAAAAAACAGAGCACTGAAGTCGATGTCATAATTCCTGTACTGTTTCTGAATGTTTCCAATCCAGAGCTGTGTGAATGCATGCTCTTGGAATACTAATCTTCACGGCTGAAATACTGTGCTGAGAGACTTGCTTAATCTCTCAATGTCCACATTTTCTCATGAAGTGAGATTAATAACTTTAAAAATGTGTAATTTGGACTGTATACTTACAGGGGGAATGAAATTAGACGTTAAGAAGTGTATAGAAGCTGCATTGAACTAAGCCATTGGATCAAAATTGTCTAAATGTAATGGGGTGGCTACAATTGGCACTTTAAGGTTTGATTTATCTGACGGTTATTCATGAAGTTGTCTTGATTTTAACCTGTAGTAATTGGCTAATAAGATGCAAGATAAGAATTGACCTACAGACAAACACATATCCACGTTTGGGTGAATGTTTTGGTCATCTCCAGATTCTTTAACATTTTTTTTTGTTCTTCTACTTTTGATAGTATTGTAAAATAAGAAAACATTGAGCATTTTCAACCCTGTGTGGCTTTTTGACTTTTCATCTGAAGCAGCTACATTTAGAATTTAGCAGTGTGTTGGGTGGGTTGCCGCAACGTTTTCATTATCTCTTTCAGGAATTATATGAATGACAGCCTACGGACAGATGTATTTGTCAGGTACCATCCAGAGACCATTGCCTGTGCATGCATCTACTTGGCTGCTCGGGCTCTTGAGGTTGGTGAACGTCTTTTTTTTTCGCAAATACGTATTTGCTTCTAAATTTGCTGGGATGTTGTTCTAAATGTTTCGAGCTAACTGTCCAGTGTCATAGTTGTCTTTGTATGAGAGTCAGATTTGTCAACTGCTGATGATAACCTGGCCATTTTTGTCAAGTGTCTGGAAATCCTGACCTTTTTAAAAAGTCTCTAATAATGTCCTTCCCATACTGATCTAATGTCTTGGCTGAGGCCTGAGATTAAGTCTAAAAGTTATTTTAGTCTGTATGATTTGGGGTTACTCTACTCATTACCTGGATTCAGCCTTGTGAAAGAGGCTTGAGTTTAGATATTGTCTTTTGGTCATTTTTTTGTCTGTAATTTTAACCAAAGAGGATATAGGCATTGATAGCATAAAGATTTTTTTTATTATTAAATATGCCTCTGACCATGCGGTGTTTGCTCAAGAAAATCTGGTACTCTAGAGGCTTCAGTAGAAAGTTGAGATTAATACAAGTATTTTCAGGTAGACTAAGAACGCTGAACTTGAATAATTAAGTTCAATGGTCATATAGTTTGGCATAATCTTTTGGCAGATTCCACTTCCAAATCGTCCCCATTGGTTTCTATTGTTTGGAACAAGTGAAGAAGAAATGAAGGAAATCTGTGTGAAAATCTTAAAGCTCTACACTAGGAAAAAGGTTTGAATCTTTTGAGATACAAATTGGTTATATTGTCTTTGAAAAGGAGAGTTGTTCCTTAGTTCAGAATGTTAATTATTCTTGCAGGCAAATTTGGAACACCTTGACAGTGAAGTTGAAAAGCGAAAGGTAGCTCTTCAAGAAGCAAAAGCAAAAGCCAAAGGTCTTTTACCAGATGGTACACCTGCATTAGATGCTCCACCAAGCTTCTCACCATCTTCAAAACCAGGTGCAATCTTTTGCTTTGTTAAATTAAATTTGCCATTGCTCCTCTTATAAGTCATCTGAAATTTGAATGCTGAAAAACATGTTAGTTTATCCTTGATGTGATACCTTCCCTTGTTCTAAGTGGAAATTGAATCATTATTGAATCATTATATATTCAGTTTATGTCAACAGTAAAACCTTAGTCATAATTTTCCCAAATTCCCTAGATTTGGGAATTGTGCCTTTTTCAGATTGAAACATTACAGCTGCCAGGCTCTTATTTATGAAGGGAAGGGAAAATAATTTAATTTGCAAAACTATCATATTATTCAAGGTGGTGGCAAAGTTATTAACAATCTATCAAAGGCAAATGATTGAACGCTTGCCCACCAACTAAAAATAAAATACATTTTCTGCTGGTCCTTTCTGAGTAATCTGGTTTTGTCTTTCTAGTCGGGTTTGATCTTGAGAACTTTGGAGGGTCCTACACAAAATATTAGCAGCAGAGATAAACTGTTAAATTTGAAACCCCAGTAATGTATTTGGGATTGTTGACTGGTGGTCATATAGAATGTTTTATGATCTCCAACAGGAGATATTACCCGAGGTTCTGTGTAACCTCAGCTTTTTAACCCTGTCCCAATTCCGAAATTAAAGAGATTAAATGAGGACAGGTTGATTTTTTTTTTTGCCAAAAGCATAAGTGATTTAATTGTGTTTAGATAATTTTTTAAAAAATGGATAAGAGGAATGGGAATGTCCAGAGCAAGGGGATGTAAGCAGCTGTTTAGGGGCAGTGTTATGAAACATTTTCATTTGGAAAACAGCCCCTTTTTTGTTTTAACAAAAAAAACAGCCTTGAGTTACAGGAATCAATTAAAACTTTCAAATCTGATGCTGAAAATGCTCATTTATGAAGATTTACAGAGCTAAATTGGGGTTATTCCATCAGTCATGATTTAATTTAACAAGTTTGTTTCACTGTGATTTCCTGACCTTTTTATCTAAATGATCTGTGTTGTGCTTTGTAGATTCTCCCAAAGATGGAAAACTTGAAAAACCTTCACCGCTTTCTATCCAGGCAATGAAAAATGCTAGACGAAAACTGGATGAGGAAGAAAAATGGCCCCGATCTAACAGTCCTTTTAATGGGTTAGTAAGAATGTACCATATGTATTTTCCTTAACAGTGCATTCCAATTTCTAGTTTGAGAATAGTTATAGTAAATGTTTAGTTTCTGGTAATGACCAATTTTAAATGATTTAAGTAGTTTTTCTGTACTAACGGGAAAATTGCCTCTTGTAAGATGTCATCTTTTGGTTTCCTGTAAGGAAATCACAAGTTGCACAGTTCTTTGTTCCCAGAATTGCTGCTGCTTTCATAGAATCATAGAAATTCTGTAGAATCCCCACATTGTGGAAACAAGTCATTTGGCCTAACAAGTTCTCACTGACTCTCCAAAAAGCATCTCAGCTTCATGCCTTATCCCTGTAATGCTGCATTTCTCATGGGTAATCCACTTAACCTACACATCTCTGGACATTATGGACAATTTAGCATGACCAATCCACCCTAACCTGCATGTCCTTGGACTGTCGGAGGAAATCCATGCAGATACAGGGAGTATGTGCAAACTGAACACCAGACAGTGATCTGAGGCTGTAATTGAAGCCTGGTCCCTGGTGCTGTGAGGCAGCAGTGTTGACCACTGATCTGTTGTTTTGCCCAAAAGAGCAAAAGGTCTGTTTTGTCAGGATTATAGATGCCTACCTTACAATTCCAATTTTTTTTTTCTCCTAGTGTTCAAAAGGGGAAGAATAGCAGAAGTCGAAGCAGAAGCAAAGGTCGGAGTTACTCGAGGTCTCGCTCTCATTCACATTCTCCACGGAGACGGTAAGTAATACATTAAACTCAAGTGTTAGTATTTCACTAACTTCTGTCACTGCCTTTGCTAGGTATTTCTCTTGTGCTTGTGTAAAAGCAATATCTAGTAGTTTGCCAGTGCCTAGTGTTGAGCAAAACAGTACTGTAACTGACTCGCTTGAAATGCCATTTTGACTTTGTTATACTAATAGCTGGCGCATTATAAAAGAATAGACACTGATACTTAAAAGGCCATTTTTCTGAGATTCCAGTGATACGTGACTCAGTCGGTAGTGCATTTGCTTCTGTGTCAGAAGTACTTAAGCCAGCATCATGTACTTGTTTACCTCCTTTACACTGGTAAAATGTTGCAAGTTGCTTCACAGGAGCGTTATTAAACAGTGTTAGAAAGCCAAATAAGAAATTAGATCTGTCCAAAGGATTTGCTGCTTTAGGGGCGAATAAAGACTACAGTTTCTCTTGGTGTTGTGATTTTTAACCCACATTAATGCTACAAAGGTTGTGTAAATCAGAAGACAAGCATCACTTGTCTCACGGGTAAAGCAGAAGGAAGCCCACTGGATTCTAAAAATATTGACCGTAGGGATTGTCTTTACTTTGTCCTGTTCCTGTATTTGGGAACATACATGTGTTCTGGCTGAAAGGCTGACATTGCATTGTGTTGCTCATTGCTGAACTGTTGGAGCTGCTGATTTGAGATTAATATTAATGTAATCAAAATTAGCAGATTGGGAGTTGGAAATTGGACAGATCTGCTCATAGAATTTGCATTTTCCTTCTTTAGAAAAGTTGATCATATTTTTGGAAGCAAGTTAATAAACATTTCACCACTGTACAAGTTTACTATCTAACAAGTTTGTACAAAAGTGAGTGGCGTTCCTTTCCCCCACTCAAGATTTTTCTTTCTTTGGTGTAGTCCAAGGCAAACTCTTCCTGTTCCTTCAAAAGTGCATTAAAAAACAAATTGCTATCTTCAAAAGACTTGACTGTTCGTATGTAATCTTTTTTCCACAAACTTGAAGCAGTTAATGGGTGTGTGTAAAGAACTGTCCCCATATCAGGAAGGGAGCAACTTCATACTGTTGTGAGCTTAATTGGAGCCCATAAGAACCTGTTAAAGATGGTTAATATTGAAAGTTTGCAAATAGCAGCACATCTTTGGTGCCAACACTTGGCTAATTTGACTGAGCTGGTGTTTCAAAAGTCTTGGAGTATTTGTGGATTTTCTTGTTTTGTTGTTTCCATTGACCTTGTTAAAAAATTCTTTCGTTTTTTTTAAATACTGTGTATAGTTTAGAATTTTACTGCTTGAGAGTGCTGTGGAGGCAGATACAATTAGGGCTTTCAACAGAGAATTGAAGTGCGAAGCTGCAGGGCTCTGGGGAAAGGGTTGGGGTGTGGATATAGTTGGGTTGTTTGTGCAGAGAGCTGGAGTGGACTGGATGGGTTGGATGTCTCCTTGCAGTGTAATCTTTCGATAATTGTCTAGTTAGATTCTATTTATGTACTAATTTGTGCTTTGGAATTTTTTTTTTTTAACCTGCAAACAGAAGAACAAGAAGCCGTTCTGCATCTAACAGCTCTCGATCCCGCAGCCACTCAAGAAGCCGCAGTGATTCCCCTCCACAACGGCACAAACGAAGCTCACCTTACATTGGCAGGCCAAAAGTCAAGGAATACGATGATATGCGAGAATACAAATACAATTCCCATAAACGCAGGCGTTCACACAGCAGGAGCTACAGTAAAAGTTTGTCAAGATCTAGAAGCAGATCCAGAGAGCGTTTAGATTTTCCTCGAAAACACAAAGAAAGCAGAAGCCATCACAGAGAGCGAAGGCATGATCGATCACGGTCTTATGAAAGGTCTTCAAAACATCACAACAGCCACTCTGGCCACAGCAGACACCGGCGGTGATGGGAGAAGCCTATTTAATGTTGTTTACATAACTTTGTATTATTCAGGATTTATACAATCTCTAAACAAGTCTTTGTTAAAGAGGTTCCTGTAGAACATTGAGGGTTAGTTGTGTAAATTGCACTGCTTGTAGTTCGAAAACCAATGTAGTGGCTCCTGCTGACATCCCTATTAAGATTTTTTTAATAGTGTCTTACCAACTGCTGATAAATTTCATATTAAATATTTTCTGATAAACCTTGGTTGTGTATGGTTTACACAGCTTTATATTGTTTCAGGGTTTGTAAATTATTTTTTTTGTAAAACTTGCTTGTGTTAACATGACATTTAAGATTTCCTTTTCTGTTAACTGTTTGTATATAGGGCCGTAAACAGACATGTGCAATGCACCTGGAGAAGTGGAGAGAGAAATGCCCTCTTTGAAGCAGTCAGCTTCAATTTTGTGAACTATATTTTGTGTTCAGTGTTGTCTCGATGGTGCAGTTGGGTGCCAATTTCATTCAGTTTAATTTTTAAAAATAATAAATTTCTTTCAAATGTGTGATTACATCCACCTGTTGTTTGGTCCGAACCATTAAAGTAGGATTGACGGTGATATGGTTTTACAGAAGAGATACATGGCTATTTTTGATTTTGCTGCTGCATACACTATTGTATTTTTCAGAAAGAAGCCATTGTCTTTGTAGTTATGTAAAGTACTTTAAAATTTTTCTTTGGGAAGTAATAATGTACCTAAGAGAGGTTACTTAATATTTGTAAAGAGATTTTCAAACTTTTTTTGATGGGGCAGGAAGGTTATTTGCAACTGATAATTGTCTGTCTGTTCAAGTGTACATGTTTTGTTCTATTAAGTAAAACAAATTGCTTGCAACCAGAAGATATTGTACATAAAACTTCTAATGTAGTGCAGCAAACATACATGTGCCTTGAATATGTAAGTTTTATGAACTACAAATGGAATTTGGATATGCATATACTGTAAATAAATTTTTTAACTAGAACTCACTGGTGTACTGTAAGTTGTCAGTTGCTATTGGATTTCCAGGCTTAATGCTGTTGCCATAACAAATGAATACATTTAGATTCAGCCTGAATTAATAAGTGCTATACAATGGTAGATCCCATGAGACCACAGTTCAAGCGTTATGGCTACAGAAGTTAATCAAAATGTTTGTTACAAGAAATAAACTTTTTAGAAAACCCATCTCTTTCCTGCAATGTAAGTCCTTTACATTATTTCCTCTGTTTCAACTATCATTGTCAGATAGGAACTTTATGGAAAATGTTCTCATTTATTACTTAATAGTGACATAAACATGGTTGGCTGCATTAATATGTCAGATCAATTACTGTTTTGATCATACTTACGTTCTTACAAAAGATTTTGAATTACTATTTTAAGTCAAAAGGAGCTGAATTGTAAAGAGGGGAAGGAGCAACTGAAGCCTTTATTTTAATGAAACAAAAATTGAACTCTGCAGCTTTTGAAGCTAAATGCCAGCCATTCTAGTGTGTTTCCTTGAATTGATCATGGAGATGTTAACTGGAAATAACTAGACATTCTACCTTGTTTTTTCCCCCCTGCTCCTGGCAGGTTGGCATCACTGAGGGGGGAGGAGGAGAATTCTGCTTGTAACCATGTGTTTTTGATGCCAGTTGGCGAAGGATTTGGAGGTGTGCTCCTCTATGCTGGGGAGTGCCACTAAAACATGGATACGTTTAACATTTGTATGTTTTGGAGGCCAGTCAAATGCCAGCACAATGCACATTTAAGATAATGATGAGAGGTTGTTTTAATTTGCTCATTGGATGTGGGTTGTGGCTGCACTAGCATGTATTTTTTATCCTTAATTCCTAGAGGAATTAGGAAGGATATTAGCCTTAACTGTGTTGAATTTGTTGGGGAAGAGCTGAGAAACACCAAGGGGCAAAAATCTAGGGGTGATTTGGAACTGGCATTTAAATGGTAAGTTAAAGGAACATGTTAAGGGTGACTTTAATATCCAAACAGGACAAATAAAATTAATAACAAAACCATACATGAGAAATTCTTGCGAGTGTATAAAGGATGGTTTTCTGGACAATAAGTTGAACCAACTGGAGAGCAGGTGTTCTGAGTATGTATTGTGTAATAAGAAAGAAATAATTGAAAATCTGGTTGTCTGAAGCCTCTTGGGGATGAGTAACAGTATTTGATGGAATTCTTCAAGAGAGTGTGGAGTGCTTGATTCAGGAATCTAATCTCCGAATCTAAATAGCCAAATCTGTTTTCTCTATGATAGATTGGGGAATGTTACTTAAGAGGGTTGTCAGTGCAAAGTCAATGGCAAATCATAAGACAGTAGCAGAAATTAGGCCATTCAGCCCATCGGTTCTGCTCTGCTAATCATGGTTAATAAGTTCATCAACCCTATTCTACCACTTTCTCCCTGTAACTCTTGATACTCAAGACCCTATCTATCTCAGTCTGAAATATACTCAATGACCTGACCTCCACAGCCTCCTGTGGCAATGAATTCCATAGATTCCCCACTCTCTGGCTGAAGTTATCTCCATTCTTAAAAAGTCTTCCCTTTACTCTAAGGCTATGCCCTTTGGTACTAGTCTCTCCTACCAATGGAAATATTTTCCCAACATCTACTCTGTCTGGGCCATTTAGTATTTTGTATGTTTCAATTACATACCCCTACCACCACCACCGCCCCATCCTTCTAAACTCCATCAAATATAGACCCAGAGTCCTCAAACATTCCTCATATTTTCAGCTTCCCATCCTCTTGAACCTCCTCTGAACGTGCTCCAGGACCAGTGCATCCTTCCTGAGATATGGGACCCAAAACTGCACACAATACTCCAAATGTGGTCTGACCAGAGCCTTAGAAGTGCTTCCCTCTTTTATATTCGAGTCCCCTCAAAATAAATGTCACCATTGCATTTGCGTTCCTAATTCCTGACTCAAACTGCAAGTTTGCCTTGTGTGCGTAGATGAGCTGCAGCAATTGTTCAATGTTATAATAAAACAAGTCTGCATGCTGGAAATCTGAAACAAAAACAAACTGCTGGAGAAACTGAGCAGGTCTGACAGCATTTGTGGAGAAAAATGCAGAGTTAACTTTTCAGGTCCAGTGAGTCATACCTGCATTCCAAGGTATCTGTTTACCAACACTCCCTCAGACCTTACCACTAAGTATTTAAGTCCTGCCTGATTTGCCTTTCCAAAATGCAGCATCTCACATTTATCTAAATTAAACTCCATCTGCTACTCATTCACCCATCTGATTAAGATCCCGTTGTACACTGAGTTAACCTTCTTTGCTGTCTAATACACCTCCAATTTTGGTGTTACCTGCAAACTTACTAACTGTACTTATATTCATATCCAAATCAGTTACATAAATGACGAAACGCAGTGGACCCAACACTGATCTTTGTGGCACACTGCTGGTCACAGCCTCCAGTCTGAAAAGCAACCCTATACCACCACCCTCTGTGTTCTACCTTCAAGCCAGTTCTGTATCTAAATGGCTAGTTCTCTGTATTCCATATGATCTAACCTTGCTAACCAGTCTACTGTGAGGAACCTTGTTGAATGCCTTACTGAAGTCCATAAAGATCACCCCCAGCACTCTGCCTTCATCAATCCTCTTCATTACTTAAAGAAAGTCAAGTTAGTGAGTCACGATTTTTCAGTCACAAAGCCGTGCTGACTATGTCTAATCAGTCCTTGTCTTTCCAAATACATGTATATCTGTCCCTAAGGATTCCTTCCAACAACTTGCCCACCATTGATATCAGACTCACCAATCTGTAGTTCCTTGGCTTTTTCCTTACCACCTCTCTTAAATAGTGGCATAATGTTAGCCAAGCTCCAGTCTTTTGGAACCTCACCTATGGCTTTCAATATTTTAGTAGGGGCCCAACAATCACTTCCCTATCTTCCCAGAGTTCTGGGGTACACCTGATCAGGTCCCAGAGTTTCCTTACAAATTTGTTTCTCCATGCTCACATTCTGATCACTTATTCTGAACGATCAACATCCTTTCTCCCCCAGCACTCCAACCCCCCTCCACATTTTAGCATAAATGCTGCCCCCTCTACACTTCACTTCAGCTCTGATGAAGATTCATCTTGAGTCAAAACGTTAACTTGCTCTCCATTGATGCCGTTTGACCTGCTGTGATATCCAGTATTTTTGGTTTCCAATTCAGATTCCAGCATCTGCAGTAATTTGCTGTCTCTGTCAACTGCTTGCATCCTTCTGCTAACCTGCCTTTGAACTTATTTTTAATGCTGTTTGCAAGTTTGGTTACAGTATGTTCACTATCTTTCTCCAAATTATTAATGTATCTTGTAAACAGCAGTGGTCCCACCACTGATCCCACAGCATCCTGACTCAAACATTTATCACCATTTCTTCAGTGTCAATGGGTCAAAAATCGTGGACCTGCTTCCTTGACAGCATTGTGGATTCACCTGCAGTTGTAGAGGGCAGTTCAGTACCATCTTCTCACAGACAACTAGTGATGGGCAATAGTGCAATTATCCTTTGAGTAAATAGAAAGACCCTTTTCACATTTCGGTCCCCAATTAAAAAAGAACAAATAAAATGTTATGATATCTACAAAAGAAGCTGGAAAGCAAACTACATCTAAAATCATAATTAAACAAACTAAAGCAAAACCATTTTACCATATACAAGGAAAGGAACTCAAAATAGGTGTAGTTATTAAGGGTAACAAAAACTATCAGATTGACAGAGAGAACTATTTTAAAAAATAGTTTTGGAGAATGAAGTCTTGCATTTACATTGTTTTCACAATTTCAGGTATACTGAAGTGAATTGCAGCCACCTTTGTGATGTACTCATAATTGCAATGTCACAGAAGTGGGCAATTTGCAAAAACCCCAGCCAACCATGTGATAATAAACCAGGTAATCCAATTTTTAGTGATGCTCCTGATGGGTAAATATTGACCAGAATGGATGTGGCAAGATCACAAGTAAACCTTAGTGCGTCAAAAAGTGACCAAAGAGGAAATCAGGGAATAGTTCAGGAATCCTGCTTTGAATATTTGGGTCGAGTGTCAAAATATGCTATTAGGATCTTGCAGAGAAAACCTAGGTATGATGGAAGTGTCAATGAATTGTTGAATTCTGAGATTATATCTTGGATAAAAGGGGCTAAAATGATTAAGTGAAAAGAAGTTTCCTTTTGTCGATTCTGATTCTTAAATTGGTGTCTTTGGTCCTCAACCCTTCTGCCAATGGGAGCAGATTTTCCTCAACTATTCTGTTCAACTTTTCTTTACATCGTTAAATCACCTTCTCTGAATAAACCAGCCACAGCTTTGCCAATATTCCACATGATTAACATATCTCATCTGCAGAAACATTCCCAAAAGTCCTTGCTGCACCTTCTTAAATACCTTCACATTACTCCTACAATGTGTTACCTCAAACTGGACGGGGGTACAATGGATATTATACAGCTTAACTGTAACTTGCTTTTATACTGTACATTAAGTGGCATGCTAAACCATTTCAGAGGGCAGTTTGCTGTCGGTCTGCATTCACAAGTAGATCAGAACAGTCAATGATGTCAGATTTCTTTCTCTTACAGGTATTAGGTAATCAGATGTGAGGTTACAATTAAAGGTTTTATTTTCATGGCCATCTGTATGCCAGATACTTGAATTGAATTTGAATTCCTGATGAGATTTGAACATATGTCCATAGTTTTGCATTCCACCGACTTAATGCCCCCTTAAAGTTTACCACCTCTGTTGTGGTTCTGTTCGCCGAGCTGGGAATTTGTCTTGCAAACGTTTCATCCCCTGTCTAGGTGATATCCTCAGTGCTTGGGAGCCTCCTGTGAAGCGCTTCTGTGCTGTTTTCTCCGCCATTTATAGTGGCCTGTCTCTGCCGCTTCCGGTTGTCAGTTCGAGCTGTCCGCTGTAGTGGCCGGTATATTGGGTCCAGGTCGATGTGTTTGTTGATAGAGTCTGTGGATGAGTGCCATGCCTCTAGGAATTCCCTGGCTGTTCTCTGTTTGGCTTGCCCTATAATGGTAGTGTTGTCTCAGTCAAATTCATATTGCTTGTCGTCTGTGTGTGTGGCTACTAAGGATAGCTGGTCGTGTCATTTCGTGGCTAGTTGGTATTCGTGTATACGGATCGTTAACTGTCTTCCTGTTTGTCCGATGTAGTGTTTTGTGCAGTCCTTGCATGGGATTTTGTACACTACATTGGTTTTGCTCATGTTGGGTATCGGGTCCTTTGTTCTGGTGAGTTGTTGTCTGAGCGTGGCTGCTGGTTTGTGTGCTGTTATGAGTCCGAGTGGTCGCAGTAGTCTGGCTGTCAGTTCGGAAGTGCTCTTGATGTATGGTAGTGTGGCTAGTCCTTTGGGTTGCGGCATGTCCTCGTTCCGTTGTCTCTCTCTTAGGCATCTGTTGATGAAATTGTGAGGGTATCCGTTTTTGGCGAATACTTTGTATAGGTGTTCCTCTTCCTCTTTTTGCAGTTCTGGTGCACTGCAGTGTGTTGTGGCTCTTTTGAATAGTGTCCTGATGCAACTTCGTTTGTGTGTGTTGGGGTGGTTGCTTTCATAGTTTAGGACTTGGTCTGTGTGTGTGGCTTTCCTGTAAACCTTTGTGGTGAATTCTCCGTTCGGTGTTCTCTGTACCATCACGTCTAGGAATGGGAGTTGGTTGTCCTTTTCTTCCTCTCTAGTGAATCGGATTCCTGTGAGTGTTGATGATCTGGTGTGTGTTCTCTATTTCTGTGTTTTTAATTATTACAAAGGTGTCATCCACGTATCTGACCCAGAGTTTAGGTTGAATTTGTGGTAAGACTGTTTGTTCTAACCTTTGCATTACCGCTTCTGCTATGAGTCCAGAGATTGGTGTGTGTGGCTACTAAGGATAGCTGGTCGTGTCGTTTCGTGGCTAGTTGGTGTTCATGTATACGTATCGTTATACATGATCGTTATACATGGTGTTCCGTTGATTTGTTTGTATATTTGGTTGTTGAATGTGAAGTGTGTTGTGACGCACAAGTCCAGTAGTTTAAGTATGCCGTCTTTGTTGATAGGTTCAACGTCCTGTTGTCTGTTATGTCTGTCCAGCAGGTTGGCTATTGTTTCTTTGGCTAGGGTTTTGTCGATGGAGGTGAACAGTGCCGTTATATCGAATGAGACCATAATTTCTTCCTTGTCTATGTGTATATTTCTGATGATGTCCAAGAATTCCTGTGTTGATTGTATAGATTGTCTGGATCTGCTGATCAGGTGTTTCAGTTTCTGTGTAGTTCTTTGGCCAGTTTGTGTGATGGTGTCCCTGGTAGTGAACTATGTCCAAGTCCTAAACTATGAAAACAACTACCCCAACACACACAAACGAAGTTGCATCAGGACACTATTCAAAAGGGCCACAACACACTGCAGCACACCAGAACTGCAAAAAGAGGAAGAGGAACACCTATACAAAGTATTCGCCAAAAACGGATACCCTCACAATTTCATCAACAGATGCCTAAGGGAGAGACAATGGAACGACGACATGCCGCAACCCAAAGGACTAGCCACACTACCATACATAAGGAGCATTTCTGAACTGACAGCCAGACTACTGCGACCACTCGGACTCATAACAGCACACAAACCAACAGCCATGCTCAGACAACAACTCACCAGAACGAAGGACCCGATACCCAACATGAGCAAAACTAATGTAGTGTACAAAATCCCATGCAAGGACTGCAGAAAACACTACATCGGACAAACAGGAAGACAGCTAACGATCCGCATCCATGAACACCAACTAGCCACGAAACGACATGACCAGCTATCCTTAGTAGCCACACACACAGACGACAAGCAACATGAATTCGACTGGGACAACACTACCATTATAGGGCAAGCCAAACAGAGAACAGCCAGGGAATTCCTAGAGGCATGGCATTCATCCACAGACTCTATCAACAAACACATCGATCTGGACCCAATATACCGGCCACTACAGCGGACAGCTTGAACTGACAACCGGAAGCGGCAGAGACAGGCCACTATAAATGCCGGAGGAAACAGCACAGAAGCGCTTCACAGGAGGCTCCCAAGCACTGAGGATGTCACCTAGACAGGGGACGAAACGTTTGCAACACAAATTCCCAGCTCGGCGAACAGAACCACAACAACGAGCACCCAAGCTACAAATTTTCTCCCAAACTTTGTTTACCACCTCTGCTGCCTTGTGGCTCTGCTTTGTTATAGCCTCACTTTAAGTATAAGGTCACTTTTCAGGATTAAATTTTATCCTTAAAATTGGACAAATTCTGAACAACTACTCATATGTTTAATGGCATACACCGTGTCAGATACAGGTCTTTGGAATGTTTTCAATGTATGTACTGTATACCAAAGAGGGTAAAAGGAAAGACTCACTATTTCTTTATTGAATAAAACAAATGACTGTGGATGATAGAGGTCTATTTTTATTTTTTTCTGGATTTGTCTTGTAAATTTGAATGCTGTATTGCTCCTGTGCCATTCAAGAGGACAATATCTATTTCATAGTAGACTGATGATTGAACATGGAGAAAGTGAGGACTGCAGATGCTGGGAATCTGAGTCAAGTGTGGTGTTGGAAAAGTACAACAGGACAGACAACATCCAAGGAGTGGGAGAGCCGTCATTTTAGGCATAAGCCCTTCATCAGAAATGACCTTCATTTCTGATGAAGGGCTTATGCCCGAAACGTAGGTTCACCTGCTCCTCGGATGCTGCCTGACTTGCTGTGCTTTTCCAGCACCACACTCTCGCTTTGATGACCAAACATGGAAACTTCCAAGTTAATCCCACTTGGACGTTTCCTTCCCAACCTTCAAAAAGCTTTCTGAGAACTTGTAACCTACTTTTTAATCTGTCTTCAAATTTCTTTGCTGTAAATTTTTCCATCCTCTTTGATATATATTTCAATACATTCATCCCTGCTTTGAAGTGTCTGAGATATTTATTTGAAATCATAGAATCCCTGCAGTGCAGAAAGAGGCCATTTGGCCCATTAAGTCTGCAACAACCCTCCAAAGAGCCTTACCCTATGCCTCGTAACCCTGTATTTACCATGGGTAATCCATCTAGCCTGCTTATCCCTAGACACTGTGGATAATTTACCTTGGCCAATCCACCTGATCTGAACATCTTTGGACTGTGGAACGAAACCAGAGCCAACAGCAGAAACCCATGCAGACACAGGGAGAATGTGCAAACTCCACACAGTCCCTGGGGCTGTGAGGCAGCAGTGCTAATCACTGTGCCACTCCCAGCATGATGTATGCTGTATATTTGTTTGTACGTGTTGAACCTTTGAGAGTTTTGAGGGATAGAATCTCAAACGTTAAGGTGATAACAAAATGAGGCTGTACCAAAACAGGGCCACTGGGTGGCAGGGTTTCCTGACTCTTTGTTTTATAACAAGAAGCTAGCAAATTAGTTCCACAAGTTGTATATCTCCAATAACAAATCACTTGGATCCTTTATTTTGAAGAACATGCATTCAATAAATTATTTTCCATTTCTTCACGTATAATAGTACGCATGGGTATCATACGCACATGTAAAATTTAGTGACGTAAACATGTTGGGCTATTGTAAAGGAATTCTGGATGTTAATGTGTTGGAATATAGTGGCAGTTATAGAAGTTATCGCTACAGTAACCACACTTTCACGGTTCAAAAGACTGGGCCCTGTCGCCCAAATGTTGGTGTAAATAAATATCATTTTGACCATAAGACCATAAGATATTGGAGCAGAATTAAACTGTTTCGCCCATCAGGTCTGCTTTGCCATTCAATTAAGTCTGATATGTTTTTTAAACATGTTCTCCTGCAAAACTCCTCATAACTTTTGATCCCCCTACGAATCAAGAACTTATCTATCTCTGTCTTAAAAAGACTCAATGACTTAACTTCCACAGCCATCTGTGGCAATAAATTCCACAGATAAACCACCCTCTGACTGAAGCAATTCCTCCTCATCTCAGTTCTAAAGGGTCATCCCTTTACTCTGAGACTGTGCCCTCCAGTCCTTGTCTCTTCTATGATTTGAAACTTCTCCACATCCACTCTATCCAGGCTCTCAGTATTCTCAGTAAGTTTCAACTAGCTCCTCCCTCATCCTTCTAAATTCCACTGAGTACAGACCCAGAGCCCTCAACCGCTCCTCATATGACAAGCCCTTCATTCCCAGATCATTCTTGTAAACCCCCTCTAGACCCCCTCCAAAACCATCACGTCCTTCTTTAGATACAGTGTCCAAAACTGCTCAGAATATTGCAAATGCAGTCTGACCAGAGCTTTATACTGTGGCAGTAGTACATCCCTGCTCTTGTATTCTAGTCCCCTTGAAATGAATACTAACACTGCATCTGCCTGCTTAACTGCCAGCTGAACTTGCATTTTAACCTTAAGAGAATCCTGAACTTGGATTTCTAAGT
Organism: Chiloscyllium punctatum; assembly: GCF_047496795.1. NCBI lineage: Eukaryota > Metazoa > Chordata > Chondrichthyes > Orectolobiformes > Hemiscylliidae > Chiloscyllium > Chiloscyllium punctatum. The sequence continues at coordinate 3,826,948 of NC_092754.1, read as the reverse complement.
ACCTTTGTGCTTCAGATTTCCAAAGCTCTTCCCCATTTTGAAAATATTCTTCCTACCAATGTGCATAACCTCACAATTTTTCACATTGTATTCCATCAGCCATTTATTTGCACAATCTCCTACTTTGTCCAAATGCTTCTGCATCTCCCCACTTCTTCAAACTAACTGTCCCTCCACCTGTCATTATGTTAGCTACAAACTTAGCAACAATGTGCTCAGTTCCTTCTTCTGGGTCATTAAGCTTAGATTATCTTTGATTAGATTAGATTATTTTAGATTAGTTACAGTGTGGAAACAGGCCCTTTGGCCCAACAAGTCCACAGCGACCCGCCGAAGCCCAACCCACCCAGACCCATTTTCCCACATTTATCCCTTCACCTAACACTATGGGCAAATTAGCACAGCCAATTCACCTGACCTGCACATTTTTGGACTGTGGGAGGAAACCGGAACACCCGGAGAAAACCCACGCAGACATGGGGAGAATGTGCAAACTCCACACAGTCAGTCGCCTGAGGTGGGAATTGAACCTGGGTCTCTGGCACTGTGAGGCAGCAGTGCTAACCATAACGTATATCATTTGAGAAATTTTCTTCAATAATCCTAAAATATGGGTAACATGCAGTTTCAAATAACTTCTATTTATCTCAAATAAGAAACAATATAGTTTTTAGTCAAAATGTTGAACTTATAGGACAGAATTTTTACCTGGATTTGATGCTTTAGAACTAGAAACAGAAAAATCAGAATGAGAAAAAGTTGTTCACCTATCCAAACTCTCGCTTGGGTTTCCAAGCATAGTACCTGATTGCACTTCAATGAATCTCAAAATTGTTGCTTCAGTTAGATCAGTGATTCAATTATTCTAAAGATTTATTATGCTTTGAATAGAGATATTTCCTGATTAAATTGCTTTATATTTGATTTGTTTCAATGTATATTCCTGGTCTCATTTTTTTATATTTTATGAGTTAGTAATTTGGGTTTGTTTTACTGATCATTGAAGAGTTTACTAATCCTTCTTTGGGAGTCAGGGACAGGGTCACTCACTGGAATTTAAATGTTTCAATTTCAACAAGTGGTCTCCGCTGTCTCTCAATGAGATCTGCTGAGTCTAAGCACATTTAAGAGTATTATTTTTGTCATATTGGGAATGGTCAGTACTGGAAATGACATTAACACAGATGATGGTGTGTGTCTATGGCTGTGTCTCAGAAAATGCTCTATTTTGTTGGAACTTAACAAGTTATTTTTTGTAGAATGTGCATTACCCCCACTTAACCATGATAAAGGATATTAATTAACTAGATAAACACAAAAATATTATGAAACACATACACTATATTACATGTTCCACTAAACATTTTTCTTCTGGGTTGTAAAATTTTTGCTTATCCATCATTTTTCATTGCACATGAGTTCACCCTCTAGAATATGTGGGCGGCACGGTGGCTCAGTGGCTCAGTGGTTAGCACTGCTGCCTCACAGCACCAGGGTCCGAGGTTCGATTCCCAGCCTTGGGTGACTGTCTGTGTGGAGTTTACACATTCTCCCTGTGTCTGCGTGGGTTTCCTCCGGGTGGTCCGGTTTCTTCCCACAGTCCAAAGATGTGCAGGTCCAGTGAATTGGCCATGCTAAATTGCCCAAAGTGCTAGGTGCACTAGTCAGAGGTAAATGGGTCTGGGTGGGTTACTCTTCGGAGGGTCGGTGGGCCACAGGGCCTGTTTCTGCACTGTAGGGAATCAAATCTATTCAATAAACTGAGGATTTTCAGTACAAATAACCATAATAAATCTATGCCCCTTGATCTTGTAGAAACCTGGGAATCTTGTGGTCAGGATCTCATAACCTGAGTCCTGGAAGTCTAGCCACCATACCCAAGGCATATCAGCAGGATGATGGAATGCTCTCCATGCTTGCGTAGATATGTATTGCTCCAAGAACACTCAAGAAGCCTTCCTGGACAAAGAAACCTGATTGATTGGGATCCCATCAATCAACTTCACTCCCTTCAATACTGAAATACAGTGGCAGCAGTATGTATCATCAACTCACCAAGACTCCTCAGACAGCACCTTACAACCCATAAGACATAAGAGCAGAAATTAGGCCATTCAGCCCATTAAGTTTGATCTTAGAGTAGGATAAAAGGCCAGCACAACATCGTGCACCAAAGAGCCTGCACTGTTCTGTGTTTCATATTCTAAGAGCAAATAAATTACAATAAGGTAGACACAGCCATTTTATTTGTTCAGGATAGTGAGCATCATTACTGTCAAGGCCAGCATATATTATCCACTTCCAACTGCCCATGAATGTGGTGAACTGTCTTTGTGAGCTGCTGCAGTCCATACATTTATGTACAGCACAGTGATGACCCTGTGATAATGAAGGAATGTCAACACAGTTCCAAGTCAAGATGGTGAGTGTTTATGGGCCTAATTCTGTTCCTTTCTTCCTTATTTTTCTTGAATCAGAATTTTTTACATTTCTCACCACTTTTTTCTCTCAGCTCCTTTGCTGAACACTTTGATCTTTGCTATAATACATTTCTAAAGATACTAGTTGCCCTTTAATATCTTAATGAAATAATCATTACAGTGATGTATGTCTGGATATGTTAGTACCTTAGTTGATTGTGGGAGACATCATAGCTGTGCCTGATCCAAGGCTCATCCATTTCCTGTTCTAATGCAAATAACAAGACAACTAAATAATCAGACTTGGAAGCCATAGTTGATGTTTCCCTCCCTTATCCTTGATGTAGGGAAATTGTATTCTTTAAAATAGGGAATAGCATTATGGTTTTGAGGGAGTGGCTCATATCTATATTGCTAAATGTTTTGAAAATCAGATAATGGTTGTATTAATATTCCAATATTCTGTCCATGGGTATCGATAATTTGAGCAACTTTTGAAAATTCATTACATTCAATTGAAATAGTTTGAGAAAAATAATCACCTTCCCATAGATCTACATCTGAGGGTGTCTCTACAATTTCTTTCCTTATAAATTCACTTCATTTACTAGGCCAGAATTTATTTACCATCCAAATTGGCCTTTAGAAAGTGGTGGTGAGCCACTTTCTTGAAGCACTACAGTCCCTGGGGAACACCCACAATGCTGTTAAGAAGGAAATTCCAGGTCTTGACCCAGTAAAATTGAAGGAATGGTGGTGTAATTCTAAGCCAGGGTGCAGTGGGGTTTGGAAAGAAATTTGCAGAAGGTGTACTTAAAAGCAAATGGTGATGGTTGTGGAGTGCACCTGATGAAGGAGTGGCGATCCGAAAGGTAGTGCTTCCAATTAAACCTGTTGGACTATCATCTGGTGTTGTGTGATTTGTAACTTTGTACACCCCAGTCTAACACCGGCATCTCCAAATCATGTTTACTTTCAATAATGGATGTGACACAGCTTTCCAAATATTTAACGATTGTACAGTTTGACTGTGCAAAATAATGTGATTGCGGGAAGACACAAATAAAAACTTGGCTACGTTTTAAAAAAGTAAGTAGGCTTTAGTTTTATTCAGAAAATGGAGTAAGGCGGGAAAGAGACAAACACCAGGCGTCGCACAGGGGTCCTAATGAGCTGTTGGTCGCAGCTGAAACCGCTCTATCTGGAGGCGCGAGGCGCGAGGTGCTGCCGCCGCCGAGCAGCTGTTCCCCGGGGCCGGCTCCTTGGAGGCGGGTGGAAGGGAAGGAGGAGGCCGGCCTGATGGCAGGTCAGTCTCCGGGAGTCGCGGTTAGCGCCGTGCGACATGTTCTTTCCGGTTTGTAAATGGGGGCGGCAGCAGTGAGCGGATACTCGCCGAAGGGAGGGACAGGCCCACCCCCCTCATCCCCACCCCCCTCATCCCCACCCCCCTCATCCCCACCCCCCTCATCCCCACTCCCCACCCCCCCACCCCCCCACACTCCCCCCCACACTCCCCCCCCCCCCCCGCACACCTCCCCACCCCCCCCACACTCCTCCCCACCCCCCCCCACACTCCTCCCCACCCCCCCACACTCCCCCCCCCCCCCCCGCACACCTCCCCACCCCCCCCCCACACTCCTCCCCACCCCCCCCCACACTCCTCCCCACCCCCCCCCACACTCCTCCCCACCCCCCCCACACTCCTCCCCACCCCCCCCACACTCCTCCCCACCCCCCCCACACTCCTCCCCACCCCCCCCCACACTCCTCCCCACCCCCCCCACACTCCTCCCCACCCCCCCCCACACTCCTCCCCACCCCCCCCCACACTCCTCCCCACCCCCCCCACACTCCTCCCCACCCCCCCCACACTCCTCCCCACCCCCCCCCACACTCCTCCCCACCCCCCCCCACACTCCTCCCCACCCCCCCCCACACTCCTCCCCACCCCCCCCACACTCCTCCCCACCCCCCCCACACTCCTCCCCACCCCCCCCCACACTCCTCCCCACCCCCCCCCACACTCCTCCCCACCCCCCCCACACTCCTCCCCACCCCCCCCCACACTCCTCCCCACCCCCCCCACACTCCTCCCCACCCCCCCCACACTCCTCCCCACCCCCCCCACACTCCTCCCCACCCCCCCCACACTCCTCCCCACCCCCCCCCACACTCCTCCCCACCCCCCCCACACTCCTCCCCACCCCCCCCCACTCCTCCCCACCCCCCCCACTCCTCCCCACCCCCCCCCACCCCCCCCCACCCCCCCCCACCCCCCCCCACTCCTCCCCACCCCCCCCCCACTCCTCCCCACCCCCCCCCCACTCCTCCCCACCCCCCCCACACTCCTCCCCACCCCCCCCCACACTCCTCCCCACCCCCCCCCACACTCCTCCCCACCCCCCCCCACACTCCTCCCCACCCCCCCCCACACTCCTCCCCACCCCCCCCCACACTCCTCCCCACCCCCCCCCACACTCCTCCCCACCCCCCCCCCACACTCCTCCCCACCCCCCCACCCCCCCACACTCCTCCCCTCCCCCCCACACTCCTCCCCACCCCCCCCACACTCCTCCCCACCCCCCCCCCCACACTCCTCCCCACCCCCCCCCCACACTCCTCCCCACCCCCCCTCACACTCCTCCCCACCCCCCCACACTCCTCCCCACCCCCCCCCACACTCCTCCCCACCCCCCCCACACTCACACTCCTCCCCACCCCCCCCACACACTCCTCCCCCCCCCCACACTCCTCCCCACCCCCCCCACACTCCTCCCCACCCCCCCCCCCCACACTCCTCCCCACCCCCCCCCACACTCCTCCCCACCCCCCCCCCCACACTCCTCCCCACCCCCCCCCCCACACTCCTCCCCACCCCCCCCCACACTCCTCCCCACCCCCCCCCCACACTCCTCCCCACCCCCCCCCCACACTCCTCCCCACCCCCCCCACACTCCTCCCCACCCCCCCCCACACTCCTCCCCACCCCCCCCCACACTCCTCCCCACCCCCCCCCACACTCCTCCCCACCCCCCCCCACACTCCTCCCCACCCCCCCCCACACTCCTCCCCACCCCCCCCCACACTCCTCCCCACCCCCCCCACACTCCTCCCCACCCCCCCCCACACTCCTCCCCACCCCCCCCCACACTCCTCCCCACCCCCCCCACACTCCTCCCCACCCCCCCCACACTCCTCCCCACCCCCCCCACACTCCTCCCCACCCCCCCCACACTCCTCCCCACCCCCCCCACACACTCCTCCCCACCCCCCCCCACACACTCCTCCCCACCCCCCCCCCACACACTCCTCCCCCCCCCCCCACACACTCCTCCCCCCCCACACACACTCCCCTCCCCTCCCCCCACCACCCCCCCCTGCTCCCCCCTGTTCCCCTTCCCCCCCCCCCAGACACTCTCCCCCACACCCCCAACCCCCACACTCCCCCACTCCTCACCCACCTTCCCCCACCATCCCCACGCTCCATGCCCCCCACCCCCGCGTGCCCCCCCACCCCGTCCGTGCCCCCCCCCTGCCTACGCGCTCTCCCCCACCCTGTGCGCTCTACACCCCCCCCCCCCCCCCCCCCGTCACTTGGCTAATTTCATATGCTGCAATTGTCCCTTTTATTCTGAGTTATAACTTTACTTCCAAATATGTTGTATGGCATATTATCAACTGCCTGCTAGAAATTTGTGTATACCGCATCAATATTACCCTAATTAACTCTATTTGCCCGTCAAAATCTCCAGTAAGTTTGTGAAACTCAGTTTGCCCATAATAAATTGGTGCTGACTTCTGTAAATGCTACTAAATGTTGACTTGTGTTACAGTAGGTTACTTGATTAGTTCTTTCAGAATTCATTTTTCAACTGATACTTTAATTAGATTAGACTTTTTTGTCTCATTGGTATATGTGTTGTAATGTGTGCTTGAAACTAGTTGAACAATTGATTTAACAAGAGGTTAATGACTTTGGAGAGATGCAAACACTTGGTGTTTTAGTGTGAAATGACGCTGCAAAATAATTGGTGCACAGTGTATTGTGCTTACTGGGCTGTCTGTCTTCTCATCCAAGTTGGTGATAAATTGGATTGTATATTGATGAATTTGATGTCGAAAAGCAACATATTCAGTCATGACTGCAGAGTTCAGACACCCGGCCTTGAAAGCAGCGTGGTATTACATCGTCCTGCCAGTGATAGCAATGTAGTGACTTTCCTTTTTCCCAATTTTGTGACATGTACTGCAAAGAAAGTATTGTTCTGGCCAGACTCTCCAAAACACTGTTCATTTTGAATATCTTATCAGGCTAAGACATATGTATGTTAGTGAGCTAAAGAAAGATTCAGCCAATGATTTTTTAAATGTAGTTTTGCTTTTCTGGTAACATCTATGTTTTATAAGTTTCTTTTAGATCTCCAACTTTCACTTTTTGTCTGTCTGATCAGAGTCCCTGCTAAGAGCAACAAACTCCACATTTTGATGTTTAAAAATTATTAGCTTTCCTTTAATTAGCAATCCTGGTGTTTTTGAATGATTTTGAATTTAACTGGTCTGTTCCATTTTTTGAAAAAATGTGACTAAATAAGGGACAATATCTAAAGTTAAATTTTGCTACCTATGCAATTTTTTTAGAAGCTTGAAAAGTTTCTATAAATATGCTGTTTCAGAAGATCTCTAACCCTCTAAGGAAGTTATGTTCCTTCAGAAACAAACTGGCCCTTTTCAACTCTGCACAGCTTATTGAAAAGAGAAACATTTCAGGGATTTGTTTTTGTGTGGGAACGGAAATAAATTAGCAAATAATGAGAAAGGTTGGTAAACAGTTAGAAAAGTGAAAATGAGCCCCATGTTTTGACCTGTATTTTACTTTAATTTTAGTACAATTAACAGCTTTGAATTAATGAACAATTTTAATTAAGCAATGGAAGTAACAGCAAAGAGAGAATTTGGTACTAAAAGTAAATTCTCACGTAACTTAAATGAAGTAACTGAGAAGAATATTAATCAGAATGTTGCAGATTCTCACTTGTTTGTCACCAGCATTTTCTGTTTGTTACGTCACATTTCCTGTCACCTTCCCAAAAGGTTGGAATCTTAGGAAATGTTTCCACTAGCATGCCTCACATCATCATCAGTGATTCAGCATTGTGAATAGAATATCCACTCTCTTGGCAGAAGTGAAACAATTTTATGATCAGCTCATTGGTTGGTTTCCTGTTGCCAGGCTACACTTAGAATAGCAAATCTATATTTTGCTATGAGGAAAACACAAAATACTGGAAATGTAAGTTGTGGCAACATCTGTGGAAAGAGAAGCTGAGTTTCATATTTCAGGTCTGAGAACTTTTCTCAAAACTGGGAAATGACAGTGTAATAGGATTTTGAGTAAAAGGTGCTTGGGAAAAGAACAAAAGGAAGATCTGTGACAGGATGAAAGGCAGGACAGATTGTGAGAGGAGCCAGAGGAAGTAAAGATACAGGAATAAACAAAAGATGTGCCAAACTCGGCTTTTCCCATGTAGGTCATTTTGTTTTATTTTTAGTACAAACCCATATGAACTCCATATCTGACATGGTTAAGTGTGGGGCAAAGAGGACTGTTTGGATAAGTAATGGTTTTTAAATATTGCATGTACTCCAGGCAAAATTATTTAGGCCAGTTCTGTTTTGCATCAATTTGCTAAAACGAGATCTCTCTGTTTTAACATAATCTTAAAATAAAAATATTACTTGGCAATTGGCTGTTCCTCTCTTTTACATACGGTAGACATTGAATAGAATTGCTAATCAGTCTGGCTCCATTTCACTGACTGTTGTGACAAAACTCGTTCGGTTGCTTGTGTTGAACATTCCTGAGTGTCAAATGCCACAGGCATCTTTCACAAAGGCTGACTAGAGTGATAGATTTTATTTTCTATTTGCATGCTCTTCATAAAACCCATTCACCCTATAATGTTTAATGTGTTAAATGTTGATATGTTTATGTTGACCAGTTGATCAATCCAATCGTTGCAATTATCCTGATGAGAAGACATCAGACAGAGCATCAATAGCTTTATAAAACCAAATTCCTTTGGGTCTGGGAACTGTGACTTTATGCTGCAAATGAAAAATGACATGTCTGTTTGATCGAAACTTGCTATCTGTCATTGAGATAGTAGTAATGTGGGACATGACAGATTGTAATGGTGCACGTTTTTAATTTACTGGCCTGAATCTTTCATTGGAACAATATTATAAAATCATAGAATGATACACTGCAGGAAGAGGCAGTTTGAATATTGTGCTAGTGCCAATCACTTTACCTTGTAATTTAATCTGTATGTGTCATACAACTCTTAAAAATAATTCTGATTTCCTAGATTGGAATCAGTATGCTTGTACAGCATAACCTATTAGAGGTCATTGTTAAAATCATGTTTGGCAAAGTTGGGATAGTTTCCTTCATGTTTGTCCCTGTCCAATTTGTAAAGTCATTGATACTTAGAATTTCATCACCAGCCCATTCAACACGAGATATGGTTTCCTTGCATTTTCATAACTCTGTCAATTAAACAGAACATTCTAAGTAGTTATATATATTTACGGTTATAGATGTTCCCCCTTGGAAGGACGAGAACAAAGGACAATTTATAAAGAGGTCTTCTGGAATTTTCCCCCTCAGACTTTTTGAAACACACTTACTCAGAAACTGGTGGAGACTGGGTCATTAAGTCAATACTTTTTAAAATACCAGGAGATTTTTGATTCATAAAATTCTGTCATGATTGGGAAAGGTGGGAATCTGAAATTGGGAAAGGTGGGAATCTGAAATTGACTCCTGAATCAGATCAGCATGATCTTCTTTAATGGTGGAGATGGCTCATAGGGGTAAATGGCTTTCTGCTGCCACTAATTTGTGAGTTTGTGAGGTTTTCACTCTGGTGTTCAATTTTGGGTGTATTTGCTCACAAGTTATTATTCAATGTGGTCAGAGTTGACACTTTGGCACTACAAGTTTGCTTATTTTTGTGTTGGGAATTTTGATGTAGTGTTCAATGACATGCTAATGTAAGTTTTACCTCAGGAGGCCTTGTGATGCTGTGGGTAAGTGCCTCTGATCCAGAAGCTCTGGGATCAAGTTCCACTTCAGGATTTGATGGCCAAGGAAAGCATAGTTATAACAGGGCCAATAAGTTGTGCATCAACTTCTAAATACTTCCAGCATATACCAATTGCAGCCAGCAAAAGCCATCGAGATTCCTGGTCAATCATGTGATGAAAAGAAAATGGAACCCTCTGCCATTACTAGACCTAGCTCTGGGCAGCATCTTGCTTTTAAAAGTACAAGTTACCATAGCAACATGGGCACTTTGAGATGGGGGCGACTAACTGGTTGACTTAGATGGCTGTTTTGGATCAGTTTGGGATCAATAACACTGTTTGATTCCTGCTGTGGTTGGAATAGGATTTGGAACTGTGTTCTGAGAGTTGGAGCTTTATTGTGGGCAGAGAACTGAAGAAATGTAAAATTAATGATGTCTTATCAGCTGGGTGATTTGAGCCATTTCAAAGTCTTTATTTTACTTATCCATAAATCACTTCAACGTTTAATAGCCGGTTTTTCTTTGGCATTACTGGTGGTAAGTACCAGAATAAACATTTCTGTATTGCTGAAAAAAGGCAGATTTTGTTAAACTTTTTGGTTTGCACTTCCCAGAGCAATTTGCAAGCAATACCAATATAAGGGAAGAAACACATTCGTGCTGTATAGGAGGAGAGTTCAATTTGTTTGGCAGAGGTATCTGATTTATAGATGTGTGACTGTGAAAACTGAATCAGTTAAATGATTGACAATTAACTGGCCAACTTTGCAGTTTAATTTTGCACTGCAATTCCTTGAGCATTTTCTTGACTAGTGTAAGGTGAAAAGCTTTGACAAGTCTTTTTAATTTTTTTTCAGCAGTGCATAACTTCTGTTCTACCAAATGGCTATTGGTAAGCACTTAGACATTCATAGGACATTATTCCTTGTAGCAGTGTACTGTACATCTGCAATGATGCAGGGAAGCTTAATCAGGTTTGTCATCCTACAATCATAAAGTCCGGTTGCAATACTAAGGAGGTTCTGAGATGAATAAGAGTGCATTTATGGAAAAATATGGGTGATTATGGAATTCTGTTTCTGAAAATGAAAACTGTTCATAATAAACAAAAGCAGAGGATGGATAATCACTCCTTTTGTCTATCTGTATGTTCGTGTCAGACGTTGAGGTGGAAATTAAGAAATTGAAACTTTTGTTTTGAAAAATACAGGGAATTAATTTTAAATGACAATTAATATTATTATGAGGTAGTTACATCATTAAAAATCAGATTAATTATTATACATTTATATCAATTATTTTGCGTTTAAAAGTATCAAAATATTTATAGAGCTTAGATATTGTTTTGTAATCTTTCACATTTTGTGCTTACACTTGGATCCTACTTCACTATCCCACAGTTAACATTTTATGGTTTGGAAGAGCTGCAACACAGAGGTTTCTGCACAAGCCTGGCATTGATTGTGCTTGGAGGCCCCATGTTAGCTTGTCCCCCTATTTTAATCGCCTGCTTTCTTTTCAAAGAATCCCTTCTCCGTTTTTGTTATGAAATCCCTTCCTTCATAGTCCAACGGAGATTTCAAGCTTGTTGCATGGCATAAATCAACATCATGCCTCTCCTCTGTAATAATTTCTTCCAGATATTAAGTGAGATCACTGTGCTGTGGATTCAACCCAACTTTCTTTGTATTCCAAGAAATAGTCCTGCAATGGTTCCAACTGACCCCTCCCTCCAAAGATAATTGAGTGAAATTTAAGAATATTTCCTATGCATCAAATCTGCATTACTTCACACAGGCTATTTACATTTCAAATCCCAGAAACCATTGGAGTTAAAATTCCTTTAAGCTCCATTTACAAACAAACATTAACAATGGAAAAGATTAATACTCTCTGAGAAAGTTAGAAAGCACATTTTGTAAGCACATTTCAATATCTCTGGTGCAGTTTTTAAAAATCTGAATGAGATGGTATTTGCATTTTACCTGGTCACCAGTGGATCAATTTATATTGTAAAACTGAAGCCAGCATGCTAATGCTTAATTGACATTCATGAAATGTCCTCACCTGCCCAGGTAATGCAGTAGTAGTGCGTTCATTTAGTGTCAGCCTTTCCGCTGAACTTCAAATGGTGGAGATCCTGTAAATTATAATGGGAAAGAAACTCATGAAGAGGTGAGGAATGAGAAGAGTAACAGATGGAAACTGTAGGTTGGAAGATTTTAATGAGAAAGAAAATGGGTGATGTATGTGTGGTGAAATGTGCATGCTGAGTTTTCAGCTTTGCTAGTGGGTGTCAAATGGTTGATCCCAAATCAGTTACTTGTAAGATATGATCTTTTAGGAGAAAGTGAGGATTTGGTTGGGGGGGAAGGCGCGTTGGGAATATGATAGGTGGAAGGAGGTTAAGGTGAGGGTAATAGGCCAGAGAGGGGGTGGGGGCGGAGAGGTCGGGAAGAAGATTGCAGGTCAAGAGGGCAGTTTCCAGCATCTGCAGCCATTGTTTTTACCTCGTTGATTTTAACCCTACTGCGAATCCTCTTGCAAGGATGCCTGTCTTGAAGAAGTTTTCCTCCTCTCTCTGCAAGCATCTCAGGGAGTCCCTCTCCCACTGCAATCTCTCCACGCTTCAGGCTCACTGCCTGTATTCCTGATGAAGGGCGTTTGCCTGAAACTTCGATTTCGAAGCTACTTGGATGCTGCCTGAACTGCTGTGCTCTTCCAGCACCACTAATCCAGAATCTGGTTTCCAGCATCTGCAGCCATTGTTTTTACCTCGGTGCTGAGTCTGAGGGTTGGGACTGAGAAAAGGTGAGGTTGGGGGAGGGGGGGGGGGGGCAGGGGGAAATGAGAAAGCTGGAGAAATCTGTATTCATCCCTTGTGGTTGGAGGGTTCCGCGGTGGAAGATGAGGCGCTCTTCCTCCAGGCGTCGTGTTGCCATGGTCTGGCGATGGAGGAGGCCAAGGACCTGCATGTCCTTGGCGGAGTGTGAGGGGGAATTAAAGGGTTCAGCCACGGGGCATTTGGGTTGGTTGGTGCGGGTGTCCCAGAGTGTTCTCTGAAATGTTCCGCAAGTAGGTGGCCTGTCTCCCCAATGTATAGGAGGCCACATCGGGTGCAGCAGATGCAGTAAACGATGTGTGTGGAGGTGCAGGTGAATTTCTGACGAATATGGAAGGATCCCTTGGGGCCTTGGAGGGAAGTGAGGGGGGAGGTGTGGGCGCAAGTTTTGCATTTCTTGTGGTTGCAGAGGAAGGTGCTGGGAGTGGAGGTTGGATTGGTGGGGGGTGTGGATCTGACGAGGGAGTCGTGGAGGGAGTGGTCTTTCTGGAATGCTGATAGGGGTGGGGAGGGAAATATATCTTTGGTGGTGGGGTCTGTTTGGAGGTGGCGGAAATGACGAAGGATGATACAATGTATCTGGAGGTTGGTGGGGTGGTAGGTGAGGACCAGTGGGGTTCTGTCCTGGTGGTGATTTGGAGGAGTGGGGTTCAAGGGCAGAGGAACAGGAAGTGGAGGAGATGTGGTGGAGAGCATCGTCAACCACGTCGGCGGGGAAATTGTGGTCTTTTGAAGAAGGAGGCCATCTGGGTCGGTCCTCCTGGGAGCAGATGCGGCGAAGGCGAGTGAATTGGGAATATGGGATGGCGTTTTTACAGGGGGCAGTGTGGGAGGAGGTGTAATCTCGGTAGCTGTGGGAGTCAGTCGGTTTATAGTAAACGTCCGTGTTGAGTCGGTCGTCCGAGATAGAAATGGAGAGGTCTAGGAAGGGGAGGGAGAAGATATGATCTTTTTTTTTCAGTTTTACGTCTATGGCAAGGGAGACAATGCTGTCTGTTTGGACAAACCATTACAAAGAGATTGTTGTTTGTGATTTTACAAATGAATTTAATCTGTTTAAAATCACATAATAATTCTCTTCCTTTCTTTTGAAGAATGATTTTTTTTTAAAAACTGCTAAACATTGAGTAATGAGTATCTGCACACATTTCTGACAATGTTATTAAACCGCAAAGGAACATAATGCACTTATCAACAGCAGGTTAACTCGATGCAAAATTATTTCTCACTTCTTATTATTGTGTAGCAGATATTAATGTACAGTCATTTATAATTTGGGTGCTTCAAATGTGAAATGTACTTTAAGTAGTATGTATTTGTTTATACTTGTTAATTTGCTGTGGGCATTATTGGCTCAGCCAGCACTTGGGGATGAGCAACAATAGTCCTTGAGAAGGTGATAATGAACTACCATCTTGAACTATTGTAATCCGTGTAGGGTAAGTACACTCAGTGCTGTTGGGAAAGGAGCTCAGGGATTTTGACCTGGCTCGAGTGAAGGAAGAATGATATAGTTCCAAGATGGTATATTATTCAATTAATACATATTTAGAATACTACAATGTCAGAGTTTTGAGGAGCAATTGAGTCAATGATAGCAGTTATAAAGCTGCATCAGAGATCAAAAGTTAAATAAATCAGAAAGGAAGATGCAAATCCATTTGTTTGCTCTATGCTCTAAAATGGTTAAAAATCTAATGTAACATTCATGACCTCAATGCATAATGTTTGCTTTTTTTTTTAGACAAACATTTGTTGTTCTAACTATTAACTGACTGATAAAGGATATGGGCAGGAATGTTCAGATGGCAGAGCTTTCTAAGAGGCAGCACCTAAGTGATCGATAGGATCTGATTTGGGAAAAGGATGACCCCCCCACCCCTCAGACCCTACCCAACAGAATTGCAGACAAGGTGCTGATGTGGGAGGGCAGTGGGAAGGTCACCTCGGGGAGTTTTAACCTGCCTGTGTGTGGTGCTGTAAAGTTCTGCTGCCATTTTTGTTAATTTGTAACTTAGCTCAAGAAAGCTTAAGTACATTTGCATCATGTTTTATGTTGATAGTTTTGTTCATAATTATTTGGTAGAAGAAAGTCTAAAGTCACAAGTTAATTGAGACTTTCAAAATATCTTATAATTAGAACACAGAACATTACAGTGCAGTACAGGCCCTTCGGCCCACGATGTTGTGCTGCCCTGTGAAATCAATCTGAAGCCCATCTAACCTACACTATTCCATTCTTGCTCATTGCCTAGCCAATGACCATTTTAAACATCCGTAAAGTTGGCACATTACTGTTGCAGGCAGTGCGTTCCACATCCCATACTATTGAGTAAAGAAACTACCTCTGACATCTGTCCTTTATCGAGCACCCCTCAACTTGAAGCTATGCCCCCTCATGCTATCCATCAGCTTTTATAAGAGATTTTTGAGTAGGTTATGGACATTAGAATCCCATAAATGTCCTGGGATTTGCTTCCAATGGTTCATAACCTGGTGTGTGTTTGGGTCATTTGAATGTCAAATGTAATGTACAGAATTTAACAGTAAGCTTAATTATTAAAGTAATGAATACTTTCTATAACACTATTAATAATTGAATAAATTAAGATGGATTCCAATATCATCATTAAAACCATGTGTTCAAGAGCAAATTTTATTTTGCAGAGTTTACTAGTTGATTTTCCACTGTTTTTGTCTCAGCACTTTGGGATGTAGATTGCAATTAATATATTTAGAATGGTCTCTTTCTGTGTGGTAATCATTCTATTTTATGATGGAAGATGTGGTCAGATTCTCCCAGTGGTGAAGATGTCCAAGTTGATAAGTTGTGAGGTGTCTGTTATGAGGATTGTTTGAACCTAGTTGAAGGAAATTAATTTAGAGTAGGTCCTGCTGGTAAACCCCTCTGTTCTACTTGTATTGATTGGCTGCATTGTCAAAGGACGAGAAACTAATCAGACCTGGGTAGCTTTATCCCCTTAACTTTTGCTACTGTATAGGTTGTTCTGCTATTATGCAACAGTTGTGTTCCTGTGCATCCTCGTGTTATAGAAGACCACACTATGGAAAACCACTATGGAAGATCACATTGTAGAAGATTGCTGTAGAACATTGCTATACCCATTCAGTAGAAAGTTTGCATTATCCAAATAATGTCCATAGTTCGTCAATCATGTTATAGCCAATTCACGCTAACGAAATGCGTGTTATAGCAGAATGACCTGTAGATATTTTGAAGCAACCTGGAGCTGGTGGGTCTTGCATCCAAGCCTTCAGGACTAGATGTAGTGACACTACCACTGTGATGCTTTTGACTCTTAGATGAGGAAAGCAGGAATGTTGCATGCAACCTTTGGCAATATGATAAAGAAGTGGAAGATTGAATTAGGCTGGACAGATCTTACTTGGCCATCAGTGATGAATGGCCTCCTTCTGAGCCATAAATCTACTTTGTTTATTGATATATTATCTGTAACTTTGCTAAAAATACAGTTTCTGTTTCAGGAAGTGAAGCTGTTTTCTGAGTCATCCTGAGAGTGGCACCAGGCCTTTATGTTAGTAGGCGCGGAGGGAAGTGAGATCTTCGCACAGCTTGAGCAGGAACACTGAAAGGTGAATGAGATAGGGGAGGAGGTATAGGGTGATTGATTTGCTTGGTTTGGCAGCACTGGGGAAGGAGGTTACAGAATTTGAAGGAATGAAAATTGAATGTTTATTTGTACCCCTGGATTCTTGGGATGTTGAAGGGAAGAGCTGAAAATGTGTTGCTGGAAAAGCGCAGCAGGTCAGGCAGCATCAAAGGAACAGGAGAATCGACGTTTCAAGCAGAGCCTGTTTCATTTTGGTTGGGGCAGAATCCAATTGAGTTAATGGGATTTTCTAATATTGGTCTATAGGGCTCAATAATACTTGTGGATATTATTTTGTCATCATTTCCTCTTAAGTTGATTTGTCTGATTTAAAATTTGTCAAAAATCAGGACATTCGAGCAGAAAACTATCTAAACCAGTTTGAATTGAAAGTTGTTTTTCAGTGTTTTATTTATCGATGGGGATGCCTTTGCACACTTTTTCTGTCACTTTTGGCACTGTCTGTTGCCTTTAACTCAACTTTGCCATAGGCTTTAATGGGCTTGTATGGCACAGGTAGAGGCTATTAAGTCCATTGTGTCCATGCTGACTTTATACAAGAGAAACTCAGCCAGTTTGACTACCCCCCCGTCCCCCCCCCCCCATCTCTCTTTCTCAGCTTTTTGATTCATTTTCTTTTTTTTAATTATTGTGTTCTTCTGAAAGCTATGATTGAATTTTCCTGTAACATGCTCTCGGGCAGCGTATTCCTGATTCTGATCATTTTGTTGAGGGGGAAACAAAAAGCAAGGTATTGGCACGGATGAAGGATTGGCTGAATGGTAGAGAATGGGGATAATGAGATCCTTTTCAGATGGCAGCTGATGACTAGTGGAATTCTGCAGGGATTTGTGTTGGGACCACAAGTATTCTCATTATACATTAATGATCTGAATGAAGGAACTGAACACTTTTTGTTGCTAAGCTTGCAGTTGCCACAAAAGTAGGTGGAGGGCCAGGTAATGTTGAGGAAGCAGGGAGGCTGCAGGAGGACTTGAACAGGCTATGAGAGTGGGCAAAGAAGTCGTAGATGGAACACCATGTGGGAGAGTGTGAGGTTATGCACTTTAATAGTCTACAACTCTATTCTTCCTATTTTCTAAATGGAGAAAGGCTTCAAAGTCTGAAACACAAAGGGGTTTGGGAATTCTACTTCAGGACTGTCTTACGGTTCATTTATTAGTTAGGAAGGCAAATGCAACGTTAGCATTAATTTCAAGAGGGCTAGAATACAAAAGTAGAGATGAACTGCTGAGGCTGTATAAGTTTCTGGTCAGACTACATCTGCAATGTTGTGAGCAGTTTTGGGCCCTGTATCTAAGGAGCATGCACTGGTCTCAGAGTGTCCAAAGGAGGTTTACAATGATCCTGGAAATGAATGGCTTGTCATGTGAAGAGCAGTTGAGGATTCTGAATTTGTACTCTATGGATACAGAAGGATGAAGGGGGAGATCTGGGTTGAAACTTAAAGAATATTGAGAGGCTTGGATAGAGGGGACATGGCGAAGATATTTCTTTTAGTAGGAGAGGCTAGCACCTGAGGGCGCAACCTCGGAGTGAAGGTGTTGTCCCATTCTCTTCTCTTCCCCCCCCCCCCCCCCCTCAGTCGAAGCAAACGCTCAAAGGTATTTTATAGTTTTACTTCCTTCACTTTTATTCTGGGCCCTGGAGGGAGAGAGAGAGAATGATCGCCCATGTGCACAGAGACATGAGTTTTCAGTCTTGTCTCTTGAACAACAGTTTTCTTAATGAATTATGTAGTCATTTTACAGAGAGGAGCATCCAGATAAGGAAACCTACATATTGAGTGACTGATACTTGCTGATTTTGTCAGTAGCAAAGATTAAGCCATCTACTACCAAAAGAGAAAATGCTGGAAAACCTCAGCAGCATCTGTAAGGAGAGAAAAGAGCTGACATTTCGAGTCTAACTGACCCTTACTCAAAGCTAAAAAATGAGAGAAATGGGGAGGTATTTATATTAGGCTGAGTTAAGGTTCTCAGCCTTAACTGGCTTCCCATAATGAATACTTTTCACCTTGTTAAGCTGATCTTACGTACAGAATGCTTCCAATATTGTTAAATGGCTCGACATAATGAATGCTTTTCCACCTTGTTGACGCATTACCCTTGCCTCCAGCACCCCATTGTTAACTGCAGGTTTTTACCTGGTCTGAGTCATGCTCAGCTGAACCTCTTCGAGGAGAAAGTGAGGACTGGAGATCAGAGCTGAAAATGTGTTGCTGGAAAAGCGCAGCAGGTCAGGCAGCATCCAAGGAGCAGGTGAATCGACGTTTCGGGCATCAGCCTTCCTGAAGAAGGGTTGTTGCCCGAAACGTCGATTCTCCTGTTCCTTGGATGCTGCCTGACCTGCTGCGCTTTTCCAGCAACACATTTTCAGCTCAGCTGAACCTCTTGTTTCACAAAACTCCAGAACTTAACTCTTTCCCTACCTGCTTATACCCATATACATTCTCAAAGGGATGATCCTTTAGAATTGAAATGAGGAACAATTTCTTCAGCCAGAAAGTGATTAATCAGTTGAACACATTTCTACAGAAGGGTTTGGAGACCAAGTCATTGAGTGTATTTAAGATAGAAATAAATGGATTCTTGATTGGTAAGGGGATCAAGGGTTATGGGCAGAAGGTAGGAGAATGGGCTTGAGAAACATATCAGCCATGATGGAATGGTGAAGCAGACTCAATGGGCTGAATGTCCTAATTCTGCTCCTATGTCCTATGGTTGGTCTTCACATTCTCAGTGCTGTTTTTGCCAGTCATTTTAAATGGGTACCCTTTTGTTCTCAATCATTTAATCAATAGAAACTGTTTCTCCCTATCTATTCTGACCAGAATCTTCAATCCAATCTCCTTAATCTTCTCCTTTGCAAGGAAAACAACACCTTGACCAGAAGGGGGCTAAAATCTCAGCCAATTCCAAGAGATTTTTCGTGCAGTACCTGTTTTGTTTCCCCAGGCTAAAACTTCACTTTAAATGGGCAATATTTGTTTTAAAATGTCTGTACTTTGCATCTCTCAACTAGCAAACAGTAAAGGATGCTTCCAGGTAATTCTGCAAATACTGTATTCCTGATGAAGGGCTTTTGCCTGAAACGTCGATTTTACTGCTCCTCTGATGCGATCTGAACTGCTGTGCTTTTCTAGCACCTCTAATCCAGAATCTTGTTTCTAGCATCTGCAGTCATTGTTTTTACCCAATACTGTGAATCTGGCTGCTGCTTGAAATCTGAGCTCTGATTGAATTGCTAACAAGGAGAGCATGTCCTGACAGGGCAAGCAGACTTTGGAATAAGCAACTGGAAAATTCCTTCATTTTAGGCAGGTTGAGAGATGCAATTTGAAATGTGCTGTGGATTAAAATGAAGTGCTGGTGATTAGAGAAAGGTACAGGGAAAGTTGTGTTGGAGGTGGGTGAAAATCCACAGGATTTGTCATGGCATTATATCTTGTCATTTTGTCAATGAATTCTGCATTTCTTTAATTTTCCTATTCCGAGTATTCAGACTTAGTGTTTCTGTAGGAGCTCTAATTTCAGTAGATCATGTTTTCCGAGAGGCTCCACTATTTGTACTTAGCCCTTTAACTTGTTTTCTTTGCTTATTGTCAATTTTGGTTCTCATCTTGACTCTTACTTTTTCAATAGATTTAGTTCCGTTTGCACTATTGCCATTAATGTTTGTGTTGTCTGTAAAGAATAACTCAATCTTTAATTTTTAATATCTCTAATTTTTCAATGAAACTACTTTTAACTTGATCTTTTTTCTCTTTGCATTTTGAAGTTTGTGACTTGTTTGTATGTAGTCCGCCATTTATTCTAGTCGATCACTCCAATTCCTTTGCAGTGACACCAGTCCCTTTATAAGGCATGCAAATCTTTCATTCCTAGCTGCTTCTCCAAAACTGTCTCCCTCTATCTTATGTCTTTGGTTTTAATTATGCACTCAACGCAACTGGGACTCACTAAAGTATTTATTGAGACTTACTATTAAAAGTTGCTTCCACTTCCCTTTCAAGCAGCACAATTCACTACATGAAAAGAAATTCTTATTCAGGATCTGATGTGATCACGTTTCTTCAGACTAGTACAGCTGGAGACTATTTATCGTCTTGAGTTAGTTTAATTGTGTTCTTGGTTATTGATTTACATCTGGGAAGAAACCATTTTTCTTTATTCACTGTATTCGAATTCTTCATAATTGAGATGCTCAATGTGATTTCCTTAAGCACTCCCAAGAAGTGCCTCCCCAATCCTCCTCCATCAATAGTAACATCCTGGTTAATCTCTTCAGCCTTTCCAAATCCTTGATATTCTTGCTAAAGTGAAATTTCAGTATTGTCACTATGTTGCAGCTGAGGCCTAGCTACTAATTTTACAAAGATTTAATATAACTCCTTTGTTTTTGTACTAACTCTCCAAAGTCGAGGATCATGTATGTTTTATTAAAGCTGTGTCATTTTGCCCAACTGCCTTCACTTCATAGTCATACAGCATGGATACAGACCCTTTGGTCCAACTTATCCAGGCTTACCAGGATTCCCAAACTAAATGAGTCCCACTCACCTGAATTTGGCGCTTATCCTTCTAAACCTTTCCTATCCATGTATGTGTCCAAATGTCTTTTAAATGTTGAAATTGTACCTGCCTCGACCACTTCCTAGCACTTAGTTTGCAAATGCTGGAAGTTAATCTAAAACTGGTCTGGCCCTGAAAAAAACGAAAGGTGTCCTCATTGGATTCAATCTCTGGCAGCAGTTTCGGGCACTTGCTTAGCCCTCTCTAACTCTGAGTCATAGCGTGCTGGTCCCTCTGCCTCCCGTAGTAGGCCTTTACTGCCCCTTGCGATCCTGATGTGTCCTCCACTTCACTGACATGCCCTTTCTGGAGCTTTGCCACTCCTCAATCAGCAACCTTGCTGTGTGGTGCCTTGAAAGGCAGTAGGCATCAGAATTGGAGGTTTGCTTTTTGTTTCACAATTAATGATGAATGTATTGGACCAAGAAGTAGCTATTGTTATGATGTCCATGCATAAACTTCTCAATAGAAAAGTCGTAAATATTTGCAATCTCATTGCTAAGCTATTTTGCAATTAACGTTTGTACATGTGCTTATTTTCATATTATGCTAGCTGTGGGAGAACTGCAAGTTGGTTTCAATTACTTGAGTGGTTCCACACTTGTAAATTCACCACAGCAGTCATGCATTTGATTAGCTCAGCTAAATTCAAAAGTGACCCAAATTTATTCTTGAGCTCCATGAATGTTCTCTGGTGTATCAGTGTCGTTCTGAAGGTGAAGTGCCTAAAATTACATTGCAATTAGCCCTCCAGATATTCTTGTAAAAAATATAAATGCACTCCAGTTGTGCATGTCTGTAGAGAGAAAAACACAGATGACATTTAGGCAGTCAATCTCTAATGTTAATTGTTTCTTTCTGCACAGACGCTGCCTGACCTGCTTAACATTTGCAGCATTTTGTTTCAGATTTCAAGTATCTAAGATATTTTGCTTTTATTAAAGGAATGAGAAATTTGGAGAGGAAACGTCCATTAGCTGGCTTCTTTGTGGTTAAAGTGTAACTCTTTGGAGTCTATCTTTCTCAGTATTGCTCTGTAACCTGGACCTTAATAGTAGTACATTTTAAAAACTAAATGCAGGGGCATACTTCAAAGGGAAATCAGGAGGGCTAAAGGGGATGTCAGATAGCCTTAATAGATAAGGTTAAGGATAATCTGAATTGATTTTTACAAGTACTTTTAAGAGCAACTAAGGTGAGAAAAGGGTCCCTTAAAGATCAACGAGGTTGTCTTTGTATGGAACCACAGGAGATGGGAGAGATACTAAATGTATATTTCACATCCGTTTTTACTGTGACAGGTGTGGAGGTTAGGGAACTCAGAAATAAATATTGATGTCTTGAAAACCGTTCACATTACAGAAGAGGAAGTGCTGAAGGCCTTAAAAATATAAAGGTGGATAAATCTATGGAATCTTCTCACGTATATCCCATGATGTGGGAAGTTGGGGAAGAAATTGTGGGGTGCCTGGCAAAGATATTTGTATCATCTGTAGCCATGAGTGGGGTGCTGGAGGGTGGATAATGTTGTACCCTTATTGAAGAAAGGCTGTAAAGAGAATCCTGGAAACTACTGAGTCTGACGTCAATGGTTATAGAGTCATAGAGATGCACATGGGTAGGTTGTTGGAAAGGATTCTGAGAGGTAGTATTTACATGCATTTGCAGACGCAAAGACTGATCAGGGATCATCAGCATAGCTTTTTCCATGGGAAATCATGTCTCACGAGCCTGAGTGTTTTAAGGATATAACCAAAGATATTGACGAAGACAGTGTTGTCTACGTGGATTTTAGTAAAGCCCTTGATAAGGTTCTGCATAATAGACTGATAAGTAAAGTTAGATCACTTGGGAATTGGGAGAGCTTGCTGTTTGGATGCAAAATTGGCTCGATGGTAGGAGACACAAGTGGAGGGTTGCTTTTCGGACTGGATGCCTGTGGTCAGCAGTGCACTGCAGGGATCAGTACTGGGCCAACTCTTTATCATTTATTTAAATGATTGATGAGAATTTAGGAGTAGAAGTTAGTAAGTTTGTGGATGACACAAAAATTGATGATATAGTGGACAGTGAAGAAGGTTATCTAAGATTACAAAGGGATCTTGATCAATTGGGCCAATGGGTTGAGTAATGGCAGATGGAGTATAATTTGGATAGATGCAAGGTATTGTATTTTGGTAAAACAAACAAGGACAGGACTCAGTTAATGGCAGGCCTCTGGGTTGTGTTGTCAAGCAGAGACCTAGGCATTCAGGTACATAGTTCTTTGAAAGTTCCATCACATGTAGACAGGGTGGTTAAGAAGGCATTTAGATGCCTTCATCGCTCAGATCATTGAATGTAGGAATTGGGACGTTGTACAAGACATTGGGGAGGCCACTTCTGGAATACTGTGTCCAGTTCTGGTCAATCTACTATAGGAAGGATATTATTAAATTGGAGAGGGTTCAGAAGAGATTTACCAGGATGTTGCCAGGAATGAAAGGTTTGATGATTAAGGGGGGAGGCTAGAGAAGCTGGGACTTTGTTCAGTGGAGCATAGGAGGTTGAAGGGTGACCTTTTTATAGAGGTTTATAAAATCATGAGGGGCATAAATAAGCTGAATGACAAGGGTCTTTTCCCTCAAGTGGGAGAATTCAAAACTAGGGGCATATTTTTGAGGTGAGAGGAGAAAGCTTTAAAAGGGACCTGAGGGGCAACTTCTTCACATGGTGGTTCGTTAATGGAATGAACTGCCAGAGTGAGTGGTACAGTTAGAACATCTAAAAGATGTTTGGGCAGGTACATGAATAGAAAAAGTCTAGACGGATATGGCCAAATGCAGGCAAGTAGGACTAGTTTACTTTAAGAAACTTGAGCAGCATGGATCAGCTGGACTGAAGGGTCTATATGCATGCTGTCTGCTTCTGTCTCTAAATGTGTCTTCCTCCAACTTTCCTTCAACTTAGCTTAAACCTGAGACTTATTTTCAAGGAGTGCATTGACTGAACAACCTAATTAAGACTTGGCTGAAAATAGACCCTTATTTCCTGAGTAAGCTAGGCATTGGGGACATAGATATTCAACATGGCTTTGTGTGTGGGAAATCATGTCTCACAAACTTGACTGAGTTTTTTTGAGGAAATAACAAAGAGGATTGATGAGGGCAGAGCAGTAAATGTGACCTATATGGACTTCAGTAAGGCATTTGACAAGGTTCCCCATGGGACACTGATTTGCAAGGTTAGATCTCACAGAATACAGGGAGAACTAACCATTTGGATACAGAACTGGCTCAAAGGTAGAAGACCAGAGGGTGGTGGTGGAGGGTTGTTTTTCAGACTGGAGGCCTGTGACCAGTGGAGTGCCACAAGGATCGGTGCTCGGTCCTCTACTTTTTGTCATTTACGTAAATGATTTGGATGCGAGCATAAGAGGTACAATTAGTAAGTTTTCAGATGACACCAAAATTGGAGGTGTAGTGGACAGCGAAGAGGGTTACCTCCGATTACAACAGGATCTTGACCAGATGGGCCAATGGGCTGAGAAGTGGAAGATGGAATTTAATTCAGATAAATGCGAGGTGCTGCATTTTGGAAAGCAAATCTTAGCAGGATTTATACACTTAATGGTAAAGTCCTAGGGAGTAGTTGCTGAACAAAGAGACCTTGGAGTGCAGGTTCATAGCTCCTTGAAAGTGGAGTCGCAGGCAGATAGGATAGTGAAGAAGGTATTTGGTATGCTTTCCTTTATTGGTCAGAGTATTGAGTACAGGAATTGGGAGGTCATGTTGCAGCTGTACAGGACATTGGTTTGGCCACTATTGGAATATTGCATGCAAATCTGGTCTCCTTCCTATTGGAAAGATGTTGTGAAACTTGAAAGGGTTCAGAAAAGATTTCTAAGGGTGTTGCCAGGGTTGGAGGATTTGAGCTATAGGGAGAGCTGTGGCCGAAGGAGAGGTTTACAAAATTTATGATGGGCGTGGATAGGGTAAATAGGCAAAGTCTTTCCCTGAGGTTGGATAGTCTAGAACTAGAGGGCATAGGTTTAGGGTGAGCGGGGAAAGATATAAAAGAGACCTATGGGGCAACTTTTTCACACAGAAGGTGGTATGTGTATGGAATGAGCTGCCAGAGGAAGTGGTGGAGGCTGGTACACTTGCAACATTTAAGAGGCATTTGGATGGGTATATGAATAGGAAGGATTTGGAGGGATACGGGCCAGGTGCTGGCAAACTGGACGAGATTAGGTTGGGATATCTGGTCAGCATGGACGGGTTGGACCGAAGGGTCTCTTTCCATGTTGTACATCTCTATGACTAGACTCTTATATTGGCCAATATCATTACAGAATCTGGAGTAAGTAAGTCATAACTTTGAATTAATATAGAGGTGTGAGGTTGGGTGATGCAGCTGCACCATATGGGAGCTGCTGTATACACATCTGTCACAAGTGTTTGCAGCTTGAACAATTTCCGGTCTGAGTTGATGATCTGGGGTCCAAATTGCAGACATGAGGGAGAGGCAATGTCACCTGGATGCTTTTTCCCCAGGAGGTAGTCATATTTCTTAAAATTTAGATCATTCAAACTTGACCTGTGATCAAGAGCAAGAGGGTGTGAGACCGGTATGAGAACCCAAAGGGCAGCTGTTGAAGAGTCTTTGTCCCTGCAATTGTCCAACAGTATCAAGGTTCGTACAACCTATGTGGATAAGTGTGGAGATTGTTCAGAGGATGAGTGACCAGATCACAATGCAGTGCGACATGGAGTAATTCAGTTGAGTAAGGAAATAGAAAATGTGGAATGGTAGGGGATAATTTAGATAGATGCTGATCTTCGCAGCATTGGGCAAAGATCTCAAAGGTTGTGTTGCCTGCCCAATGCCAGGAATAAGGATATCTCTGGCCTGGAGAGGGATGTGATCAAGTTGTAGTCATCTACATTGGTAGTAATGACATTGGTGGGACTGGAGAGGAAATTCTGCTGACAGATTTTGAACAGCTAGGATCTAGAGTAAAAAGCATAGGGAGGCAATGGCCTAGTGCTATTATCACTGGGCTATTAATCCAGAGACCCTGTTAATGTCCAGGGCAACCTGGGTTCATATCCAAATTATGTTGGCAGGCGTATTGGCGATGACTGCAGAAATTGACTGAGACAGACAGGGTTGAAGGGGTTAAATATTTATAGCAAAAATACACAAATGTCATTTGGGAGTTGGCTGTTACGTTTCAGATCTGCTCTAGAATTTTCTTATCCTGTGAGTTATAGTTATGTTTTGACTGCCATTTTTTGCTGTTCTCTGAGAGGGAGCTTTACTTACCCAAGTAATTTTTTTTGTGTTCTTGACCAGCAAATGCCTGCTCTAGCCAGCCTGGTCGCTATTCCTCAGTGTAATTGCCTGGTCAGAATCAAACACTGGTGTGAGAGGCAAAAGGCGTGCCTTCTAACCCACTCTGTAATTTCTGTATCTCTTCGTTAAATTATCTTTTGTAATTGTTATTGGTTTATTATTTTACCTGATTTTATCTATTTGTGTTGAATTATTTTGTTTTTTAAGTATATTTTGATTTTCTAACACAGGAAATTGAGTTGATTGGGTGAAAGTAGTGATGTAAGATAAAAGGTATTCCTGCCAGTGGTGTGAGACAGCATCAAGTATTGCTTTTGGTCATTATGTTCAAGTTGAATGAAGATAACACTACAGAATCAATACTGCAGTCTTTCTCCAGATTTTCCTGGTAAGCGTTTAACATTATTATGAGGCATTGAATCTTTGCTGTTTAAATGAACCCATTTGAGATTAGTTTGTCAACATCATTTCCATTTCATAGGGCTGAGACCATTTTCTCTGATGTTGGTAGACAGAATTACACTGGTCAATAATGTAGCAACATATAAATGTCTCATTTATAAATGTGCTTGGAATGTCAGTATGCAATGACCAGAGCCATTCTTCCCAAGTGCATTTCTATAGCTGAGGCTGTTGTATGAAATTAACTTTGCCATCATGACAAGAAACGATCTGCTACATTTAAACTATGAGCACTACTTCGTAAAATCAAATCATATATTTTGTTCCACATGAATTTATTATAAACTGGGATTTAATGACCCCCTCAAATTTTGATACTGTCAGAGTATGTTTTAAAAGTTCCCTTGGGATTTTTCTTTTGGCAAATAATATTTAATGTTTGTCTCCTTTTGTCCTTGGAGGAAAATTCTTGGACAGGATTTTGTTTTATTTCCTTACGTTATCCACATTCTGCCAACATTTAAATGTCTATCAGTGTATGATGCCAGCACCACTAAAGCAGACGCAGAGTGTCCATTTCACCAGTGCATTATTGTCTCTTTTTTTTCAGTGAATCTGTGTTCTATCTGCATTACTTTCGATATAAATGTAATATCAATGTCCACTTTAGGCTGGTCTGAATCTCATTTCTTCTATTACCCCTACATTATGCGCTCTTTTAAATCTGCCAAATCTTATTCTGAAGCACCATCTGTTTTGTACAATCATCTTTTCCTCTTTACATGTTTATTTCCCATTTGGGATTTCAGTATCAAATTACTTTCAAAAGATGACTTCCATTTCCTTCATGTTTTATTTCTCCATGGTTTGCAATATACTCTTGTCTCTGTTCTACACAAAAAAAACCTTGTTTTGTGTGCATTGTAAACTATTAACATGAGATTAGAGAAGCTTATGTTCAGAATCTCTCAGTAACTGGGAACTAACGAGTTACTTGCCCCAGACAGAGGGTAATAGTTTGTATAATTTATTTTTGAGGTTATAACTTGATTCTAAATCTGACTGTTCCCCTACCTAGGGCCCCTGAATGTACATTTTCCTTTTTTTTTATTAAAAACTAACTGAATCAAGTCATTGCACAAAACGCAGCTCATAACTAAACCCAGAAGGACAAGGAAAGAGGTTGAATGAATTGGGACCTCTGAATGTTTAAGTTGAACAAAATAGGACAATTGAGATCAGGTGGAAGGGGAAGGCAGTGAGATGACAGAGCAGACTCGTTTGAAAACTTGCAACATGTTAGGTGGTGTTGATGGATCCTTGGATTGTCTGGCAGGTAAATGATAAATTTAATGATGCATTTTGTGTTATTTTCTTAACTGTGTGCACTTGTTGCATTTTGTGTGTTTCATGCCTAAAGATGGAGAGGAAAATATTACTGTGGCTGCTTCTTTGAAAACATTTACTTGTGGAGTATGATTGAGGTTTTATATTTTTGGTAAAGCATGACTGGGACAATGTTCCTGCCTAATTTATTGAATACGAGCAATTTTGAAAGGAATTAAATATGGAATTAAGTGTTAAATGATAAGGAAGAAAAAAATTACCTGATGGGTGATAAGGTGTGTAAGAGTAAGTCACCCCTAATATCAGCTGTTCATTTAATAGAGTAGTGCTTCTCAAATTTTATTCTTGTGTAGTAACATTCCCAGAAAAGTGTATAATATACTTGTCTTTTTTAAAAAATCCTTTAATGTAACATGCTCATACAATTCTGACTAGAGGATCCCAGGTGACATTCTGACATTGTTGTCACAGTATGATACTATTGTAATGTTTTCTTACATATTGTTCTAAAACATTCCTTGCCCAGCTGAAAACACAAGTTTGGTATTTATAATTTGGTTAGTGCTTCTAACTTGAAACTTTTGACTCTGTGTGAGTAGCTCTTAAAAGAATGTTATACTGGTACTTTTGGTTCTGATATCAATTCAACAACTACACTTGTAACCCAAACAGGCTTTCAGCTCATATTCCAGTTTAATTTGAGCTGATTTGATTCTTTTATCTGTTAATTATTTTATATCCACATTCGGCAAGGGGGCTTTTTGTCAGATGGTTTGCCTGAATGAAATGAATGTTAAGATTTTGCCTCGAGACAAGAAATGATGGAAGTAGACAAATTACAGTTACTAGACATGGACTTAAAAAAGCAACAGGAGTTATGTCTGGGTAGCAGTGTATAAGTGTGAGGTCATTGTCTGTAAAGGTCCGTGGATTTCTTTTGATTCCTTTCCAATAATGTGCACCTGTTGCTGATCTTTGCATCTTTTTTTCATTAACTTGCTGCAGGTTGTATTGTAAAATCTACCATCTCAGACACAATTAATTTCTGTGAATGGTTGATTGATTGCACCGAATAAGAGAGGGGGAAATGGTAGCACAATGGTAATGTTACTGGACTGGTAATCCAAAATCCAAGCTAATATTCTGAAGTTTTACTCCTACCACAGCAGATAGTGACGTTTGAATTCAATGAAACGCTACCTTAATGGTGACCTTGCATCCACTGTTGATTGCCATAAAAATTCATGATGTAATAAGTAAGTTTGTAGCACTATTTCATCAGAGAAAGAAATTGTGGCTTGCAATCAACCTTCACGATTGGTTAGTTCCCAAACTAATTCTTCTTAAATTATTTTCAATATTGATTTGAAATGCGAAATGTGTAGGAAGCCATAGATTCATACACTCAAAGAGACCATGATGTGGAGGTGCCAGTGTTGGACTGGGGTGGACAAAATCAAAAGTCACATGACACCAGGTTGCAGTCCAGTCGGATTATTTACAATTGCAAGCTTTTAGACCGCTTCACCTTCATCTCCTGATGAAGGAGCAGTGCTCTGAAAGCTTGTAATTTTAAATAAATCTGTTGGAATATGACCTGGTATGAGAGAGAGCAGAAGCAGCAGTCATGCAGCTCTCAACCCTGGAATATGACGTGGTATCGTGTGACTTTTGATTTGGTCCAAAGAGGCCATTCAGTCCACTGTGCCCGTGCTAGTGGAGTTCAAAAGACTTGATCAATTGCAAATGGAACCTGAATGCTACGAGAAGTTGTGGAGCTGAAGAATGCTAATTCCAAGTGGGTTTGAGCAAGAAACTGCCCAGGTTCTTTAATTTCTCATCCATGGTGGTAGCAGAGGGTCTCTGGCAATATTAACTTTGCTTAAACTTTACACTAAGCTTGGTGAGACCACAGCATACAGGAATAAAATGAGGAATTTAAAGTAAATGGCTGCACCCATAGGGTGTTGAGATTGAATTTCGTATGAGTGGTCGAGGCAAAACATGTAGATAAATTTAAGGGAAGCCTAGATTGATACATGAGGGAGAAGGGAGTAGAGGGTTACAACAGTAGAATTGGATGAGTGAAGACATAAGGATGGGTGGAGCTGATTACAAATTCCAGAATGAATTTGTTGGACTGAGTGGCCTATTTTGGAAAATCCTACATAAATGCTTCTCATCCACTACAAGTGAGCAAAAACTGCCTTTTTTTTCAAATTTGTTCACAGGGTGGGGATGTTGCTGGCTGCATTCCTTCTAGGTTTTTCTACTGTTCTGTGGGCGTGCAGTGGCGTCAAGAGCTGGAAATCAATGTGTCTGCTCAATTGCATGCATGGACCCTCTGAATGGCTGTGTAGTCCAGAGGAAACATTGGCTTTTGATTAGGCCAATGGTTTTTACCTATCCATAATTGTCCTTGAGAGGGTGATAGTCAACTAAATGTTTTTGAACAGCTGCAGTTCATGTGGTAAGGAACACCCAAGTGCCTTTTGGAAGGGAATTCCTGGATTTTGCCTGAAGGTATGGTGATACATTTCCAAGTCAGGATTGTGTGTGGTTTGGGGAGAACAGGCAGATGGTGCTGTTTCTATACATCTTCTAGTTGGTAGAAGTTGCAGGTTTGGAAACTGCTGTCAGAGGAGCTTAGGTCAGTTGTGGCAGTGCATCTTAGAGGTGGTACACGCTGCTGCTGCTATGCATCCATCATTGGGGGAGGGAGTGAATGTTGAAGAGGTGGATGGGGTGTCGGTCAAGTGCACTGTTTTGTCCTGGACGGTGGTGGGCATGCTGTGAGTTGGTCCTGAAAATTGAATAGTGAAGGACTACTTGCCAGTATCCTGGTAGAACAGGAAGTTTATAGAGAGGTCTCTTCAGTGAGGGGTTTCATAGTGGTTGTATATCCAGGCCAATGGAGGCCACAGCATTCCTTGTGGAGCCCTGATTGCTATTGTTGAAAAACAGTGTATTCTCTGGCCGACCAACAGCAGTCCCACGGGCGATGTGTTCATCTGAATTTGAGTGTCACTAAGAGCAACGGGGAAGTTAACTTTGGCCTGTTCTGATCAATTTTTATCCCTCAATCAATGTCTTAAAAACACTGGGTACTATCTCAGTCGGTTTTGACACCTGGTGGTCTACAAATGGGCTGCTATAGTTCCTGAATTAGTGACTATTTTGGTTTATGTTAAAAATCACACAACACCAGGTTATAGTCAAAGCGCTCTGAAAGCTAGTGCTTCCAAATAAACCTGTTGGACTAATAACCTGGTGTTGTGTGATTTTTAACTTTGTCCACCTCAGTCCAACATTGACAACTCCACATCATATTTTCGTTAAACCTTTTCTTGATGCTTTGGAGCATCCAGTGAGCATAGAACTGCACTGATAGGAATGCTGTATTCAAGTAGCTTTTTTTGTGTAAGTAGAGAGAAAATAAGAAAAGATCAGCAGGCTTTACAGAGAAGATGACTTTTAAACTCAATCCCATCCTTGCCTCTCAGCAATGTGCACATTGTACACCTTGCATTACTGTTTGAAATGAGAAGTAGAAATTGCAATTGTTTAGTTCTGCACAGTTGTTGTGCTGTCCTGTTGAGAATCTTTGCCTTAGAGAAAGTGGGTAACTTCATGCAGAAAAATAACTTTAATCACAAGACCATCAGGTAATGTCCTTGAGACCCTGCAGGTCAAGGTGACGGTGGATCCCGTTGAATGGTTCCATGAGCAGACTGACAGAATGCTCAAACTTCCAAACAAGCATCAACGTAGAGCTTGGCTGCTGGTGAAAAGGACTCTTCTTGTTGGCTCCAACCTGCACAAAGACTCTGAACAGCCCCCTGTCTCTGCACAGTGTCATTTGAGGAGTCTCTGTTAAGGGAAAAATGGTCACCTCCTTCCCTCTGGAATCTTCCTAGCAAACATGTCAAGCAAAGGATGCTCTGGTTTCGTTAGAGTTTATCTGAGCAGCTCCGTGTTGCAGGAGTCTTTTCAGTTTGGGCTTTTCTGAGGTGTGCAATCTGCGATAAGCTTCAACTGCTGCTAGAAGATCATCACATTGCTGAGAGAAGCTCTTTGTTTTGGCTGAAACTTGCTTCTACAACACTTTTTGAGTGCAAAGAGCTGCCGATGATTGTTGCCATCCAATACACCCCAGGCCCATATACCGAGGGCCACACTCAAATTGTGGGGCAGCTGCCAACATGTGAAAAGGCCACTTTTATTAATGGCCAGCAAATTTAGCTTTAGGCAATTACAACAAATCCATCCAAATGTTACTGTTTTTGAGACATTAATCCTGTGTTCAAGTAGCCGGGTTCGGTAACACAAGAACATCTTTTCCCAAGGGTAGGGAAGTTCAAAACTAGGGAGTATTATTTTAAGGTGAGAGGAGAAAGATTTAAAAGGGACCTGAGGGGCGACTTTTACGCAGAGGGTAGTGTGGAAAGAACTGCTAGAAGAAGTGGTGGATGGAGTTCGGTTACAAAATTTTAAAAGCCATTTGGACAGGCAATGATTAGGAAAGGTTTGGAGGGATATGGACTGAACTCTGGCAAATGGGAATAGTTTAGTTTGGGAAGCGTTGTCTGCATGGGCAAGTTAGACTGAAGGATCTGTTTCCGTGCTGTATGTCACTATGACAAAGCTTAAGCTCCCTGTAATACACAAAGAAGCTTGAAATTGAGCAAAATTCCTCCAGCTTGGAGTATTTTAAGTATTAATTATTGTAAAAATATTAAATAACATACTACATTGAAAGAAATCAATCTGCTTTGCACATTATGTAATGTCAATGCTCATCAATCATTATCACTCTGAAGGGAGGAAGAAAGACTCTGCCATGGTTCAAGCTGAACTTGCTTCTTCTAGTCTGTATGGCTGAGCACAACCTTACAAAGTACATTTATCTCCACGAAGACTTAGCTGCTCTTGTTAAAGTGACAGCACTAAAAACAATTTGGATGGTGTATTGTTAATTTAAAAAAAACAATTTGTGGGATGTAGCAAGACCAGCAGTCCTGGTTTTCCTTGAAGATATAGTGAGCCACTGCTTTGAAACACTCCAACCTACCTGATGCAATGTTGTTACTCAGCACAAAATTGATCAGTCAGTGGGATACTAATGGAATTTAGACATTGAGCATGTTATGTCATTTTTGTCATTGCTCAAATATATCTTGTGATCTTTTTATCAGGATATTTTGAACAAATGTTTATTTTAGTCCGAGTAAATCATCCTTTTTATGGGTCGGTGAACATTAGGAGGAGATCGATACGGCACATTGCAGAAACATATCTATTACCACATTTACCAAAAGTAGCTTTCATCATTCATTGTAACATCATCTGACTCAATATTGCAAAAGTATTCGAAACATCTTCAATATTTTGAGAAGTTCTTAAGATAAGAACTTGAGCGGCACGGTGGCACAGTGGTTAGCACTGTTGCCTCACAGCGCCAGAGATCTGGGTTCAATTCCCGCCTCAGGCGACTGACTGTGTGGAGTTTGCACATTCTCCCTGTGTCTGCGTGGGTTTCCTCCCCGGGTGCTCCGGTTTCGTCCCACAGTCCAAAGATGTGCAGGTCAGGTGAATTGGCCATGCTAAATTGCCCGTAGCGTTAGGTAAGGGGTAAATGTTGGGGTATGGGTGGGTTGCGCTTCGGCGGGTCGGTGTGAACTTGTTGGGTCGAAGGGCCTATTTCCACACTATAATGTAATCTAATCTAAAAAAATGGTTTCTGTAGTTGCTAAGCCTTCAGTGTGGTGATCAATTTTAATAAGGGCTATAAAGGATTTTGGGCACCTCCTTGTTGGCAGGACCCGATTTCTGGCAGTAATTGTACAATCACACACAGCTGGAGTTTGTCTGGTTACTGAAATTTCTGCTAGCTGTTGTCAGACGTCTGTTGGGATTTCCGTGTGTGTGGAGTTGAGCACTAACCTAGCAGGTGATGAGCGAGATTTAGAGCCCACATCTGCCTTGTGGCATTGTTGAAGTCGTTCAGAGAAAAAAAACCTCAAGTCTATGTAGAAAGAATATGATTTATCAAACCATTTGTCAGAAATTCCATTCCAAATTTCTTCCAGTAGAATGTTGGGATGTTTCAAGCCATTGTTTTTGGTCCACTCCATGGTGTCCATTTACTGACCTTTGACCTCATCCTCCTGGTAACTGTCTGAGGCTAATTAAAATCTTGGTTGAATGTTTGACCTTGAATGCCTTCTATCACATCTATGTATCAGCACCGAGAGAATCTATTTTTTTGTAACATTGTTCGACATCACCCCTTCCTCAATCAAATGTAGGTGCGACTGTCAGCCATACCTTTATTACCTAACACATTCTTAACCTGTCACAATCTACTCAGTAGAAGTATCAGGTGCCCATATCCTTAACCTGCACTAAGTGCTACATTGTTTCTAGTGCTTCCTGATTAGACATTGTCTCAAATTTAAAATTCTAATCCTTGACTTGGACTATAAGATGCAGGAGCAGAATTAGATCATTCAGCCCATCACGTCTGCTCCACCATCCCAGCGTGGCTAATTGTTTCTTAACTCCATTCTCTTGCCTTCTCCCTGTAACCCTTGATCCCCTTACCAATTGAGAAGCTACTGCTGTCTTAAATACACTCAATGACTTCAAATCCATCCATGGCTCTCTGTAACCTCCCCAACTCCAACAATCCTCCAAGACCAGAAACTCCTTGGCCTTGAGGGTGATGGAAATGGTGATCAATGATCTCAAAAGACAATTGGGTGGGAATTTAAGGAAAATAAACTTGATTGGCTTTGGGGTACAGCAAGGAAATGGTTGTCTGGATTGCTCTACAAAGGGCTGGCATGGACTTAGTGGGTTGAGAGGTGTGTCATAATTACTCTACATTGATTTTCTTCAAATTCTGGCCTCTTCTGCATCTGAGTGTGAATTATTGTGGTGTTGGTGGCTGTACCTTCAGTTTCTTAGGTCTCAAGCTCTGGAATCCCTCACTGAACCGCCCTACTTTTCTCCTTCCTCCTCTGTCCCATCGTGGAACTTTTTTTTGAGGTGCCGTATAAATGAAAGTTGTTGTAATTGAATAGCTTTACCAGAGTTGACCAAAAACATCAGGTGAGCTTCTGAGCTTAATGATTCTGAATCTAACTCTGCTGGAATTGTAGTAAAAACAATGACTGCAGATGCTGGAAACCAGATTCTGGATTACTGGTGCTGAAAGAGTACAGCAGTTCAGGCAGCATCCAAGGAGCAGTAAAATCGATGTTTCGGGCAAAAGCCCTTCATCAGGAATAAAGGCAGAGAGCCTGAAGCGTGGAGATAAGTGAGAGGAGGGTGGGGGTGGGGAGAAAGTAGCATGGAGTACAATAGGTGAGTGGGGGAGGGGATGAAGGTGATAGGTCATGGGGGGGGGAGGAGGGTGGAGTGGATAGGTGGAAAAGAAGATAGGCAGGTAGGACAAGTCATGGGGACAGTGCTGAGCTGGAAGTTGGGAACTACGGTGAGGTGGGGAAGGGGAAATGAGGAAACTGTCGAAGTCCACATTGATGCCCTGGGGTTGAAGTGTTCTGAGGTGGAAGATGAGGCGTTCTTCCTCCAGGCGTCTGGTGGTGAGGGAGCGGCGGTGAAGGAGGCCCAGGACCTCCATGTCCTCGACAGAGTGGGAGGGGGAGTTGAAATGTTGGGCCACAGGGGGGCAGTGTGGTTGATTGGTGCGGGTGTCCCGGAGATGTTCCCTAAAGCGCTCTGCTAGGAGGCGTCCAGTCTTCCCAGTGTAGAGGAGACCGCATCGGGAGCAACGGATACAATAAATGATATTGGTGGATTTGCAGGTAAAACTTTGGATGTGGAAGGCTCCTTTAGGACCTTGGGTGGAGATGAGGGAGGAGGTGTGAGCGCAGGTTTTGCAATTCCTGTGGTGGCAGGGGAAGGTGCCAGGATGGGAGAATGAGTTGGGGGTGCGTGGACCTGACCAGGTAGTCATGGAGGGGACTGTCTTTGCGGAAGGCGGAAAGGGGTGGAGAGGGAAATATATCCCTGGTGGTGGGGTCTGTTTGGAAGTGGCGGAAATGTCGGCGGATGATTTGCTTTATGTGAAGGTTGGTAGGGTGGAAGGTAAGCACCGGGGCATTCTGTCCTTGTTACGGTTGGAGGGGTGGGGTCTGCGGGCAGAGGTGCAGGATGTGGACGAGATGTGTTGGAGGGCATCTTTAACCACATGGGTCTCTAAAGAAGGAAACCATCTGTGTGTTCTGTGGTGGAACTGGTCCTCCTGAGAGCAGATCTGGTGGAGGAATTGGGAATATGGGATGGCATTTTTGCAGGAGGTGGGGTGGGAAGAGGTGTAATCCAGTAGCTGTGGGAGTCGGTGGGTTTGTAAAAAATGTCGGTATCAAGTTGGTCGTCATTTAATGGCGATGGAGAGGTCTAGGAAGGGGAGGGAGGTATCAGAGATGGTCCAGGTAAATTTAAGGTCAGGGTGGAATGTGTTGAAGTTGATGAATTGCTCAACCTCCTCGGGAGAGCACGAGGTTGCGCCAATGCAGTCATCAATGTAGCGGAGGAAGAGGTGGGGAGTGGTGCTGGTGTAATTACTCCTCCCCTCCCATCCCCTCCCCCTCCCCCTCCCCTCCCCCACTCACCCATTGTACTCTGTGCTACTTTCCCCCCACCCCCACCCTCCCCTCTCATCTCTCCACGATTCAGGCTCTCTGCCTTTATTCCTGATGGCTTTTGCCCAAACCGTCGATTTTACTGCTCCTCGGATGCTGCCTGAACTGCTGTGCTCTTCCAGCACCACTAATCCAGAATCTGCTGGAATTATGCCTTCTGAATCAAAAGAACAAATTTGGAAAAATAGCCTGAGATTAATGTATTACATGATGAATTGTTTTGATTGTTTCCTGGGTGCAGTGCACAATGAAAGACAAATGTATGATTAATATGTAGCTGTGAAGGATTGATATCCATGGAGAAAATGCTGAAATACTCTGGTCAGGTAACAGACGTGGATTGAACATCATTGAAAAACTACCAACCTGCAACATTAACTCTGTTTTTCTGTCTGTACAAAGGCTGCCTGACCTGAGTATGTCCAGCATTTTCAGTTTTTGCTTTTATATTTCTAGTATATAGTTTTTGCTTTGTCATAGAGATAATTAGTGTCCCTATTTTTGGCAGCAGAAAGATGAAGGAATGACCAAGTGATGAGGTACTAGGGCCTGGAAAGTGAACTGGAGTTGAGAAGAGGAAGGAGGCAGTTTTACACACTTTCACCCAGAATATGGAATACATTGCCTGAGGGCGTGATGGAGGCAGATACTCTCATAACATTTAAGATGCGTTTGGATGAGCACTTAAAATGCTGAGGCATAATAGACTATGGACCAAGTGCAGCTAAACAGGGTTAGTGTAATTTAGTGTTTGTTGGCTAGTATAGACATGCTGGGCTGAAGGGCTATGAGTATATGGGGCCGAAGGCAGGGGGAAAGGAAATAAAATACGCATAATGTAAGTATCGGTTTGGTTTGTGGAAGTGAGAAATGGGGAAAAAGCCGTTAGTTCCACTAAGCCTCCATCCTCCCACCCCTGTTCCCCTAGATGTGTGTCATGAAATCTGACCTTGCATATAAAACTATCATAGCTTTTTAAGGATACTCCAACAACACAGCACTAATCTTATGGTTTCCAATTTGGAAAATTTTACCTCATCATCTGAATGTTTGGACTAATTTGATAGAATGTTATCATCATGTAAGCACCAACTATAGATGGTGTATATCTACTAGTCCTAAATATAGATTTGAACAGTCTGCAGTTTTTTGGCAATAGTTCAGTGTCTTTGCTTAACAGATTACCTAACAATGTTAGAAATCACAAGTTCAGTTGCTAAATTGATCTTTGTATGAAAAGCATCTCCATTTATTTGACAAATTGATGTTTTAACATTAGATCCTAAAACCTGTCTGCAACAATTGGAAGCACTGTCTGTTGCATGCAATTGTGTTATCTATCTTCACCATGAGAGAGAAACAAAGACAATTGACATTTTCTTGTGGTCTTGCCAAGAAGTAATTGGTGCAGAATTCAGCTGTTTGACCCATCGAAACCACTCCCCTATTCAATCATGGCTGGCTTTTGCTTTCGTTCTCCTTCCTTCTCCCCATATCCTTTGATTTCCCTTAGCAATCAAGAGCCTATCTATCTCTTAAATCCACTGTGACTTGGCCTTCACAACCTTCTCTGGCAATGAATTCTACCACCCTCTGGCTGAAGCAATTCCTCTTCATTTCCATTCTAAATGATCATGCCTTCACTCTGAGGCTGTGCCCTCAGCTCCGAGTCTCTCCTAGTAGTGGAAACATCATCTCCACATCCAGTATATCCAGGCCCCTCAGTATTCTGTAAGTTTTAATGAGATCCCCATCATCACTCTAAATTCCACTGAGTACAGACTCCGGTCCCTTGATCACTCCTCATAGACAAGTCTCTTGTTACGTTCTTTTTCTTGAGATTCTTACATACCTGATGCAACTGCAATACGTCAACTCTGTGAACAGCAAAAACTTTTGGAGGAACCCTTAACATACTTTGCCATGCTTGTGAAATCATGTAAGGAGATGTCCCTGAACAAAGAAACAGTCCTTCTTTTATATAAGACCTTTACATCACAGTCTGCAATGCCCACAAGACAGCCCCCAGCCACTCTTCCATAGTCACATGCCACTCAAAACAGTGCAGTGACCTGATCATCTCTAGAAACAATGTAACGTAAATCATCCCTTAAATGGCTAGATCTAGTGTTTTTTTTAACTACAGGTTGTGGTCAGAATTCCAACTGCAATGTTCTTATCGATTCTGAATAGGCGATGATGACAATGTAACTTTTTTTACATACTACCTGCAAGACAAAGACATACCACCCTAAGACAGAGGCATACCACACTACAGTCAGGACATCCAAATTCCTGCAGGCCAGCAGAGCAAATTAACCATATAATATCTCACCCTCTCCCCTGGGATCATTATTGTAAACCTCTTTAGGCCAGCATATCCTTCCTTAGGTATAGGGTGATTAGATAAACTGCTCACATTATTTCAAAATGTGGTCTGACTAAAGCCTTATACAGCCTCAGCAGAATATCCATGCTCTTATACTCTAGTCCTCTTGAAATTTAATGCTAATGTTGTGTTTGCTTTCCTAACTGCCAATTGCACATTAACTTAAAAAGAATCCTGAACTAGAAGTGCCAACTCCCTTTGTCCTTCAGATTTCCAAAGTCTTTCCCCATTTAGAAAATAGCATATGTCTCTATTCTTCCATCCAAAGTGCATAACCTTTCATTTTCCACATTGTATTCCATCTACTACTACTTTGCCCACTCTTCTGGCCTGTCCAAGTCCTTCTGCAGCCTCCCTGCCTTGTCAATACTACATGTCCTTCCACCTAACTTTGTGACATCTGCAAACTTAGCAACAATGTCCTCAGTCCCTTCATTCACATCAATAATGTATAATGTGAATAGTTGTGGTCCCTACATTGACTCATGTGGAACTCCACTAGTCACTAGCTTATATCCTGAAAATGATCCCTTTTCCCCCACTTTCTGCTAAATCAACCAGTCATCTATCCATACCCCCAACACTTATGAGCTCTTATTTAGCAGCATCCTTTGCAGCACCTTGTCAAAGCTCTTTAGAATCCAATTAGATCCCATCTACTGGCCCTCCTTTGTCTAATTTGTTCATATCTCCTTCAGAATTCTCAGTTTTGTTAAGCATGACCTGCCCTTGCTGAAGCTGTGCTGACTCAGCCCTATTTCACCACTCACTTCCAAGTACTCTGCAGTCTCCTTAATAATGGACTCTCAAATCTTACCAACCACTGAGGTCGGGCTAACCGACCTATAATTTTCATTGACATGGCAAACCATTGATGTGTGTAGCTCAATTGAATATACAGCCTGTAATTTACCAATTTTGGTTGGGTTGTAAACTACTGTACTGCTTGCTGACTCTCTAATCTGCATTTTACAACTGGCTACTACCAGTATCAATGTCACCTCACTGTGTGCTTAACTCTGTTTTCAATTCAGTGCACACAAAAGTGAACTATATTTTGTGTGTGTGTGTGTATATATATATATTTTGTATGAAATATATTTACATAATATAAACACCTGGTTGCTTTTCATTCAACCAACCTATTTGTATGGGTTAACACATTCATAGTGGTTTGTTTGTTTTGTTTATTATGGAGGCCAAAACTTCAGCTGCTTCAACTGACTTCTAAAGAGTATTCCCCCACAGTTACTCAAACAGCTAGAGAAATACCCCAAAATACTCTTTGAAACAGTGAATTTTGAGAAGATTTGTAACTCCGGTTGAGATTCTGGATGTCGATTTGCTCGCTGAGCTGGGAGGTTCATTTCCAGACGTTTCATCATACTAGGTAACATCTTCAGTGGGCCTCAGGCGAAGCCTTTTGAAACAGTTTTCAATCTAATGGAAATCTGATTTTATACGGGCCTGATAATCTTGGACATGTGGGCAAGCTGGAGCATCTCTAGCCAGGCCCTGCTGCAGATCACTAAATACAAGAGTATATGAATCCTCTGAACAAATATGGTTTGCAGTTTGATACTTTGAATATGTCCAGTCAAGTTTTGGTGTGCATGATGTTACAAAGAATTGGATGTGTAATAACACAAGAAATAAACAATATTACCTCTTGGATAGAGCTAAAACTTGTGCAAATCTTTTTAATCCTTCTCGCTTATTTAAGAAGTTTTTAAGATCCTAAGAAGCCTTTTGTCATGCACAATGTATTTGCTGATTTTTGTACTGGTCCCACCACATCCAATGTGCTATTGTTGTGGTCAAGGCCACCACCTGTCACAAAATGTGTGTTCTCGCAGATCACCAAACACTGACTTGTCCTGGCCTATTGCCCCACTCCCTATTTCGAAGTTAAAAATCACAACACCAGGTTATAGACCAACAGGTTTATTTGGAATTACGAGCTT
The DNA here is from genome assembly GCF_047496795.1 of Chiloscyllium punctatum. Classification (NCBI taxonomy): domain Eukaryota; kingdom Metazoa; phylum Chordata; class Chondrichthyes; order Orectolobiformes; family Hemiscylliidae; genus Chiloscyllium; species Chiloscyllium punctatum. Next base: position 3,786,260 of record NC_092754.1, on the reverse strand, counting down.
TCGAGGTGCTGCCTCTTCATCAACCACCTGATGAAGGAGCAGCACTCCAAAAGCTAGTGCTTCCAAATAAACCTATTGGACTATAACCTGGTGTTGTGTGGTTTTTAACTTTGTCCACCCCAGTCCAACACCGGCACCTACAAATCATTTCTGTTTCAAGGCAGTCTTGTTATCTCAGTTAATTATAATGTGTGACAAAAATACATCAATAGCATGAATTGCACTTTTAGCAGAAGCTAAAAAGCTAGCTAGCTAATTTGTGTGGTGACGGACTAAACTGTAAAGCACCTGAAGAATAAATCATTTTAACTACTACATTATTTCTAAATATGGTACAAATTCACAAGCATTTAAAATGAAAAGAAAGCATAAACCTTTGGTCATGTGCGGCAGGATCTTATCATATGTCTAACCATAATATGCATATATAGACAAAACTATATTAGGCATAGAATATCTGTTACTTATTGTTTCCCAGAATTGAAAAGCAGAATTAATTGATCACTTGGTTCTTGCAGTATCACTTTTTTTCACCAGTCATCTGTCACTTTCTTATGCAGCAATTAGTGACGAGGCCTGAGAGAAATCAATTTGTGGGAGCTTTAGGGTGGCACAATGATTAGCACAGCTGCTTCTCAGCACCAGGGACCCGGGTTCGATTCCAGCCTTGGACGACAGTCTCAGTGGAGTTTGCACATTCTCCCCATGTTTGCGTGAAGTTCTTCTGAGTGCACTGGTTTCCTTCCACAGTCGAAAGATGTGCAAGTTTGGGTGGATTGGCCTTGGGAAATTGCCCATAGTGTCCAGAGGTGTGCAGGTTAGGTGGGTTAGTCATGGGAAGTGCAGGGAAGGGGATGGGGAGGGCTGTTGGGGTTGGGTGAGCGGGTGGTGTGTCTGGTGGCATGCTCCTTGGAGGGTCTGTGTGGACTTGATGGGCAGAATGTCCACCTTCCACGCTGTAGGGATTCGGTTATTCTTTAATAATCTAATTATAAATGTCCTGAAATAATTTTCAAAGTATTGATCTATTGTTGTAATTTATTGCATTCTTAGTGTATGCACAAAAATTTTAAGTTCTTGAGAACCAGCTTTTAATAATCTGATTTAAACTTTTGTTTGTGCACGTTATTGAAAATGTTTTTAAAAAATCATTATTTTTGGAAGCTTAATGGAAGCTGTGGAAGCTCCCTCTTAATGCAAGCTGTGGAAGCTCCCTCTTTATGACTGCCAGGCTCTTGATATTTAAACATTTGCTTGTTGTAATTGAAACTAACTTTTGCATTACTATGTTCACTTAATTGCTTGGAAAGTTAAGATTAAATGATTTCTTATTGAAGTAACAGATCACTTAGATTTTGTTTCGTTGCAAAATAAGTTCAATCCAAGTAAGTGCAATGTAATGACAGCTGAGTGTTTTGAGGTGGTCTCTAATTCACTCTTTGCAACATCAAATTTGAAGCCTTAAAGTCCAGGAAATCTACTGAAATGTTTTTAATGTTTAAAGATTCATAGAGTTCACCAGCATTTATGCACTGTAGAATTTTGTTTACATGTTTAAGTATACATTCATTGAGCATTGTTTTGGAACCAGGAATTAGAGTGGGGGAATGAAGTTGAGATACAGATTGGCTAGAATCTAACTGAATGATGGGACAGACTTCCAAAGCTGAATGACCTACTCTTGTTTCTGTTCCCGTGTACACCTCTGTGAATCATCGTCTAACTTTTTAACTTCACCTTGGAAAAGAATCCCAACTTTGTTACTCTCAAAACATAACTGAAACCCCTCCAAAACAAAACCTTTTTCTAATCAACTTGCACAGAGGTGTTATTTATACACCTCTTGAATTGATGGGACTTGAACTGGGACCTCCTGGCTCCAAGGTAAGGATAGTACCACCACACCACAAGAGCCCCTGAATTCCCTGAAGTCTGCTGCACCAGCTCCAGTTTGTCCCCCTCCTCCTTATTCTGAATATAATTTGGGCAAGTACTTATCATTGTTGTGGTTCTGTTCGCCGAGCTGGGAATTTGTCTTGCAAACGTTTTGTCCCCTGTCTAGGTGACATCCTCAGTGCTTGGGAGCCTCCTGTGAAGCGCTTCTGTGCTGTTTCCTCCGGCATTTATAGTGGCTTGTCTCTGCCACTTCCGGTTGTCAGTTCCAGCTGTCCATTGCAGTGATCGGTATATTGGGTCCAGGTCGATGTGCTTATTGATTGAATCTGTGGATGAGTGCCATGCCTCTAGGAATTCCCTGGCTGTTCTCTGTTTGGCTTGTCCTATAATAGTAGTGTTGTCCCAGTCGAATTCATGTTGCTTGTCATCTGCGTGTGTGGCTACTAAGGATAGCTGGTCGTGTCGTTTCGTGGCTAGTTGGTGTTCGTGGATGCGGATCATTAGCTGTCGTCTTGTTTGTCCTCTGTAGTGTTTTGTGCAGTCCTTGCACTGGCCACTGCAGCGGACAGCTGGAACTGACAACTGGAAGCGGCAGAGACAAGCCACTATAAATGCCAGAGGGAATATCACAGAAGCGCTTCACAGGAGGCTCCCAAGCACTGAGGATGTCACCTAGACAGGGGGCGAAACGTTTGCAACACAAATTCCCAGCTCGGCGAACAGAACCACAACAACGAGCACCCGAGCTACCAATCTTCTCCCAAACTTTGAAGTACTTATCACGATAAATCTCTTCCAAAGTGGTTGGCTGCTATTTGTAGTTGAGCCTTGAGGAAGAGCATTTGGCAAGTAATTGGATAATGGAGAGCATCACACTCAAGATGAAATTGATCCTTGCTAATGCCCATTTCCAACAGATTGGCCAATTTATGCCTTCTAATTGAGGGACATAAGAATTGCAAACAATAAATTTGTTCCCAAATCTAACTGTAAAATGGACCAAAAATAAGAGAAGCAAAACCTTATGTTGACTCTGATCAGTAGATATTACTATTACCCTGAATATCCCGGATTCATAGAATCCCTACAGTGTGGAAGCAGGCCTTTAAGCTGATTGAGTCCCCACTAAACCTCCAAACAGTTGCCTAATCTGGGAGTGGGGTAAACCTGAATTTCTGATGGCTAATCCACCTAATCTACAAATCCCTGGGCACTTTGGGCAATTTAGCATGTCCGATCCACCTAACCTACACACACACCTTTTGGGCTGTGGGAAGAAACCAAAGCACCTGGAGGAAACCCACACAGACAATAGCAGAATGTGCAAACTCCACCCAGACAGTCGCTGAAGGTGGAATCAAATCCGGGTCCCAGGCTGTGTGTAGCTAAATGACTGAGTTACTGTGCCACCCATGTGTTAATCCTTTTTGCACCTTTTTAAGACTAGTGTATTTCTTGGACTTTGGCTGCTCAAGCAGTGAACTGCACGATTTTCAAGTTGGTACACATTTTCAAACCTCTGACAATGGTCATGTTTTTGTACAGCTTCAGTTAGTTGAACTTTGATTTTAATAAAGCTTTATATTACTTCATTATCATTTGGGAATTTGTATTATTAAGTAAGATAATTTGGTTTTTAGTTTGAGTTCTGAATAGTTTGAGTACTTGTTGTTCTAAGAGGTCAGAAAGTCATTTTTGAAGAGTGAGCTAAAGACAATTTCTAAGAAAGCGTATGACTTAAATGACTAGCTGCTGCCTTGGGAACTAATGAAAGTTTATTTACTAAGTTAAGATTTTAGCCACCAGAAACTACATATTCAGAGGCTACAATCGGGTTTCAGTCAGGAAGAAAAGATTCAAACCAACAGAAGGGCAGTTTACTTCTAACCAGTCAAATCTGCGACAGAGGCTTAAACCATTTTAGCAATTCAAATAGGGTTTTTGTTTAAGTTCAGTTAAGAAAAATCAGTAACTTGGTAAGGGTCTATATATCTTGAGGAGAAACAGTAATGGAGAGCTTCATATTTGATGAATGTGTAGAACACCTAAAGGGAAATACTTACTTTGTTGTCATTTGAATAAGAAATTAAAGACTTAAACTGGAGTGATGCTTTACTGGGGGAGAGAATATTACTGGGAAAAATGTTAAATGTTTGATTTTGCTGTTTAATATGAGATATTTTCAAATTGTCTTAGTTTATTACATAGAAGAAAAAGAAACTGCGGTACTTTAGTTAAAAGTACATTGGTAACCTTGTATGACTGTGTCCTGACTGTCTACCATGGGAACCATGAAACTTATGGTCTGTCAACTAAGTTTCACTCCAGGATCGAGCTGTTCAGTATTACCATCAGCTGGGATCATAACAGGATGTAATAGTTTTATTCCATGGCACAAAAAACTGAGTTTACGTTTCACCCCTTACTTTTGATCACATTTATCCACATACACTGCCTTAATTTTTCCCACTGAAGAAGAAAGAATTAGTATTTAAATTAAATTGAGGAATCCAAGTTGAATTCTTAAGAATTCTAGTCTGTTTTGCTCAATAATCGAACTGAATTAATTTTCTTTGTGCAAAACATTTCTTGTCCCACTTCTCAATGTCTAAGTCCTCCACCTGATTTGATTCCAAATTGCCATAATTGTTCTGATTTTCAAAATGTGAGGTGGAATAAAATATTTAGTAAAATGTGAAATAAATGGACTTCAGTAAGGCTTTGACAAGATTCTTCATGGTTAGCAAGGTTAGGTCACATCGAATAGAGGGAGAATTAGCCTTTTGGATACAGAACTGGCTCGGAGGTAGAAGATGGAGGGTTGCTTTTCAGACTGGAGGCCTGTGACCAATGGTGTGCCATAAGGATTGGTGTTGGGTCCACTGCTTTTCGTCATTCATGTACATGATTTGGACGTCAGCATAGGAGGTATGGTTAATAAATTTACAGATGACACCAAAATTGGAGGTGTAGTGAACCATGAAGGTTACCTCAGAGTACAATAGGACTTTGATCTGATGGGCCAGTGGGTTGAGGAGCAGTAGACGGTGGGCAGCATGGTGGCACAGTGGTTAGCACTGCTGCCTCACAGCGCCAGGTTCAATTCCTGCCTCGGGCAACTGTCTGTGTGGAGTTTGCAGATTCTCCCCATGTCTGTGTGGGTTTTCTCCCACAGTCTAAAGATGTGCAGGTTAGGTGAATTGGCCATGCTAAATTGCTAATAGTGTTAGGTGAAGGGGTAATTGTAGGGGAAAGGGTGTGGGTTGGTTGCTCTTTGGAGGGTCGGTGTGGACCTGTTGGGCTGAAGGGCCTATTTCCACACTGTAAGTAATCTAATCTAAGTAACCTAAACTAATTTAATTAAATGAGGGGTGCTGCATTTTGGAAAGGCAAATCAGGGCAGGTCTTGTACACTTCATGGTGAGGTCCTGAGGAGTGTTGCTGAACAAAGAGACCTTGGAGTGCAGGTTCATAGCTCCTTTGAAAGTGGAGTTGCAGGTGGATAGGATAGTGAAGGTGTTTGGTATGCATTCTTTTATTGGTTAGTGCATTGAGTTTAGGAGTTGGGAGGTCATGCTGTGGCTGTACAGGACATTGCTTAGGCCATTTTTGGGATAGTGGGTTCGTTTCTAGTCTCTCTGCTGTAGGAATGATGTTGTGAAATTTGAAAGGGTCCAGAAAAGATTTACAAAGATGTTGCCAGGGTTGGAGGGTTTGAGCTATAGAGAGGCTGAATAGGCCGAGGCCATTTTCCCTGGAGCATTGGAGGCTGAGGGGTGACCTTAGAGGTTTATAAAATCATCATGAAGGGTATGGATAAGGTAAATAGACAAGGTCTTATCCCCAGGTTGGAGGACATCAAAACTAGAAAGCATAGGATTAGAGTGGGAGGGGAAAAGACTTAAAAGGAACCTAAGGAGCAACTTTTTCACTCAGTGTGGTGCATGTATGGAATGAGCTGCCAGAGGAAGTGGTAGAGACTGGTCCAATAACAACATTGAAAACGCATCTGGATGGGTACATGAATAGAAAGGGATATAAGCCAAATGCTGGTAAATGGGACTAGATTTATCAAGTATATCTGACATGGACAAGTTGGACCGAAGGATCTATTTCCATGCTATACATCTGACTGTAAGTCAAATACTTTTTCTCACTTTATTTAGTTTATCATTTATCCATCGGTGCAGTTTTTATTTAGGTTTTGCGTTTATATACAAATGTTAGAGTATGTCAGTGTCGTTGCTATTTTGGATCACTGATCTCTCTGTTCATAATGGCAAACTAAATGTACTTTCCAGGAGAGAAAATCTTATTTCTGAAATGTCTCGGCAATGTAGATAAATTGTCAAGAGTGTAGTGCTGAAAAAGCATATGAGATAAGGCTGTGCTTTTCCAACATCACACTCTCAACTCTGATCTCCAGCATCTCTTGTCCTCACTTTCTTCAAAGTAGATCTGTGGCTGTTTTTTGACAAATGAACAGCCATCATATCAACAAGTGTCTACAGTCTCAGAATAGAGAAGAATGTAGTAAATGTTAATCCTTTAATAGTAAATCAGCAGTTTGTCCTGATGTTTAATTTCTGATAAAAACCCTTCAATTTAAGAAACTGTTAATTCTACAGATCTTCATAATACATTTTGGAAGGAAAATTCAAAATTAATTTTGAAGCATCTAGTTGTCGTAAACTCCTTGACATTTTTTATTGTATTTACTAAAAAGTAAACCCAGAGAACTGCAGACATTGGAAATCAGAAGTAAGATCAGAAATTGCTAGGATAATTCAGCAAACCTGGCAGCATCCGTGGAGAGAAAACAGAATTAATATTTTGGGTGCAGTGACCCTTCTCCAAACTTCATTGTGCACACATCAATGAGCATCACTGTTTCTCCCATTATGATGCAGAGAAGGATACTTCCAAAACAGCTAAGGGCAGTACCCAAAGGAGTTTCTGTAGTGATTTCCTCAGGTTGACAACCACAAACACCTTTCTTTGTACTAGGTGTGATTTCAGTCAATGAAGAAATTACATTTGTTTCCCAATGACTTCAGTCTTTCCAGGGCTCATACTTGGTTAAGTGCTGTCCAGAGTTGTCACCCTTGCAGCATCTCTTGAATTTAGCTATCCTAGATAAGTGTTGGCAAATGGGACTAGATGAGGTTGGGATATCTGGTCGGCATGAACAAGTTGGACCGAAGGGTCTATTTCAGCAATTCAGCTCTTTGAACATCCTCCACTCTTTGAAACATAGATGATCTTCTACTTTTCACGTTATTTCCCTGCATTATCCCCATAAACCTGTATGTCTCTATAGAAATCGATTGATTTCTGTCTCAAACATACTCCTTTTAAATTCAAGTCAAGTAGCCATCATCTCGACCATAGGACTGCTTTCTCATATAGAGATGGTCATGGGGAGGGGAGAAGTTGAGGAGAGTCCTTTTATGGTAAACTCAGCCATGCGTGGATTGAACCCATGCTACTGCTATCACACTGCTTTGCAAACCAAACTTCCAGCCAACTGAGCTAAACCAACATTGCGAAGATACTAAACCACCGAGTGTGCACTTTACTCTGAGGCAGACAATTCCAAGAATTCATCAGCCTCTGAGTGAATAAATTCCTGGTCTCAGTGCTAATTGGCATCCCCCTTCTTCTAAGATGGTGTCTCTTGATAATAGACAGTGGCAGCTGGGGCAGCAACCTTTCTGCATCTATCCTGCCAAGCTCTGTAAGAATTCATTATGTTTGAATGAGATCACCATGTCTGCAGCAAACTTGTAATGAGGTTTTCATTGGAGTGGCTCTGCTTAAAATTATTTCTCCTCTCGCTTCCAATTCTGATGAGAGTGAGATGAAAGGTAAACTCATCATAGCCCAAAGGACATTGGGGCTGCTCCCTGTTACAGAGAGATGACTGGTGGTGAGTTTAACCTGAGGGTCCCATGCCATGAGATGAAGTTGAGAAGGCAGGTCCATCATGGTAACCTCAACCACCTAAGACATGGCACTGCATCAAAACCAGCCATCCAAACAACTGGGCTAACCGACCCACCCCATCTATGACAAGTGTATCACTAACCTGAAATGTTAATTTTAGTTTTCTCTGGCACATTGGATGATCTGATGTGTTTTATTATTTGTATTGTGAGTGAATGTTGGAAGTGAAATGTCAAACGTGCATCCTGCTATATGTTTGGAATTTATGTTCAAATAAAAACCTTGATTTTTCAAATGTCACCTTGATTTTTATCTGAAAAGAACTGACCTCTGGAGGAAATCTTCTAAATTCTTTATATTTTGTGGAAATCTGTTAGGATGTGCTGAGTTGCTTGGTTCACTTTTTTCTTTAGCAAAACTGAATTGATGGACAACTTGTGACTTTTTTCAAGTCAAAGGTGACAAGGGGAACTGTAATAAGAACAAGAGATTCTAGGGTTGATCCATGATCTCCACTGAGTTGACTTTGTAGGTAAAAAGAGTTAATGGTAATTGTATTATCACTAGGATTGGGGATTTCGAGATGAGAAGGCACATTTTTAATGTCCGAATACAGAGATTTTAAAAAAGACATGAGGCAAATATTTTATATAGGGTGGTTTTTGTGTGTAATGATCTTCCTGAGGAAGTGGTGGATGTGGGTACAATTACAATGTTTTTAAAAAAGCTTTGGATAAATACATGAATAGGAAAGGTTCAGAGGGATGTAGGCCAGGAGCTAGGTGGGTCTAGTTTAGTTTGGAATTATCTTTGGCAGGGACTCGTTAGACCAAAAGGGCCTGTTTCCATGCTGTGTGACTTTTTGACTAAAAAAAGTCTATGTATTATGAAAAATGTTTGAAGGTCTGGCTACAATGCGAATGTCTCCATGTTAATTGCTATCCAAAGCTCACAGTGTAGGTTCATGCTTAGACTAAGAACTTGCGCATTTTTGGGGGTGGAAGGGTGGAAATAGTTGGGGTGGTGAAAGAAGTAGTAGAACAACACGTATTACACAGTGCGAGTCAGTGGATTTGTCGAAGAAGTTCACTATGAAAGCCAGTGGGAGGAAAAGTCTTGTATTATTCTTGGAGTGAGGGTTACCAACATTTGAAATGCTGGTATTCTATGTAGAAACCTTTTACATTTTCTCAGCAAAGTGTTTTTAAAAAATATTTTATTAGTAAGACAATGAGGTAAAAACCATGCTCACCTTTCATCTGCAATATATAGAAATGATCTGTTTGCCTTTGAACTGTTTATTTAAACTGGGGTCATGGGTTTTTTTTAAAAAGTTGCTTTTAAATTTACAAAAACCAAACCATTTTGACACAGTGTAAGTGTGGAAATTAACTCTGTTTTTGTCATATGCTGCTTATTAATTTGTAAAGAATTGAGGGCAAGGATATTCCTTTCTGTTTAGGAGGGCACATTCTCCAGTTTTCCATTGAGGTGTGCAATATTAATCATCTGATTTTAAAAAAATATACTTTGGAGCATTAGCATATGTACAAGTTCTGGTCAATTCTGTGAAGTTTTTAAAATATGGTCAGAAAATAATTTTGATCAGGGATCTACGTGTATCAATTCCAAGGAGAAACCAGTCTGCAACAGTGTGTCTAGGAGAAATCCATTAGTTGCTGGTTAAATTGTTTATTCTGTTGGATTTATTAAAGATAGAGTAAACATATTAAGATAATTAGACAAGTTTTTACTTCAGAACAGAAAGTTCAAATTAGATCAGAAGAATCTGAACTTCAGTTCAGATGGGAGAATAGTTTCTCCTAGCAAGGAAACTAAAGTTTTCCCAGTTCAGAGGAATCTGTTATCTCTGCAGAAGTGGTTACTATTCTGACATTTCCAAGCAGAGAGAGTTTGGATAGAAATTTCAAGTTGTTAAAGCTGAGAAACTATAGGTCACGAGAATGGAATGGTTCAAGGCTATGGGGAGAAAGCTGGATCAGATAACTGAGTTCTATGATCCCCCGTGGTCACATTGAAAGGTGGGGCAGGTTCAAATGGCCAGTTGTGCTTCTATTTTCTGTTTCTATGTTCATGCTAACAGACTTGGAAAGAAATTGTAAAACAAAAGGTCTCAACAGCTCAAAGGGAAGAAACTGATAAGTGACAGTTAAATAAAGATTTTAAAAGCGGAGATTGGAGTGTGATGGTATTTTGGGATTGAGCTTCTATAACTGTTTTGTGAAGCAGTTTGAAAGTTTGTTTTGATATGTTAAAACATTCCTAACTGTCTTTTTTATGCATGTAACTTTATATTATGTAACAGACCTTTTTGTTAAATGACATTTGCATCCACGTGAAAATGTGCATGATTTTAATTTTCTGAAGTTATTAAGCACATGATCTGTCAAGCCAGGTTTCATTCTGGAATCTGACTTAGTCAGGTGTTACCATCAGCTGGCATCATGCAGCATGTAAGGCCATCAAATGATGTGGCTGACCAGATGTTATAAACCAAAAAAATGCAATATTTTAAAGATTAAAGTAACTTTAATGAAATGAAGAGAATATTCAACTCTTTCCTTTTGACAAAAAAGTGTGCACTGCCATCTAGTCTTGAATGCATTCGAGGAATGTTTAGCATAACTTTGTATTTGAGTATACAAAACACTCTTGCTTAAGTTGTACCTGAGATCTTCACAACTTCAGTATGTAGAGTCATTGCTGCTACTGTTCAGTGTAATGTTATTTCATTCACTTTATGGAAAAATGCGATGTTGCTCCAGAGAGTTTTCAGAATTATCAGATTTCATATTGTCAGTTTGTTTTCTAGATGTAATTTGCTTCCATTTTAATCTTAAAATAAGGTGAAAACATGAGAAATGTCTGGAACAAAATGTAAATTTGTTGGTGACCCAATAATTGTGATGCTGCAGAGTAGGAGAAAAACTGGTTAACTATAACGGCACAGCTTTTACTTCTGTGAAAGAAAACCAAACATTTGATGTTAGGAGAGCTCAGAGTTCAGCTTTCTGATACAAGCGCAGCTCAAATATTTGCTTTGATAAAGGGTTGATTACTAACTCACATTATTCTTTTTAAATATAGTCAGAGTGAACTTGTTCAACAATATTGCATTTAATCTGGAGTTCGTTCTGTAGTCAGTTAACTGGTAAGGACTTTTACAAAAAGACCTTATTCTTTGAGGACAAGTAGGCAAAAATTGGACAGTATTACCATCTATATTTGTTAACATGCGTGTCTTATGGCAAGTGAAGACAAGGTCAGTTATGTTGGTGTTGTCTTCATGGTTTGATGGCAAAACTAAACCTTAAGGGAGGATTCTGTGATCTCACATTTCCAACAGTATTCTGGACTCGATGACAATGGTGATAGTGAGTCAGGGCTATAGTATTGGAGCATCAGCTGGATTCTGTGCTGTGAATGCAGTGTCATGATCCCTTCTTTATCAATGCCCACACCTGAATATTAACTATTAAGGAGTTAATGTCAAGTAGAAGAATCCCAGTTTCCATTATTTTGTATTCTGGTTTGGTAATCGGTTTGTATTTTGGGCTGTAATGTCTATTTTGGTGCCACTAGGTATTGTTGAAAACATTGCCAATAAAATGGAATTTTGTGACAGTGGTAGTGCCCCTACCCTGGACCAGAAGGTCTGAACTCAAGTCCCACCTGCTATTTGTCCCAATGGGTTGGTTTAAAAAATACTTTAAATTGGCAGGACAGCACTTGAGCATCTGTAAATGCCTGTCTTTGTTTGTATATATTATTTATTTAATTCTTTAGAATTATTAAAATGTTCCTTGCATGACAAATTAATAATGAGCACCAAACAGTGCCTTGTTCCAGGACTGATATTTGCCAGATGTCCAGCTGTGCTGCATATCTAGCTTTACTGTGCTTTGGTCTAAGTAGGGTCATGTCTAAGATATCTATTATTAGTCAGGAATGACCTCCCTCACATTGGCATTCATTTGTATTGAGGGTGATTGCAGATGGTCATGAGAGCTTGGGTTTTGGGTGAGAATTTGCTGATGGTTAATAAGCCCCAACTTAACTTTTACAGCCTCCCTCCCAGAGAGAACATTGGATTGTCAACTGGTTGGGGTGATGGCAGATTGTTGACATGAGCAGCTGCACACTTTTCCTATCTCTCTCACTGATCTATCCCAGTGGTCGCTCCTGTTGAAAGATATTGACATTGTGTTTGAAGATTAAGTACCATGCTGGTGGTGATTGGATGCCTGCTGTTTGATAACAACAGAGCAAAAGAGCTTCATGCAAGCTTTGAGATTGTCTTTTGTCTTTTGAAGTACTTCTTTTAGCCCCCTTGTGTACATGCGTTCCTTGGTAAAGCTCTGAGTAGAGCACCAGTTTGAGTTGAACATTCAAGCAACCTATCCTATCTATATCTCTCGTGAAATTATCATGGCCCTAATATTTGATATGTCTGTGTTCTGGAGAATCCACATGGTTGTCCTTCCATTGATTAATTCGTGATGAAGCACTTTTGCCCGAAATGTCGATTTTCCTGCTTCTCTGATGCTACTTGCCTGGCCTATGCTTTTCCAGCACCACTCTAATCTTGACTCTCAGAAATTAATGTCAATAAGTTGCTCAAATGTTTTTCTTGGAAAAAACATGGGGAGAGCTAAGTCCAATAGACTGAACTTGAGTTGGGTCTGATGTCAGGATTCTCAAACTGGAGTACATAATTTAGCACAGAGCCAACATCTTGGATTTTGAGGTGTCGATGTTCATCAGTGTCAATTTTTTGGAATAGACAATTTCCAAGATATGGGATTTGAGAGATGTTTTCCAACCCTCCATCTTGAATTTGAATTGAAGGTATTGGATTTATTACTTTTGAAGTGGTTTGGTAGAGGACTTGTTGTCTTTCTGGTCTTCAAGGTGATTCCCATGTTTTCATGGACTTTGGTAAATGTGAATTACCTGTCATTCTTCTGAGTGAGTACTAACTTAAACATCATTTAATATGCTGTAGTTCTTTTGCAGACACCATTACTGCCTTGGTTAAGGTTGAAAGGTTAATCATCAGTGAGTTCAGTTACTATTACAGCAGTGGAGCCAGTCCCAGCATTGCTGTGACAGATACTGAGAATAGTGTTGGTGTGGTGACATAACCCTATTCGATGGCACTTTTGATGGAGGAGATGTTATGGATCCATTGCATAGTACGTTATAGTGTTATTTGAATATTGTAGGAGATGTGATTACTTTTATCTGGTCATCCCCCGCAGTACTTTCCAAAGAGCGATTTGATTCACTGCATTGAAAGCTTGCTCTCGTGCACTTTTCCTGAAGTTGTCCTGGAATGACCAACACTTTGGTCGTTGCTAAGTTGAGTGTTGGAAATGAAAATCCATTTGTTTCACTATGCTGTTATAAACAGCATAGAGTTCAGTCTTTGCTGTGAGTACAACCTTTGGGGCTAGCGTATCCACAGTTAGGAAGTGCTATGTATTTATTCTGCTTGATGCTAGCTGTGAAGATTCTACCTTGGTTGTCACACCATATGGAAGATCAAAATTTAGATATTTCCACTTTGAGTAGTGAGCTGCCTTTTGTCTTTTTCTTAGTGCCTATTTGACAACAGTGTGTGCAAATCCTTTAACGATGGCACAGATCAGATGATATTGAAGAAATGAAGTCTGGGGTACATTGTCAGAGGCCATTCACCTCTGATCCATCCAGCTCCCAGCTTTATCTTGAGCTATGCAGGTCACAGCTGTTCAAGTAGAACTCAAAAACTTTGCAAGTGTGGTTAAAGTTCTGTCTCTTATTACTCTTGTTTGGGTAATGAATTTCTACAATCCTGCCCTGCAGAAGAGAAATGTTTCCACTTCTCCTTTATAGTTCTCCCAGCGATTCCTTTCAACCTGTGGACCTCCACCTGGATTTTGTTTGCTCTGCTGAGGTGTAAAGAGCTTATTCCAATTTATCCTGCATTCGGCCCTTTCTTTACCCACCTCAAGTCACCCCCCAGTCAGTTCAAAGCCAAACAACTTCAGCTTATCTAATCTTTCCTCATAATTAACATTTTCCAATCCAGATCACGTCCTTGTAACAATGACCATGAAATGCTAAGAAGTTTAAATCATGCCTGAAATCCAATTATCAGCTCTAGGTTGAAATACTTTTTGAAATCCCATTTTAAACAGTGGCAGCTTTTATCACATGGAAACTATAAATCACTATTATTTTATTTGTGCGTTTTCACCTAAATTTTGAATTTGCCCATTAGTACTGCAGTTTGTTTATATTCCTAAGGATTCCTATTATGTCAAAACTTCCAGTATTTATTTTGTCGCCTTTGCAATATTGTGGCAATAAGTCTTATGGTTCGTAGCAGTTCAAGATAATTTTTCATTTGCAAAAGTCTACTTAATTCATAAAATATCTGGATGTATATTACTAAACACTGCCTAAATAACGTTAGGGCCATTTTAAAAACCAAAATGCCTTCACAGAACTGACCCACATGCATCTACTTCTGTTTTGAAATCCAAATCCAAAAATATAATGCACCTTTCAACATGATATTTATCTCTGCATGTGCATAGCAACTTAGCTCTTAACCCTTTGAACTATATAACCACAGGAAGTTTATATACTGCACGTGCCTTTTTTTTTATTTCTAACTTTGAATTCTAGTGCTGCACATTGCTGCTTTTCGTACGTAAACTCTCCTTCCCCCCTCTTTCTTTCCCCCCCCCTTACTTTTTTGTGTGTTCTCATCTTTGTGGGCTGGGCAGGTATTCCCTGTTAAAGAGGATATGTTTTTGGATATTAATATAGCGGCCAGTTCATAGAATTGCAATTGAATTCTGAGTTTAGGTTAAGAGTGATCACTTTCAGCTTGGCTGAGTTGGTATAGCGCGCTCACCCCAAGTTATGTGCAGTTTTTGAAGTTCTAATCTAGGCTGAGTGCAGAATTGTCAGAAATGTTGTCGTTCAGAGGAAATGTTAAGCCATTGCCTTGCCTGCACGCTTTAGGTGGAGGTTAAACAGCAGGGGAAAATGGTGAGTCAGAGAGGACGAGGTCATTTGGTCTGAAAAGTTTCATCATTCAAGCTGATGTTGTCTTCTGAGCTGCTTGAATTGACATAATACTGCTTTGTTAAAACTGGCTGTTTGGAAATATAAAAATGAATCACTGTGGGATTTTACAGTGTCTCTTTATAATTACTTTGAGCCTGGGTTTGATGCATGAAATAGCCCAGATTGAGCGCTTGTATGGTTCTCTCTGCTTGTCTCTTTTTTTTCTTGACGTGCTTGATTTACATTTGTTAGGTTTGCCCTGAATGTCCTGCACAGCAGGGGGAGGCAGTCTGCTTTATTTCCAAGTGTCCAGGGTTGAAGAATGAGAGTTTGTGCAGACATGTGGTGCATTGCCTACCTCTTCACCTCTCCATTTGAGCATATTCTTATTGCTTTTGGAAGCTGAGACCAGAATGAACCTTGTGCATTATTTGTGAACTGGCAGCTTAACTAACTGGATCAGTACTGTACCTTCTGCCTGCTTTTATTGAACAGATTACCTTCTGTTATTCCCTTCTGAACTCGGACTGAACTGTCACAGATTTGTATAGTGCAGTTCCCTGACATGGCAGGCAGGACGTGAAATTTCTGTCTTTGTTATTCAGATTCTATACAAATTTTATTATTTGCTATTTGAAATGTTTTCAAAACATTATTTGGATTAGCTGAGAAGATTCATTCATCTACCTGGAATCATGGCTATTTATGATTCGCTGCATTTCTTTTCAACTTGGCTAAGACCCTGAGGTACGGCTATTACTTTTTTTTATATATTGCACAACACTAAAATTCAGTTGTCTTGTTAATCTAGCGATGGTCCTGATTTAACCCTGTGAAGTTGTGCTTTTCCACAGTGTTGAGTAAAATTGATTTATAGACTGAAACGTTCAGGTTTTGTTATGGCATAAGATGAGTAATTCTGCAAGTAGATGGCAGCGTATTGTATTCTAATAAGGTTTTGAAATGTACTGTTACAAACTATAAGGAGTGAGTGTTCAGTTATTTTAAATTCTGCTGGTATTTTAAATGACTGATAGTCATTTCTTTATTTGGTACAAAGCTAATTTATTAATGAGTTATGTGAACAAGTTTTTAAAAAAAACCATAAATGGAAAATCTGACAGCACAAGTTCAATGCTCCATTGTTTTAAAACCAAGCCAAAAAACTTGCTTACAAAATAAAGGTCCTGTTTTAGACTACCGTTTGCACGCACACATACTGCTTATTTATGCCTGCATGTGCATGCAACTGATGGAAATTAAAACAGCTCTTTATTCAATGTTAGATTTCTCTGTGGTTAAAGTTGACACTAGGTTCTCTCCATTATCGCTGCTCGTTCTTTGTCTTCCCACTTTAATTTGTGGGATGTTTAGTGCAATACAACTTATGAGAGCTCAAATGCAAGCATACAATATGATGCTTCTTGTAGAAACAGAATAAAACAGAATAAAAACAACTTCTAATGAGAGAATTTTCTCCTGTGCTTGGCTGAGAAAGAGCAACTTCCTGGTTCTTATGAACAGAGCAAATGGACAATTGTGACAGGAAGCTGTCTTATGACAGCTCCAGCTGGCCTGGATGGAGGTTCCTACACTTCAGGAATCTGCCTGAGCAGTGCTGATTGACTTCAGTAAAAGCTGTTTAAAATATTTTAGGAATTTGTTTGATTAAATTTATAGTTTTACTAGCTTTCTGGAATGAAAGGGAAGAAAATGGTATTTTAGAATTTTAACCAGATGATTTGTAGTTTCTAACCCTGACCTTGCTGCACAGCCACTTCCACTTCATTCACACGGGTTGTGTGTGTCAACTTTTAATGAGAAATAATGCTTGCTTTGAAAAAAAGAGGAGCTAAAGATAATCCACATTAGTTGCTTTTTTCATTTATATCGTTAAAATTGTTTTCATTGTGAGCTTTCCCATGTCAAAGAGTGTTATTTTATAGAATAAGGTTTTCTCTATTTGTTGCTCGCCAACAATCAGCGTGGGTCAACACTAATGCTGGGAAGAGTTAAAGATGAGTTGTATTTTTTTCCACAGTGAGCTGTATTTATAAAATGTGTAAAAATCCTTTACACAACATTCTGACTTGAAATTACAGGAGATGCAACAAAATTCAACTTGCCCCCATACAGCATGTTCCGTTGCAGTGGACTTCAATACTTAATGTTTACAGCATATGCTCCATGTCGGGCTTGCAGCCCCAGGGCAAAATGCTTCAAATTGAAAATTACAGAAACTATAATAGAAGTAAACTTTACCCCCTGCGCCATATTTCATTCTGTGGTGTCTTAAGACTGTTTCAACAGACTTAATGTTTACAGTGTACATTCCTTGTCTGATACACAACATAAGAAATTCTATAGTTTCAGTCTATGTACTGTGACTGGATGATCTTAGACAGTGACTTCTTCCCATTGTGCTTCTTTGGTGTACACCTCAGCAGAGTCAGAGATGAGTTGAATTAGTGTTGGTAGTTGTGTATTTTATATGGTTATCTGGGTAATTAAAAGTCATGGAAGCTTCTGTTGTGGCCAGCCAGGTCTCGTGGGTGATGGTGATCTTTTCTTTGGCCATGGAATCGCAGCCTTCATTACGCTGATAAATTCTAACTTTGCAGTTTTCCTTTGTTACCTTCACCTACACAGCAAAAGGGATGAGAAGAGAATGGGTTGAATATGTTTTTTCTTCCTGACTGGATTTTAACACCCAAGACTAGGTGGGAGGAGGTCAGGTCAGTGGTTACAATTTTGAAATTTTAAATCTGACTTCAATCCACCCACCACAGAGGCAAAGTCATCCTACTGCTGGGTGCAGGTTAGAAATGTAAATGATTCACTAAGGCGTGCTAGCCTTTGCTTTGGCTGGGTTTTCCAAGTGTCAGAAAAGCCAGCAGCTGAAGGGAAGTCCAGTAAAACTTCAGGGAGATGTTAAGTGACTTTAGCTCACTGCATATAGAGCATGGTGCTTTCCCTTGTCCTCCCAGCTGGGCCAGGCTGAAAGTTGCACCTGCAATCCACACCAACTGGCCTGTGAGTCCCCAAATAGTAAATGAGAGAAGCTGGGGCGAAACAAAAAAAGAGAATAAGGTAGGAGATCAAACAAAAAAATTACATCAGTAGAGCTTAATAGAAATGGAGGAAGGACGAAGGCAATATGAACAGTAGAAGAGAAAAGCTGAGACACTGTCATGTGAAGGATGCAGCATAAGCAGAAACCACCTTGCCAAATGCAATACGTTTGAAGTTGGAAAGACAGGCACAGTAAATAACTGCTTGAAATTCCTACCCACACTAATTTCTTAATGATCAAAAATAGCTGAGAAGGTAACTTGTTCTTTTCAATTATTTGAATGGTTTATAGAGATGCACTCATTTTGGCAGCCTTGCTAGCTCTCCCAGTGTTAGGTTGCTGGGGACTTTCATTTGGTCTTTAAAACCTTTCTTCCTGAACAAAGCACTGAGTTCCTGCATGAAAATCAAAGAAATGAAGTGCCCTGGAAGGATAAGGGATGGGGAGTGAAATTGATTTGAAAGTATCCGTTCGTATTAAGGATTCATGTAGGACATCAATAATGTACAATGTTGAATTACACTTATTTTAAAATACCGTTTTAATCTCTTGTGACAAGCACCAGTCAGTAAGAAGTCATTGTAATTGGGCCCTTTTGACTAAAGTTGTTGAGTGTCCCTGAGTTCAGTGATGCTAAATGTGGGAGTTTTAAAAGCTTATAATGAAGACTGAGGGTGAAAAATATTTGTTAGAAAGGAGTTAGATCAGGAGACAAAGTGCATTAGGTTCAAGGAAGAGGAACAGCAAGTAGAACTGTGTATTTAGGAAGAACCGTAACAACAGGGCAGATGTTCCCTTATCTACCCGCTCTTGTGGCATCTGAGGGTGTGTGCCAATTTAGACACTTTAATGGTGATTTTGGAGATTGCTTGGAGCTTTAACCCACTTTGGTCTAGGGAGAGTCCAAACTAAGTTTGTAAAGGATTGTCACAAATGGTGGGAAGAAGAGATTTTAATTCCATAAATATTCTCCCTCCCTCCTCCCTCCTCCCTCCTCCCTCCTCCCTCCTCCCTCCTCCCTCCTCCCTCCTCCCTCCTCCCTCCTCCCTCCTCCCTCCTCCCTCCTCCCTCCTCCCTCCTCCCTCCTCTCTGCTCAATTTCCTCGCTCAATCCCTCCACAATCAACTTGCTGTTCCGGAGAAATGATGACATCAAATAATAATCTTATTATTAAATGCTCATGCAAATAACCAAGTATATTTCGCCATCACATTACATCCAGTTTTAATGTTTGAAAGCCATAATGTCAATCACATTTTTAATAATTTCAGGGGAATATATTCAATGTAAAATTCAGATGAGAAAACTTGATTTAAAGACCAGAACAGGAAACTACAAATACTGAAATTCTGAAATAGAAGCAGAAAATGCAGGCAGTCAATCAACTGAAAGGGAGAGGTCAGAGTTTTGCGTCTAGCTTATCACTGATCTGGTGCAGACTGAACTGTATTTCCAGCATTTTGTCTTTCATATGAAATCTGGATTCTTTGTATGATTGCATGGAAGTTCTGGTGTTGTAAGATATCATGTGCCTGTCACACTCAAGTGTTCAAGCTCAGGCCTGGAGGTCAAAAGCTGAGTTCAGTCAAATACAATGGGGACAATGAGTAATCATCCGCCGACATTTCCGCTACCTCCCAAACAGACCCCACCGCCAGGGATATATTTCCCTCCCCACCCCTTTCCGCCTTCCGCAAAGACAGTTTCCTCCGTGACTATCTGGTCAGGTCCATCCCCCCCTACAACCCACCCTCCAATCCTGGCACTTTCCCCTACCACCGCAGGAACTGTAAAACCTGCACCCACACCACCTCCCTCACCTCTATCCAAGGCCCTAAAGGAGCCTTCCACATCCATCAAAGTTTTACTTGCACATCCACTAATATCATTTATTGTATCTGTCGCTCCCGATGCGGTCTCCTCTACATTGGGGAGACTGGGCGCCTCCTAGCAGAGCGCTTTAGGGAACATCTCTGGGACATCCGCACCAATCAACCGCACCAATCAACCACACTGCCCCATGGCCCAACATTTCAACTCCCCCTCCCACTCTGCCGAGGACATGGAGGTCCTGGGCCTCCTTTACCGCCGCTCCCTCACCACCAGACGCCTGGAGGAAGGACACCTCATCTTCCGCCTCGGAACACTTCAACAGTTTCTTCATTTCCCCTTCCCCCACCTCACCCTAGTTCTAAACTTCCAGCTCAGTAACTGTCCCCATGACTTGTCCGGACTTGTCCTACCTGCCTCTCTCCTTTTCCACTTATCCACTCCACCCTCTCCTCCCTGACCTATCACCTTCATCCCCTCCCCCACTCACCAATTTTACTCTATGCTACCCACCCCCACCTTCCTCTAGCTTATCTCTCCACGCTTCAGGCTCACTGCCTTTATTCCTGATGAAGGGCTTTTGCCCGAAACATCAATTTCGCTGCTCGTTGGATGCTGCCTGAATTGCTGTGCTCTTCCAGCACCACTAATCCAGAGCCTAAAGTCATTGTTGAGTTTGATTTTAAAGTTAAAACTGTTATAAACAAAAATGCAGCTTGCGAGATTTTACAGAAATGTTTGGCTACTTGTTTACCTTCATTGTGTTTTTAATTAACATGGAAACCAAATCTTAGGCTATTAACTGAATGAAGACAAGACAAATGGTGAAAAAATATGCTGGCTTTGAATAGACCAACTACCAATGATCATATTTCAACTGCTCCATAATCTAGGCCTACACACTACAGTGTGCTGAGTGAGTGCTTTGTGGGGAAGTGGCCTCTTTTTGAATGACACTTTTTGAATGAGGCCAATTTATTCAAGTGGCAAAGAATATTGTCTATAATCCTTGTAGAACAAGGTCAGCATTTGACAGAGCCAACAGTACAAATAGCCATTTTCTCCTTGTTCTTGTGGGATGGTGTTGTCTCTAAAACTTATTTTTCAAAATTATACTTTTCAATAAAATTTGTAAAAGCGCATTACTTAACAGTTCCAATTTAACATGGCATAAAGTGTAAAACTATTCAATTTCTTGCATTATCATATTGGCACTCTGTAATGAGACAACTAACTTATCACTTGCATTGAAATTAATATTCCATAACAAAGATGGGGTCTGAGGGGTTTTGTATGGCTCCTCGTCCCTGGGAGTACTGTTGTGGATGGTGTCAGATGTTGGTCTTTCTCTGTAAAGTGGCAACCCTTGAATTCAGTTCCTCTACCAGTACATTGCTATGGACCTTGGAGTATACTAGCCTGCAATTAGTCTTCAAGAAACCTGGATATGAACACCAAAGAGATTAATCATATGCTTTGAACCGTTGCTAAGAAATGTGGTGGAGCATTTATTAGATGCAAGTATTTTCTTGAAACAAGTAGGTATTATCCTGTAACATATTTCAAATACCCGCCTATGATATTCTGTTTTAAATAGGTTACTGTTCATTTCTTCACAGTTTTGAAATTTTACATTATTTTGTTTTTGTTTGCAGTACTTTGTTTTTATTTGTACTGTTTGTGTCTTGCATATTCCTGTGACATATACCTTGGAATAACTTGCTGCATTATTAACGTTGTATAATTGCCAGTTGTTTCTGTTTTAATATCAAAGATAATGAAGAGGTATTCTGCAGAAGCAAAAAGAGAATCAAGCACAGTTTGATGGACATGGTATGTGCATTGTTTTGTGGTTCGGTGTACAAATGACTTGTGTTGCGACAAATCCTCGTGCATCATTAACGTGATGAACAGGAATACAATAAACATGTCTCCAATAATTTTTATTGACTGAGTGCAGGATATCACATTATCAAACAGCATCAGGTCAATTATGTAATAAACTGGTTGGTTGATAAATTGTGTGCTGTTTTATGGTAAACATTGGATATGGTTTTTGGTGCTGTCAGATGTTTGAAAATGCTCATTAATACCAAATCCTTTTTATTTGATCTCTGAAAATCAGGTATGGCTCATGTTAAACTTTAAAGTAGGTCTGTGGATTTTAGAAGTTGTTTTGAAATGTGTCCCATAACAGGAATTATTAGTAACATGTCATGAAGAATGCCAAAATATTATTTCTTTGATTTCTTGAAACAGCCAAATATTTTATTTCAGCTGTTAAGAACAGTTGCCTTTCCAATGAGTGAACAGACTTGAATGTTTTGTTCTTGTACAGATATTAAAACACAATATTCTCGTCTTTTCAAGTGTCTGAGAATAAAATATTCTGGGACCCATGGGGTGGAATCAGGAAGGGCAAGAAGAATTCTGTTTCTCACTGTACCTCAGTAAAGAACAGCTGAAGAAATGACTAATTGTCAACAATCTAATCTTTGCGGATCCTAATAGAAAACCTGGCAAGAGAATGTTAATGTTGGCATCTTCAAAAACATAAAATTGTTAAATGAAGAAAGTGTGATCTTTTTCAAAGCAACATTTGTTAGACTGTAAAAAACAAAGAACTGAAGGTGCTGAAAATCCAAAACAAAAACAAATTGCTGTAAAAACTCAGGTCTAGCAGCATTTGTGGAGAGAAAGCAGAATTAATGTTTTGGGTTCAGTGACTTGGTCCTTGACCCTAAATGATATCTCTGCAGCATCTGTGGAGAGAAGGCAGAGATAGCATTTCGGGTGAAGTGACCTTACTTCAGAACTTAGTCACTGAACCCAAAACATTAGTTCTGCTTTCCCTCCACAGATGCAATTTCTTGCATTATCATATTGGCACTCTGTAATGAGACAACTAACTTATCACTTGCATTGAAATGTATATTCCATAACAAAGATGGGGTCTGAGGGCTCCTCGTCAAGTGTAGTGCTGAGGGAGTAGTGTACAGTCAGAGGTGCTACCTCTTTGATAAGGAGTTAAAAGGCTGCGTGCGAACTCATGTCTCACAAACTTGATTGAGTTTTCTGAAGAAGTAACAAAGAGGATTGATGAGGGCAGAAGAGTATTTGTGATCTAAATGGACTTCAGTAAGGCATTTGACAAGGTTCCCATGGTTAGCATGGAATATAGGGACAACTAGCCATTTGCATACAGAACTGGCTCAAAGGTAGAAGACAGAGGGGGGTGATGGTGGTGGTGGGTTGCTTTTCAGACTGGAGGCCTGTGACCAGTGGAGTGTCACAAGGATCGGTGTTCGCTCCACTGCTTTTCGTCATTTATGCTCACATCCAAATCTTTTATATGAGGTATAGTCAATAAGTTTGTAGATGACACCAAAATTGGAGGTGTAGTGGACAGCGAAGAAGGTTACCACAGATTACAATGGGATCTTGATCAGATGGGCCAATGGGCTGAGAAGTGGCAGATAAATCGGAGTTTAATTCAGATAAATGTGAGGTGCTCCATTTTGGGAAAGCAAATCTTAGCAGGACTTCTACACTTAATGGTAAGGTCCTAGGGAGTGTTGCTGAACAAAGAGACCTTGGAGTGAAGGAGGTGTTTGGAATGCTTTCCTTGGGAGGTCATGTTGCAGCTGTGCATTGCCACTGTTGGAATATTGCGTGCAATTCTGGCCTCCTTCCTATCGGAAAGGTTTTGTGAAACCTGAAAGGGTTCAGAAAAGATTTACAAGGGTGTTGCCAGAGTTGGAGGATTTGAGCTATAGGGAAAGGCTGAACAGACTGGGGCTGTTTTCCTTGGAACGTCGGAGGCTGAGGGGTGACCTTATAGAGGTTTACAAAATTGAGGGGCATGGATAGGATTAATAGACAAAGTCTTTTCCCTGTAGTGGGGGTGTACAGAACTGGAGGGCATAGGTTTAGGGTGAGGGGGAAGAGGAGATTATAAAAGAGGCTTAAGGGGTAACTTTTTCACGCAGAGAGTGGTATGTGTATCTCTGTTAATGTGTAGTGGAGGTGAATTTGGAGGGCATTAATCATGTACCATTGCTGTTGTATAAATTCATGGAAATGTGTAGCAGGTGAGGTGAAGGTGACATTGTGTAAATACTACTTAGAACTTTACCATTTAGTTTGCTTGACTAAACAAGGTGATCTTCTCAGTAATATCCAGCATGTTGCTTCCCCCTCTTTTGAAAAGACCATCTAAATTTTAAAGTTATTTACTTCAAAATGAGTAATAAAACCAGGTTCAGACCTTTGGCTGAACCCTTGAGCTGACTACAATTGCTGGAGTTAATGCACCATTGTTTCCTGCTGGGTACTGTACAGCTTCAGTTCATCCTTCTTGATTCATATGGCTTATGTTGTGCAAACACAGGAGTAAGAACAAAGGTTACCTGAAATAAAATCTAAAATACTGTAAGTGCAGTTAAATGTTGAAAGGGAAAATAATAAAAAAAAATGCAGGTACACTCAAATCCTGCTACCCTGCGGAAGTGGGTGAGGCAGGAATAGTCATTCAAGCTAATGCATGAGAATTGAATTAATGTCAACACCATATCAACTTAAAGAGCTTTGCAATCAGATAAATTGGTTTTCCAGCGTGCCATAGGAACTAGATTAAAGGGTTTCACTTTGAATTAAGGCATTCTGATTTCTTTTCTCCCCCCCCCCCCCGCCCCTCTTTTCAAAGCAGGCAGGTTCTGAAATCTGGCAGCATCCAAGGAACAGGAGAATAGATGTTTTGGGCATCAGCCCTTCTTCAGGAAGAAGGCCTGATGCCCGAAACGTTGATTCTCCTGTTCCTTGGATGCTGCCTGACCTGCTGCGCTTTTCCAGCAACACATTTTCAGCTCTGATCTCCAGCATCTGCAATCCTCACTTTCTCCAGGTTCTGAAATCTGGCCTGGTCTTGGTCCCAAAGCTGTTGGATTTGAGGGTACCTGTCCAAGGAAAAGGCAAAATAATGCAGAAATGAAAATGGATAGCCATGTGATATTATCACTAGACTATTTAATCCGGAAATCCATTTAATGTCCTGGGGACCTGGGTTCAAATTCTGCCATGGCTGATGGTGGAATTTGAATTCAGTAATAGATCTGAAATTAAGAGTCTTATGTTGACCATGAATCCATTGCCAATTGTCTGGAAAAGCCCATCTGAATCGCTAATGTTCTTTAAGGAAGGAAATCTGTTCTCCAACCCCCCCCCCCCCCCCCCCCCCCCCTCCCCCAGCCATTTGATCTGGCCTACATGTGACTCCAGACCCACCGCAATATGATTTGACTCTTAACTGTGCTCTGGGAATAAATGCTGGTCCAGCCAGTGACCCCCACATCCCATGAATGAATTTTTAAAAATTTCTGGACAGAGCTGAACTTCAAGAACAATAATTAGATTTCTGATCATAATTATTGGAGCCTTGGCAAAATGTAGATGTATTAGGCTTTTTTTCTAGTTGATGAGTTGAGTCCAACTGGATGAGAGTGGGAGAGTTGAGAATCTATACAGGAATTTCTTTCACAGTGATTGAATAACTTTAATTGGGGGATTGAGATTTTTTTGTGAATTAGGAGAATTTTAATAAGATTTTGAAAATGAATGCACAAATTAACAAAGTTTTCTTGTTCCCTGAGTACTTTGCTATCATGTTAAATAGGTGATATGTGCAGGTTCATAAGTAAAAACTGGTTTTGTCATAAGAACTGATGCAGATTCACATGATCTTGTAGCCTTGTAGTAAATAGAATCCACAGTAAGATCTTAAAGAAATTTGAATTTTTTTCCACCTTCGGCTCTGTAAATGTTCTTTAGCATGACGATGGGACCAGGAACGTTATTATATTCAAAGTTTGGGAGAAGATTTGTAGCTCAGGTGCTCGTTGTTGTGGTTCTGTTCGCCGAGCTGGGAATTTGTGTTGCTGGGTATCGGGTCCTTCGTTCCAGCATGAGCAAAACCAATGTGGTGTACAAAATCCCATGCTAGGACTGCACAAAACACTACATAGGACAAACAGGAAGACAGCTAATGATCCGCATCCATGAACACCAACTAGCCACGAAACGACACGACCAGCTATCCTTAGTAGCCACACATGCAGATGACAAGCAACATGAATTCGACTGGGACAACACTACTATTATAAGACAAGCCAAACAGAGAACAGCCGGGGAATTCCTAGAGGCATGGCACTCATCCACAGATTCTATCAACAAACACATCGACCTGGACCCAATATACCGGCCACTACAGCGGACAGCTTGAACTGACAACCGGAAGCGGCAGGTACAAACCACTATAAATGCCGGAGGAAACATCACAGAAGCGCTTCACAGGAGGCTCCCAAGCACTGAGGATGTCACCAAGACAGGGGACGAAACGTTTGCAACACAAGTTCCCAGCTCGGCGAACAGAACCACAACAACATTATTATTTATATATGTTTGTTTTAAAAGATAGTCTTGATCTTAGATTGCTGAGGTTTATGTTGATGGTGCTTGGTGCATTTCTTTTTGCTGCATAATTTCTGTAGTTGATGTCACAGAGGCCTAGAGTTAGCACGGAAACCGACCCTTTGGTCCTGCTCGTCCATGCTGATCAGATATCTATACCCATTTGCCAGCATTTGGCCCATATCCCTCTAAACCCTTCCTTTTCATATACCCACCCAGATGCTTTTTAAATGTTCTGATTGTATCAGCCCCCACCACTACCTCTGGCAGTTTCTTTGCCATATCTCAGCTGTCATGAATGATCAACTTTTAATCTGCTGATTCCTTATCCCATCTTATTATAAGTAAACTCTGGTCACAACATAATGCACACTTAATACTACATCTCAGTCCTTCCTGTCAGTGACTAGGTGTTATTTTTCAAATCCATATTGCTAGTAGTTCAAACTGCTTTCCTTGTAGGATTAGGAGATAAAATAACTGGTGGTTGGCTATCAATTGATCCTTCTGGTTTGCAGGTAACCCTGAGCTGCTTTGTGCTCTGTCATTATCTGGTCAGAGCAAGCTTGTGCCCAATGATTAACCAGTAACTGACGGTTTTGTTCATTTTCTCTGATATCTTCACTTTTTGCAGTCAGGTTCAAGGGTGAGTGGGTTAAGTGTTGTCTTAAGAAATGGGAAATTCTTGCTGATTCTGCCATGTCCCCATGTCTACTTGTTATGCTTCTGCTGCCAATGTACCACTCCAACTGTACTGATCTGACTCGAGAAGAATAAAATGAAACCTTCCTTTGAGGTTCTCTCCATTACATCTCTTAGCAGACCAAAGTTGGGTAAGAAAATGTTGTAATTCAGGGCCCCAGGCCTTTGGTAATAGTGTGAGCAGACAGGGAGTGCTGTGAAATACTAATTGAAAGACTGGAATTGGAGTCTGCAGTTGGTTTTTAGCAGGAAATCCATAGAAGTGAAAAAAGAATTTACTATGAGGTATCACTTCAAGCAGAGGTCATACTGCACTCTGCTATGGTACATTGTTGTGCTGCAGAGCATACCTGTGTCATACTGAAAGAGAGACTGTGAGCAGATAGAATATTGTGGGTCATGATTGGTGGCAACTTTTCCTTTCAGGCACCTAAACTTTACTCTTCCCTACTTTTCCTATGGTTGTCTTATCCATAAATAGCAAAATGGAATCAACTTGAGTTTTCTTGACTTGCAGGACCTTCCTTTCACCCTCCAGAAAACTTCACCTCCGTGTTATTAGATTAGGTTAGGTTAGGTTAGATTACTTAGTGTGGAAACAGGCCCTTCGGCCTAACAAGTCCTCACCGACCCGCCGAAGCGTATACCACCCAGACCCATACTCCTACATTTACCCCTTCACCTAACACTATGGACAATTTAGCATGGTCAATTCACCTAACCTGCACATTTTTGGATTGTGGGAGGAAACCGGAGCACCTGGAGGAAACCCACGCAGACACTGGGAGAATGTGCAAACTCCACGCAGAGTCGCCTGAGGCGGGAATTGAACCAGGGTCTCTGGCGCTGTGAGGCAGCAGTGCTAACCACTGTGCCACCGTGCCACCCACATTGTTGTGTCATTTGTATATGTCTGAACAAATCTGGTGCATGGGGACGCACTCACTCACACAAGTTCCTCTCCATGGCTCCCACCATCTTGACTTTTGCAGTTCTTTCTGTCACTGGCTGATAATCCAGGAACACCTCCCAAACAGCATAATTAAGGATGGACAGTAACCTTGTCAGAGAAGCCCAGCCCCAAAAACAACATTTTTAAAATCTGTTTTATTGAACATGCAATTCTGTTCATTATTATTTGGACATGATTTCTTGGCATGTCTCAGATTGTATTTGCAAAGGCCACCTTCTCTTTTTTTTTCTTGGTCGCATCAGCCTTGGAAGTGCTGATGCTGCATGGGAAATCCTGCTGGTCTTGTGGCAGGCCCAGTGCTGGAGGAGCACTCTCATTGCTTATGTAATTACGCCAACCTTGGAAGTTTTGTTGAGAGCAGCTGCTGCTGCTGTGTGTGGGTTAAACCTGAGTACTGTAGCCCATTGGTTCAGCAACCAGGATAAAAATCATTGTTGCATGAAAGTTGATCCTAGCTTCTGAATCTGTCATTGTGTCAATTAGTACAATATGCTGAAAAAATGTGATTCTAATGTTTGACTACTTGCGATTTTGAAGAGTTGGTAATGATGATGCAGAGCAGGACATGCCTAGGATGTTTTCCTCTGGATTACTCAACCAGGCTGTTGCTCTTTATTTCTGAGTTTAAACAGTGAGAGTACTGGCTATTCTTCCACTAGAATGCAATGGGGACAATAGTCAAGACGTTTGTTCCAGTTTTCATGGTCTAAATACTCCATTTCAGTCTCATTGTAATGTATTATCTCTTGGCAGAGTTCCATTGCTAGCAATGTGATTAAAAGTCACATGGAATTGGCCAGTAACCATTCTTTTGCCGCAATGAGTTGCAGACTTTTGTTTTCCTCACTACTATTTGATAGGTCAGTTAATCTTTTCTTGCTTGGCTCTAAACATTTGAATACTTCATTTTAATGTTTGACTTTATTTGGATTGTATGGCACTATACGGAGTGTACTTACAAAGGAATATTTATGTGAGTGAGCAGGATTGTGGAAGGTTGAGGTCATTGTGGAAAACTACAAGGTCATCTGCTTTGGATTTGAGGAAAAGGGAATTGTCTAAATGACAAGAAGTTAAGAACTCTGGAGGTATGGAAATTTTAGGGGTCCAGAACAGAACTCCTGGAAAACTAGGGGGCATATGAAATAAACTAAAAAGGCTGATGGTAGATTTTATTTTTGATCCGTCTGTTCAGACCTGCTATGTTAATGTCCAATGCAATTATTTGAAATCGCAAACTTTCACTTCACCTGATGAAAGAGCAGCGCTTCGGAAGCTTTTGATGCCAAATAAACCTGTTTGGCTATAACCTGGTATGACTTCTGATTTTGTCCAGCCCAGTCCAACACTTACACCTCCACATCACAGGTATGCCATAGCACAATCCTGGAGCAGGTGGGAATTGAATCCAGGCTTTATGGCCCAGAGTTTGGAACACTATCACTGCACCACAAGAGCCCGTTGAGCAAATGCCTGATGGTGTGTTTCACTTTTGGTCAAACTGATTGGAGTTCAAATGACTTGAAGTTAGGCTACAGGTATAGTGAGTTTTTATTAGACAGCTTCCAGTGTACTGGTTTCTCCTTTGGACACTTTACCTCATTAGGATATATCAGCCTAGGAAGGAATGCAGCACTGGTTCACTGAAATAGCACTAGGAGGCTTAAAAAATTAAATGATGAGGGCAGGTTGCAGAGAGTACAGTCCACAGAACTCTCCGTTTAGTTTGCTAATGTTATGATGCCAGCTGATGTTCGTGTTGGACAAGTCAGATCTAGACTGAAATTAGGATCAATAGATTGTTATGGGAGACTTTAACTTTCCTGATATTGATTGGGAAAGCTATAGCTCAAGTTCGTTAGATGGGTCAGTGTTTGTGCAATGTGTGCAGGTGAGTTTCCTGACGCAATATGTAGATAAGCCAACAAGAGGTGAGGCCATACTGGATTTGGTTCTGGGTAACGAACCAGGCCAGGTATTAGAACTAGAGGTAGGTGAGCACTTTGGGGACAGTGACCACAATTCGGTGATTTTTACTCTAGTGATGGAGAGGGATAAGTGTGTACTACAGGGCAAGAGTTATAGCTGGGGGCAGGGAAATTATGATGCGTTGAGGCATGACTTAGGATGTGTGGATTGGAAAAGTAGATTCCAAGGCAAGAGCGTAATTGATATGTGGAACTTGTTCAAGGAGCAACTATTGAGTGTCCTTGATAAGTACGTACCTATCAGGCAGGGAGGAAAGGGTCGTGTGAGGGAGCCGTGGTTTAATAAGGAGTTGGAATCCCTTGTTAAACAGAAGAGGGCGGCCTTTGTAAAGATGAGGCGTGAAGGTTCAATAGGGGCAATTGAGAGTTATAAGGTAGCCCGGAAGGACCTGAAGAGAGAGCTAAGAGCAGCAAGGAGGGGACATGAAAGGTCCTTAGTTGGTAGGATTAGGGAAAACCCTAAGGCTTTCTATAGGTATGTTAGGAATAAAAGAATGACTAGGGAAGGAATAGGTCCAATCAAGGATAGTAATGGGAAGTTGCGTGTGGAGGCTGAAGAGATTGGGGAGGCGCTGAATGAATACTTTTCATCAGTATTCACTCAGGAACAGGACATTGTTGTCGATATGAATACTGAGGCACGAATAAGTAGAATGGATGGCTTTGAGATATGTAGAGAAGAGGTGTTGGAAATTCTGGCATGGGTGAAAATAGATAAGTCCCCTGGGCCTGATGGCATTTATCCTAGGATTCTCTGGGAAGCAAGGGAGGAGACTGCAGAGCCATTGGCCTTGATTTTTGTGTCCTCTTTGTCGACAGGAGTAGTGCCAGATGACTGGAGGCTAGCAAACGTGGTTCCCTTGTTCAAGAAGGGGAGTAGGGATAATCCTAGTAACTATAGGCCAGTGAGTCTCACTTCTGTTGTGGGCAAAGTCTTAGAATTGTAAGGGATAGGATTTATGCACATCTGGATAAGAATGATGTGATCAAGGATAGTCAGCATGGTTTTGTGAAGGGCAGGTCGTGCCTCACAAACCTTATTGAATTCTTTGAGAAGGTGACTAAGGAGGTAGATGAGGGGAAAGCGGTAGATGTGGTATATATGGATTTTAGTAAGGCGTTTGATAAGGTCCCCCATGGTAGGCTACTGCAGAAAATACAGAGATATGGCATTGAGGGTGAGTTGGAGGTTTGGATTAGGAATTGGCTCTCTGGAAGAAGACAGAGGGTAGTAGTTGATGGCAAAGGTTCATCTTGGAGTGCCGTCACTAGCGGTGTTCCGCAAGGATCTGTTTTGGGACCATTGCTGTTTGTCATTTTTATAAAGGCTGAGGCACTTGGGGTTGTTTTCACTGGAGAAAAGAAGGTTTAGGGGTGATTTGATAGAGGTGTACAAGATGATTGGGGGGTTAGATAGGGTTGACAGTGAGAACCTTTTTCCACGTATGGAGTCAGCTATTACAAGGGGGCATAGCTTTAAATTAAGGGGGGGTAGATATAGGACTGATGTTAGGGGTAGGTTCTTCACTCAGCGAGTCGTAAGTTCATGGAATGCCCTGCCAGTAGCAGTAGTGGACTCTTTATGGGTATTTAAGCGGGCATTGGATAGGTATATGGAGGATAGTGGGTTAGTGTAGGTTAGGTGGGCTTTGATCGGCGCAACATCGAGGGCTGAAGGGCCTGTACTGCGCTGTATTCTTCTATGTTCTAGATCTTATGTTCTCGTTAACAAAATGATCTTTCTCTGAAACACAAGTGCACAAATTTGCAGAGCTGCAGAAAATTGAAATAAAAGGAAAGATACGGTAGAATTAAAACTATTTACATATAACATTATTTGAAGGTTTTTGAAAGACAGTAAAAATGTTGAACACGAGAGAATCTCTTCACTGTTACATCTATAAGATTGACTCAACTGTTTCTTTAATTTCCCAATCTTGAGAGTTTGGTAATCTCTCCTTAATAAGCCGCACAACTGACCAGAGACTTTCTCAGCTTCGAATATAGAAGAATTTTCTGGCGTTGGTTATCCAAATTTCAGATTATCCGGCCAGATCACAAGGTCCCAATGCTTGGCTAAGCTGTGGTATCCAGCATTCGATTATTTGACAAAATACTCCCCGCCTGATTGTTTGGATAATTTGAGGTTCCTCTGTAAACTCTTCTGGGTGCTAACTAAACACTTCTGGTTTGGGAATTGCACACTAAAGCCATTACACTATTTCCTAACAGTTCTAAGACGTCTCCTTTTCAGGAAGAAGTTTCATATATCGAACTTCCACCAGGACCTCTACAAACTGTAAATCAAAAAATCACAATTATGTTTTCCTCTAAGCAAAAAAAAAAAGCCAACTCTTCTAAACAGAAAGCAAACTAAAGCTGTACACTGACTGCATGTAAAAACTGTCTAATGCAAGCACGTTTCCATCATCCCAGGGACCTTCAGTTTTAAAGGACGGTCACTGGACCTGAAATGTTAACTGTGATTTTTCTCCACAGATGCTGCCAGACATGAGTTTCTCTAGCAATTTCTGTTTTTGATTCAGATTTTCAGTATCCATAATTTTTTTTGTTTTATTACTCTCTTTCTCATTCTTGTTTAAAAATATTGTTCCAGAAGGACTGACAACTTTGATAATTAAATCTCCCTAATACATGCACCAAAATCCACATGTCACTCGTTCCAAATACAAAATCAGTTCTATTTTTTAATATATATTTATGTATTGAAAAAGAGAGATTTGCACACCTGAATCAGACTGGCCTTTTGTGCTTCCTCCCATCTATTTCTCCTTCAGTTGTCTACAATCTATTTTTTTTGATGTTCCCTGCCTAAACCCTCTGCTGCTTCTTTAGCCTCTACTTCCAAACACTACTTTGACCAAACCCCAAACTCTTAATACTTTCTCACTTTTGATCTGATTCATTTCAGAAAAAAAAAGTCCCAAGGGGCTTCACTATGTTGAAGATGCTGTTTGAATGCAAGTTGTTGTTAGAATCAGTGTACCCTGTATTTTTGTTTAAAGTTTATTTTTTTTTGTTTTTGATCACATGCTTAAGTGACAATTGAAAGAGGAGAAATATTCTTGCAGTTTGCAAGCTAATTATATGGGTATAGTTCGTAACTTACGCAGCTAATGAGAGATTGCATAATGAACACGAGTTACATGGGTGTATATTGGAGCACATAGTGATCTAATTTAGAATGAACTAGACCAGAAGAAACGAATCTGAACCTGCTCTTCCTGACAATGGCTTTATAAGCTGTTCAATCAACCAAGTTATTTCAACAGCACTCCAATTTACAATGCCTCTCTCATGATGTTAATTTTCATATGACACCCTTACTTCACGTTGGTTTTTTCAGTATTGTTAAATTATCAGACACCCGGCACAGAATAATCAGAAATTACCTCCATTTGAGAAAACTATATCCATTTTTTCCGGTCACTGAATTCTATTGCCTCATTTTCTCCATACTGGCTCCATCCCTCATGCTGGCAACTTGTGCTAACGAATGCAATATCTTGATTTTAAAATTCTCTGTCGCTACGCTCTTTCCAAACTTCAATCTTGACCAGCTCTGCAGCCTCTCTGTTATCTTCTAATCTTGAGCATCCCAGATTTTAATTGCTGCACCATTGGCAGCCACACTTTTAGATGCTCAGACCTAAAACTCTGGAATTCCTTCCTGAAAACATTTTTCTCGCTCTCTCGTGCTTTGTATGAAAGCTCTCCTTTCGGCTTTCATCTATGACAAAACTTTTTCCCAGCTTCCAGGAATTGAGCCAGTGACAATGAAGGAGCAGTGATATGTTTCCCTGAATCAGACTGGTGTGCGTCTCATAAGGGAGATTATAGGTTATGTCTGTATACCCTGTCATAAGTGATGGCTGATGAGCTCTAGTGTGCCCACTCACTGCAATGGACTAAACCCATGGACAATTTACTGCTCCCTGGCAAAGCATACCACAGCATGTTGACATCATTAATAAATTACATTATATAGAATTTTACAATGGAAATAATCACTGAAGCGTGCAAAAAATTGGCACACTTAAGGATAGTTGTTATATTTGTCGTCTTTGGCTAAATGCAGAGAAACGTAGCATTGTATCCAGTTTCACATTAAAAGAACCAAATGCTGCTCATGATCGCTAACATGTGTCCGTTGACCCTGGACTTCATAGTGATAACATTGTGAGTTTACATGGTGTTCAGGAAGGAGACTTGGTGAATTGCTGTTTGACTCATTATGTTGGTCATCCTGATGAAGGGCGTATGCCTGAAATATTGATTCTCCTGCTCCTCGAATGCTGCCTGACCAGCTGTGCTTTTCCAGGACCGCATTTTTTCGACTCATTCCTTGTTAGACCAATCTTAATGTCGAATGTTTTCCCATTAACGTGTGACTCATTTCCTTCCTTTGTTTTGATTATCTAAGTATGATGCAGTGAACGTGTCTACAGCAATGGTAATAAAATTTCATGTGTAGTATATTAACCATAAATGGGGTGAATATGGACTTCAGAAATTCCTATGGACTATCCGTATGTTAGAATCCCTCACTTTGCAGTGACCAGATAATTAAAGAAAATTATGGCTATGTCACATGATAAAAAAATTATCTTCAAATGTATAATTATTAACCATTGCTATGTGTCTGATAGTTTGCACTTTGTAGAATGAATCCAAAATGTTCTCAGAGGCTTAACCCAAACAAAAAATTTAATCCAAAATGACCCAATTTCTCCTGAAAGTAAATACAGGATAAATCTTTATCAAATTAATTGTATTGCAGATAAAGTATGTATTTTAAGTACCTCTTGATTATGGTGTTAAAATGCCATGATTTGTAATGTTTTCATTGAATTTGCATTATTGTGAATTTTGAAAGCAGATTGGATAAATTTAATGAAAATCTCTTGAATACCAAAGTTTGTAGTTTCTATTTGATTTGTAGTAATATCCATGAAGAGTGCAGGCAAAAACCAGAAAGCTTTGTAATGATGAAAATACAAATATTAACTACACTTCCAGGATTAAGTATTGTTTACTAAATACATAAACATTGATCTCCATTTAAACTGTAAAGTTTTTGTATATTTTGCAAACAATGTTAATGACGTTTATTGTAAAAATACAGCCTGTTTATATTGAAGTCTGCTGTCCGGTATTTAATGGAAGTGTTAAACTATTTAAAATAACAACTCTATTAAAGTTACTGGAGAGTACTTCAGTGGAGCACCAAAATGTTAATAATATTGCTCAGAATAAGTTCCAGCCTCATGTCTTTGTGAAGATTAAAACTGATAATGGATTGAATGTGTGCGCACATCCATCTTCATTTGCTGTTAGTGCAATCCTGGGCCAATTGTTGACTTAACACCAGTAAAATTTATTAATTTATATCCACAGTATTATAGTTTGTAATTAAATGGAAAGCAACAGTTTTGCTCTCTGGTGATAATTGTTTGTCTTGAGAGTGAAAGAAGTGAAGTGATAAACCCTAGTAAGTAACATTCAGCTTCAAAAGAAACTATTGGTGGCATGTGCTTGGTCTGTAATGTAGTGTAGCAAATGTTCCATCTGCTTAGAAATTTCAGTGTTGTAACGTTAACATTGTGCTATTGATAATCTCTAGCATATTATCTTTTCTCTTGATGGTTACTTTTATATTGCTGCCGTGGGCTCCCCTGCAACTTCCTTTTCACTCCTCCAGTTCAGATAGCATGCTAGCGGCAAACTACAATAGCCAATCAAAATGTACTTCTCCTGTCTAATATTTACTTGGGTATGAAGACAGCTCTTAGATCTTGCTTTTGCTCATCTGGAGTAAACTAAGTCCTTTCTCATTGGAATGTTTTTGCTATGTCAGAGATATAATGAGTCCTTGTGACAGCTCCCCTGGCATATAAATCACGACTGACCTTCATTGTGCTGATAGAGTTGAGATGTAAGGCTTTCCTGACCTGCACTTCATTCAAGTGTCTCTATATTTCAGGTGCTGTGTGTTTGAATATTGATACACAGGTCTGGCTGTGTCTCATTTCCAGAATTGCTTTGCTTTATGTTTGAATTATTCTACATTGTTTCCCAGGCTTGTTTTGCAGGCTTTTAAAAAATGATAACTACAAGTTTCACACTCTCTTTCTTGTCTTTCCACATCCATGCATTGTGTTCAGGTCAGGTAGTGGAGTTATTTGCTGGGATAATTGACTTTGCATTGGCTAGTAGGTACACAGTATGAGGGACAGTTTCTTTCCTCTGTCTTTCCCTTGCCCATGATTCATCTCTTCAGCAGTGTTGAGTGTCAGAGATAATTGTTGAAACCTAATGTGAACCTGGTTTAATAAAAATCAAAAGCAAAAACACTTGGAAATCTGGAATAAACAGAATGCAATAAATACAAAGGATATCAGTGAGTATTTTGTGGGGAGTGAGGCAGAGTTAATGTTTCAGGTTGCTGACTTGTCATCAATTAGATTTTCTTTCTTTTATCATTTACATTTGAACTGTGATCACTATCTTTTATATTGGAGTTCTTCGGTTCAGACACATCTATCTGTTCCTCAGTTGTTCAAACCTGTGTCAGTATATTTGGACTTTGCATGTGAGCTGTAAGCAATCGGTTCAAAGGAATGTTGGTGATATTGAGCAGCATTTGTTCTTTTAACGTGAGACTGCATACAGCGTTATGTTTCTCTGTATTTAGCTAATGAAGATGAATGTGATGTCTATCCCTAAGTGTGTCAATTTTTTTGCACACTCCAGGGAATATTCTTTCCCTTGTAAAATTCTATGCATAATGTAACTTATTAATGATGTCAACATTATGTAACATGTTTTGCCAGGGAGCCGTTAATTGTCCATAAGTTCAGTCCCCTGGAGTGAGTGGGCACACTAGAGCTCATCAGCCATCACTTATGACAGTATATATTCATTAAATGGATACATAAAACTGAATTGGCAATAAATGTTCTAGAACTTCTTGTGTAAGTCAGTCATATAATATGGTACTAAGAAAAAAGAATGGAGATGTAATCATTGTAGCCTAAATTAGGGGTTCACAATGTTTGCTTTATGTCATTCCATTAGTTGGAATATCTTATTTGTTTGTGCATCATAGTTATCAATGGTACACCAAGCCTTGCTGCTTCAAAAGCCCATTTTCATGGTGACATGATAAGGAATCATGTTTCATGTACCAGTGAAAATGGAAAAGAGAGTTGGAAATCCCAATGACGTGCAAATTGGGACGAGATTTCACTTTCATTGTAATATCTCAGAAATTGACGATTATACTTAATTCCAAATATTTCTTAATTTTTCCTGTCTTTGTAATTGTTATTTCACTCCCATTTTGAATCAAATCACAAATACCGGATATATGATCGTCACATTACTACTTGTTGGAGCTTTGTGTGAAAAGGTGCTGGGATGGTTCTACATTACAACAGCAGTGACTGCATTTCAAAAGTACTAGTTTGATTGTGACGCACTTTAAACAATGTGTGGAAAGCACAATATAAATTATGCTTTGTTGTGAAGATGTTATGAAAGTACTTTCATATGAGTTTGTCAATATGAATTGACTGCCAGGTGTAATTTGGAGATTCAGTTTGGGATTTTAAAGGCAGTGAATACATTTCCATTCCTCTTGGTGAGGATGTTTTCTAGACATCTCTCCTGAGATCAGAAGCTTGCTGTGTGGGTAATGGTTACTTGAATTTTGCCCTATGTGCTGCTGTGAGTTAAATCACTAAAATTATAAAGAACTTTGTTTTGAATTGACAGTACGGGAATCTCCGCTACAGTGATCTGTGAGAATGTTCACAGCAGCTATTCCCTATCAATATTGCCTTAAATAGGTCTATTTTCATAGTTTATCACTTTTTGGGGTAAATAGCACAACAATGTATTTCCTTTTTATTTGTATTGTGTTACCTGGAGAATTGCTGTGCTATATAAAAGAGAAACAATAGGTAAGCATTGATCTTCTTTTCCACTGATCCTGTAAGTTCTCTCCATTTCATTGGATAACAGAAGTTGCATTATATGGTCATTTTAATGTTAGTTGTTTGTGCTATACAGTTAGAGTAAGGACCAAATTAAACCAAAGTAGTATCCAAATGATTATTTGAACTGACTTGATATTTTTCATTAAAATACAGCATTCCCTCTTTACTATCTTAGCACTGGTTGAAATTGTTTGTGATGCAATTCTGTCATTATTCCCTTCCAAGTTGCAGGTATTTGTGGATCTGTCAAGCTTCAAGAATTGATGAAAGGCAGATTCTCTTGATGTACTTTCTTTAAAAATCAAGAATTTATGCAAACATATTTAAATCTTCAGTTCAATTGAGGCACTGTAAATTGTCATGATTAATAATTTGAAGCTAAGAGGAATGTACATGTGGAACACAATACTGTTATTTTAGACTGATAAAGAATATTGGATTGACAGCTTTGTCTTAATTTCTCAGGTGTTTTAGGAGCCCGAGGTTTCTTTGAGGCATCTTCTGTCATTGCAGTCGACAATATTATGCTTATTTTTTGACGGACCTA
The DNA here is from genome assembly GCF_047496795.1 of Chiloscyllium punctatum. Classification (NCBI taxonomy): domain Eukaryota; kingdom Metazoa; phylum Chordata; class Chondrichthyes; order Orectolobiformes; family Hemiscylliidae; genus Chiloscyllium; species Chiloscyllium punctatum. Next base: position 3,747,736 of record NC_092754.1, on the reverse strand, counting down.
AAAATCACCTGTCACTCATTTACGACCATGGAAGTGGGCATGCGTATTGTACGCGGCGTAGACTGGAAATGGGGGAACCAGGATGATGGAGAAGGACATGTCGGCACAGTGGTCGAGATTGGCCGTCAAGGCAGTACTACAACACCAGATAAAACTGTGGTGGTCCAATGGGACTGTGGTACCAGGACAAATTATCGGACAGGTTACCAAGGAGCTTATGACCTGCTTCTCTATGACAATGCACAGATTGGTAAGCTGACAGTTCCTCACCTATTCTGTCATTTGACATATGATTTTTTTCTCTTCATTTTTCACCTGACTATCTTTAGCCTGTCCTATCATTCAGTTCACATATCTGACAACATTGGGTTAGCTGATAGAAGTGCATTTAATGCTGGACAACAGGGAAGTAGTGGATGTAGGTTTGCTTGCTGAGCTGGAAGGTTAGTTTTCAGGCATTTCGTCACCATACTGGGAAACATCATCAATGAGCCTCTGAATGAAGCACTGGTGACATGGCCTGCTTTCTATTTGTGTTTAGATTTCCTTGGGTGGGTGACATCATTTCCTGTGGTGATGCCATTTCCTGTTTTTTTTTTCAGGGTGTGATAAATGGGATCCAAGTCTGTGTGTTGAGTTCTGGTTGGACTGGCATGCTTCTAGGAATTCTTGTGTGTGTCTCTGTCCTAGGATGGATGTGTTGTCCCAGTTGAAGTGGTGCCCTTCCTTATCTGTATGCAAGGATACTAGTGAGAGTGGATCATGTCTTTTTTTTTCAACACATCCATCCTTGGACAAACCAAACAGAGATTCATACGAGCATTCCTAGAAGCATGACATTCGAACTGGAACACATTCAACAAACGCATTGACGTGGATCCCATTTACTACAACCTTAGAAAAGAACGGGAAATGACATCACCCACTCAAGGAAACCTAAACACACAAATAGAAAGCGGGCCGTGTCACCAATGCTTCATTCGGAGGCTCACTAATGATGATACCTGGAATGGTGACAAAACGTCTGGAAATGAACCTTCCAGCTCAGCAAGTAAACCTACATCCAGAACCTCAACCTGAGCTGCAAATCTTCTCAAAACTTGATAGGGAACGAGTGTTGGCGAGCCTTATGTAATGAGATGTTCTATCAGATGGCTATTGGATGGGATTACACAAATTTGTATCGCTGAAGATTATGTAAACTTACCTCTTCAGAATTTATGATGAAAATAGGCACAATTTGTGATATCTCTTTCATTCCAATTGGCTCCATTCAAGAGAATAAAAGTTTGTTTCCAATGAATAGGGAATGAAAATCCAAATTACTTTGTGTGCATACTGGTAAATTGAATAATTACATATTTCACCATCTTTCAAATTCAAGTTGTACTGAAATCATTATTTTTGTAAATGAGTGTCAACGATACACAACATAAAGTATTCATGTGTTTAAATGGATAACAACTTGCAAGGATATCCTGCAGTTCAAAAAAAATTCAATGGTAAATGTTTACTGGTTTTTCATTCCATATACTTGATATGTGAGAGCTCCTAAGAAATTTATGAATTTTGTGGGGGGGAAAAAAGGTTTGTTCAGTCTTTTGTCAAGTTCCCACCCCTTTCAAATATTCTAATAAGGCTCATAAGTCTTCAACACATTCTTATTTGTAATGGACCAGACCCCTCAAAACATTTCAAGAAGGTAGATCAGACCCTAACTTTGCTAGTTGTTTGAATAGATGGACAGCGGATATTCCAGGAGAGAATCAATTGGTCAAACCACTTCATTTTAACCAAAACCGAATTTATTTATAAGATTACTGAATGAAACACAAACTCAAAACAGAATACTGAATAACCCGACCTATCCGAAAACCCATCGGACTATTCCAACTTAATGATGCTGTTCCAAAATGTTTGCACCAATCCCCATAAACACTTTTTGGCACAAAGGGTAAAATCAAGCACAAGTTCTTACTGGATAGAAGTCAGAGAGAGAACCAGCCGGGACCTGCTTCTGCAGACCCAGTATCCTTTCTTCACATCTGCTTTAAAAAAAAACCCAATCTAGAGAAAAGCTGAGCTGGGAGAACTGGCCACTTCCCTTTCATTGTACATTTTTTTTTAAACATGTGAACCTTCTGCCTGAGGCAGTATCTATTAGCTATTATCAAATTGGCTCTAAAGCCCTTCAACCAGTAGATGTTTCTGAGCCTATGTCATTTACGACCTCTCTGGGGGGAAAAAAGAAAGGCCAAGGACTGCATAATCTTGTTAAAGAAGCAGCCTTGTCACACATTGACAACTCAACTTATGCTAGAGTTCAGCTGTTGTGTTTAGATTACTCCAAGTAATGCAGCCAACAAGTTTTATGTTTCATCACTGTTCAGGGTGGGGATATTTTCCTGCTCCTCAGATGCTGCCTGACCTGCTGTGCTTTTCCAGCACCACTGTAATCTAGACTCTGATTTCCAGCATCTGTAGTTCTCACTTTTGCCTAATTTTATTAGTAGTCTCTTAACTGAATAATTCATCTTGATCACTCTTACTGCCTCATCCATAATACTGTTTTAAATAGTGAACAAAAGTCTATTACAATTTTTTAGTGCTTTTCATGTATATGCAATGCTGTATTCAATAAGACATTTGGTTTTATCCATTCCTGTAAATTGGATTATAATTATTTTATTTTATTGACCTATCATATACAGAGATTGAAATTTAGAATACTAAATAAAACTGAAACAACTGCAGGTGCTGTAAATCAGAAACTAAAGCAGAAGTTGCTGGAAAGACTCAGCAGGTCTGGCAGCATCTATGAAGAGAAATCAGAGTTAATGTTTCTGGTCCAGGTCACCGGGCCCAAAACGTTAACTCTGCTTTCTCACCACAGATGCTGCCGGACCTGCTGAGTTTTTCCCAAAAACCTTCTGTTTTTGTTGCAGTTTAGAATGTTGAGTAACAGGTAGATCATAATGTTTTTCAACTCTCTTGATCATTCATAGTTTAAATTCTTCAACAAAATAAGCCGAACTTGGCAACTTGATGAGCTAGAGTAAGTTTGTTGTAAATTCTTCATAACCCAGCGAGGAAGAAAAATAGTAGGGAAGGGGATAAACCAATTATGGTTAACCAAAGAATGATAGGATAAATTGAAATTTTAAAATATGTAATATTGCAAAGTTTATTGTTAAGCTGTGGAATTGGGGAAAATTGCAAAAACCAACAAAAAATCATTTTAAAAAAAATTCAAGGGAAAAATAAACTGAGGGCAAACTTCGTAAGTAATATAAAAATGGAGAACAACAGTTTCTTTGATTTCTCTGTTCCCTTTAAATATTTAAAGTCAACATAGGCACCATAGAGAAAGAGGCTGCATCAGTAATGGGGGATTAGGAAATGGTTGAGGAGTTGAATACATACATTGCATCAATCCTCTTCATAGTAGACGACATCAACAGAATTCCAAATGTTGTAAACAGCCAAAGGTCAAAAGTGAAGGAGGACATGGTTTTTTTTTTCTCTTCTGATAAATATAAAAACTAAGGAAGTGATGAGGCTAAAGGCCGATAAGTCCCCTAAATCAGATATGTTGCATCCAAGGATTTTAAAGAAAGTGGCTACAGAGGCTGTTGGCTGCACTGGTAATAATCATCCTGGAATCTTTAGACTCTGGAAAAGTCCTGGAGGTTTGCAAAGCTGCCTATGTTTCTCCCCCCATTCAGAAAGGGAGGAAGACAAAAAGTGTAGTATACTTAGGTTAGCATGTGTCATTGGGGAAAATGTTAAAGGCTGTTATAAAGAAAGTAATAACAGAGAATTTATAAATAAATAAAAAAATCAAGCTGAGTAAGCATGGCTTTAAGAAGAGGAAGACATACCTGGCAAACTTATGCAACTTTTTTTTAAAAAGCAGGGTCGATAAAGGAAACCTATAGATATAATATATTTAGATTTCCAAAAGGTGCTTGATATAGTACTGTATGTAAGGCTGCTTAATAAGATAAGCCACTGTGTTGAATACAGTACATTAGCATGGCGAGATATATTAATGACTTGGATGATGGAAGTGAATGTAGTATTGTCAAGTTTGAGGATGTCGCAAAGTCAAATGGGAATGCAAGTAGAGGGTGGTGCAGAGTCTACAGAGGTGTCTAAGTTAAGTGAATGAGAATAAAATATGGGAAAATTTAAGTTTGTGCATTTTGTTAGGAAAAATAAAAGAGCTGAATATTATTTAAATGGGGAAAATACTGTAGGCAGCTGTGACCACTGCGGGATTCAATTTGGGTGTCCTTGTGAATAAATTTCTCAAAGCGGGTCCAGCAGGTATTAGGGGAGGCAAATGGACAATTGATCTTTGATTTCAAAAGGAATGGTGCCTAAAAATAGGGAAGCCTTGCTAAAATGACATAACACATTAGTTAGACTGTACCTAGAACACTGTTAACAGTTTTGGTCCCTTTGGAAAGGTGTGCTGGCATTGGGGACAGTCCAGAGAAAGTTTGTGTTTTGAACTTGGAAATGGAGTGATTTTCTTATGAGGAGGGTTGAATAGATTGAACTTGAATTCACTGATATTTAGGAGAATGAGGTATAACCTAAATGAAGCATATAAGATTTTTGGACAACTTGCTAGGGTAGATGTGAAGAAGTTGTTTCCTCTCCTGGGAGAGTGTAGGACCAGAGAGCACAATCTCAGACTAAGGATGTAGATGAGGAGAAATTTCTTCTCTAAGAGGGTGGTATATTCGAGGCTGAAATTGACAGGACTTTTCAGTCAATAAGAGAATCAAAGTTTTCTGGAGAAAAGGGATGAAAGTGGAGTTGTGGATTATCGGATCAGCCGTGATCTTATTGAATGGTGATGGACTCAATGGACCAAATATTCTATTTCTACATCTTGTGGAACTTGACTGGCTGACTGTGTTTTCAAGGATATGAATGCAGCATTCAGAATCCAGCAAACTGAAAATGTCAGTGAGATAGTATCAAATACTCTGTGATCATAATGCACTGCTGTTTCATTAAATCTTTTTCTGTGGCTTTAGCTGCACGTACAAAATTGGAACAAGCAACCCACAATGGCCAACTCATGTTGTCTGTTCAAGACCAGCATTCCGAACACTGGAAAGTTGGCTGTACTTACCTTTTTGTAAACAAACTGTTTTCCATTATTTAAAATCAAAGATATTTGCTTTAACATTTTGTTAAGCTGAATAAATCTACTTCAGAGCCCAATCTAAACTGTGACGTTCTTCCAAATAAGTCAGGCAATCTACAGTTTTCTTAAAATATAATTAAGAAATCAAATTATGACTTCTAATAACTGAGATTTGGACAAAGAATGCTTTAATTCCTGGTACTGTGGTCTGATAATTTTGCAAAGGTTTGGTTAATATTATCTGTATGTTCATGCATGTGATGTTGAAATTTAATTTTTAGATCTCTGTAGTGCATGATTTGGTATTTATTTTGAGCAGGGACATTGCTAGCACTTGCCATTAGCTGCAGAAGGCACTGAGCCATGTACACTAATTCACTGCATCTGGTTGTGTATTTTCAGTTTGACTAGTTTCCATAAGTGCATTATTTGGTTTTATTACACAAGTCGGCTCATCTTGTCCTGTATGTGCATGTATGTGTAAATAGAATTCTCTGAGGAACGGTGGAGCTTTTTAGTTTCTTGGTTAAATTTGTAACTGACATTCAGATGGACGGATGTTTTAATCAAATGAATGTAAAATACAGATATTCATAGTGAAAACATCATTTGTCATAATTTCTCCAAATAAGAGGTGGTCATGGGCACCTGCATAGACACTAATTGTCTTTATTTGGGGTTTGTTCCTCCTTCCACTTCTAATCGGGGGGTCCCTTCCCACAACTTGATCTCCAGTGCAGTGTTGGCTGCATTGGTACGGCTTCTTGCTTTCATTTGCAATTGGAAAAATTAGTCAATTTTGCTTCCAATTTTGTCCCCTCGCTTTCATATCGTCCAACTCTGACTCCTCTTCTCCCTCCCTTGACTTGTCTGTGTCTGACCATTGACTGACTACTAATATTCATTACAAACCTACGAACTCCTCCAACTATCTTGAATACATGTCTTCAAAATCTACTTCCTGTGAAGACTCCCTTGCATTCTCCAGTTTCACTGTCTCCATTACATCTCTTCTGATGATGCTACCTTCTGTATTAATAGTGGTTTTAATGCGTCTCTTTCTCCTCAACCAATGATCTCCACCTCACATGCGCACACATCCACATTGTGAGAGGTAAACATTTCCCACATTTCTGGCCTTACCCCTTCCTCTCCCCCTCAAAACTGCAGCAGATTGGTTCTCCGACTCCTTGTTTTCCACTGCACCAGCATTCAAAACATCATCTGCTATTTCCACCAATTCCATCATGATGTCCCCACTAAACTTATCTTCTCTTCCCCTGTCAGCATTCTATTGTGACAGGTTCCTCTACAACTAACTGGTTCATTTATCCTTGCATCTGCAACACTTCATCCCCCTCTCTTAGCATCTTCCCATGCAATTACAGGAAGTGTAACATTCTTCCTGTAACCTCCTCCCTCTTTATTGTTGAAGGCTCCAAACATCCCATCCAGGTGAATCAGCGATTTACTGATTTCTTTCAATCTCTGCTCACAGTGCAGTCTCCTCTACACTGAGGAGACTCCAAAACACAGACTGGATGACCACTTTGCAGAACACTGCCACTTAATCCATATGTATTACCTCACCTTCCAGTTATCTTACACTCATGCTCACATTTCTGTCCTGGGCCTGCTGCAGTGTTCCAACCATAATCCCATTTCCTGATTAGGTACTTTACGGTCTTCTGGAGTCTACATTGATCTCAACAACTTCAAGCCAAGAATTCTGTTGTCCATCTTGATGTTTAACCACCTTTACCTTTGGGCGGCACGGTGGCACAGTGGTTAGCACTGCTGCCTCACAGCGCCGGAGACCCGGGTTCAATTCCCGCCTCAGGCGACTGACTGTGTGGAGTTTGCACATTCTCCCCGTGTCTGCGTGGGTTTCCTCCGGGTGCTCCGGTTTCCTCCCACAGTCCAAAGATGTGCAGGTCAGGTGAATTGGCCATGCTAAATTGCCCGTAGTGTTAGGTAAGGGGTAGATGTAGGGGTATGGGTGGGTACGCTTCAGCGGGGCGGTGTGGACTTGTTGGGCCGAAGGGCCTGTTTCCACACTGTAAGTAATCTAATCTAATCTTATCACCATCTCTGCAGACACTGCCGGACCTGATGAGTTTCTCCAGCACTTTTGTTTTTGTTTCAGGTCACCAAGCACTGTATGTTGCTTTTATTTAAATATAAATAGAACAATGATCCAAACTAAATGGACATACTCCATGGGTCTGGCACAAACTTAGATGTTGGTAGTGTCTTAGCAAAAAGTATCTCATCAGAACTGCACATTTAAGTACCTTCATGACACTTTTAAGGATTTGAAGTGAACTTTACAAAGTTCCTAACCTAAATTACACGAAACAAGAAGGCAAGGTGAAGTTGCATACTGTTTTGTTCTGTTACAATGTAGTGAAATTTGTTGGTCTGCCAGTAAGCTGCAGCACTAGGTTGGTTGTAAATACAGAGGTAAAAACAATAACTGCAGCTGCTGGAAACCAAATTCTGGATTAGTGGTGCTGGAAGAGCACAGCAGTTCAGGCAGCATCCAACGAGCAGCGAAATCGACGTTTCGGGCAAAAGCCCTTCATCAGGAATAAAGGCAGTGAGCCTGAAGCGTGGAGAGATAAGCTAGAGGAGGGTGGGGTTTGGGAGAGAGTAGCATAGAGTACAGTGGGTGAGTGGGGGAGGGGATGAAGGTGATAGGTCAGGGAGGGGAGGGTGGAGTGGATAGATGGAAATACACCCTGCTATTCAGTAGATTTAACCTGCTGGGATTCAACGCAGGTATTTTGTGAACAGGTAATGTGGAGTAAGGGTTTTGGGGCTATTGGGAATAAGAGATTTTTTTTTCCCCTCACCAACTGTCCAAATTACCCATGCACTTTTTCTGCTGTAGTACAGTGAGTTTCCAGAATGCATGACCAAAGTTTTGTGGCCGTAGCAAGAAACATAATATAGGCCATCCTGTTGTACAAATCAACTAACTTGGCCTGTCGAACAAAGAGGTTACTTTTAACAACGTGTGTATGAATAAACTTTCTTGCTAACATCCAGTGGAATGCTGTTGATCAGACCTAGGTCTTTATGGATTAAAAATCATCTGTTAGAAATTCTCCTGACGAGCCAAATTATACAATACATTTAATCATCTGAGCAACTTTCTATATAATGTACAATCTTGTATTGTAAAAGGCAGTTTAAAAAAAAAACTTGCTCTTCTAAACAAAATTGGGTCTAGTCTCCCCATTGTAGAAAAAAAGTTGCATTTTCATCTGATATTCCAATGCAGGACGGAAAGAAATGGCACCTTCAGAAACTAAATAAAAGCCAGAGAAACTGTGGATTCTGTAAATCTGAAACCAAAACAGAAGTTGCTGGAAAAGCTCAGCAGCTCTGGCAGCAAATGCGCAGAGAAATCAGAATTAATATTTTGTGTCCGGTGACATGACCTGCTAAGCTTTTCCAGCAACTTCTGTTTTTGTACCTTAGGCAACTAAATTATCTCTTTCTGTGGGGTGTCAACAGTGCCATCTTTCAGATGAGATGTTAAACTAAAAGCCCAACTGACGCCTCAGGACATTCTATGCTACTGTATTAAAGAAGGGCCAGGTAGTAGTTCTTGGTGTCCTGAGCAGTGTTTGTCCATCAATAATCCCACAAAAATACAGATGATCCAGTCAATCACATTCTTGTTTTAGGACCTTTTCTTCAGATAAATTGGCTCCCGTATTTCCTACATTTCCATAAGACATAGGAGTGGAAATAAGGCCATTTGACCCATCCAGTCCACGCCACCGTTCAATCATGGCTGATGGGCATTTCAATGCCACTTACCTGCACACTCCCCATAGCTCTTAAATTCTTAATCTCAGAAGGAATTATCAATCTCTTCCTTAAAGACATTTAATGTCCCGGCCTCCATCTTTTGTCTTGATCGTTTCTTGAACAAAGGGGTTACAACAGCGATTTTCCAATCATCTGGGACTTTCCTTGACTCCAGTGAGTTTTGGAAGATTACAGCCAATGCCTCTGCTATTTCTCAGCCACCACCCTCAGAACTCTGGGATGTAGCCCATTGGGGCCAGAAGATTTAGCAATTTTTAGACCTTTTTGCTTTTCTAGCACTTTCTCATTTGTAATGGCTACCATACTCAACTCTGCCCCCTTGACTCTTCTTAGTTGTTGGGATATTACTCCTGTCTTCCACTGTAAAGACTGATGTAAAATATTAAGTTCTTCAGTTACTTCCTTATTGCCCATCACTAGCCTCCTTGCATCAGTTTGGAGTGGCCCAATTTCTACTTTCAAGTGACTACTTTTCCAGATTTCTATGATGATACAAACTATTTTGTGACACTAAGGCTGTGAAGTTTTTTTTCTTGAATTCAATCTGAGAGAAAGCGTGAAATGAATTTTTTATTGTTTTAGTTCCTGAGAGGGAAGGCTTTCCATGTTAGTTTTTATTCTGTAGATATAAAAAGATCATATTGTAAACTTATTTCTGCCAAACAAAGCTTTCCCACCAATGCCATTCTCAGTTTGCATAAAGATTTTACTAAGAAGTAAGTTGTTAATTTAACCTTTTTAAAATTGACTTGCATTAGTTGATTGTATACTGGTCCATTATCTCTTCAGCTGAATAGTTTGTGTTGGAACAATGGAACTACTTTTAAAAGCCACATTTATATGTTTTACTGACTGAAATTTGTCTTTGAGTAGATATAATTACTATTCCTTTGAGATCATGATGCTTTTATTTTTGCCTATGTCCCCTTCTGTAGACAGGTATTTGACTGCAGGTCACATTACAGTAAAACCCTACACTGTCCTCATCTGACATCAAGCTAACTTGCATTTCCTATGGTATTCAGTTCAAGATGATGGCTGATTTACCCGTGCCTAGAAGTGCAGAGGCAAACTATTGCTTTTCTTGTGAATTTAGCACCGATCAGGGTTCTTTCCTGACTGAGGTATTTGTTGGATAAACTCTGAGCCATTTGTCTGACGTGAGAACAGCTCCTTGTGAATTAACCTAATTCTGATTGTCCCTTGAATGTACTGTAGTTTGCATTCGGTAATCTGGTAAGAGTCAGATCTTTGATTGCATGTCTGCAAAAGAATAAAGTCTAAGCTGTCAATGAATTCAGTTGCCTGTTTTGATAGAAATTCTACCTTGGCAGATGTGTTCTTCAGACTCCCCTTTAGATATTCCATACGTTGTAATAGTCATAATGGGCACAATTTCAGCCTAACTTGCTGGGCAGAAAACTAAGTATTGGTGCCACCCTGCAGTTATGCATACCAGCAGTCTGTTGGCTAGATGCAAAACTAATGTGCAACCTGATCCTGTAGATTTCTTAGCCTGTGAGTTAAGTTAAAAATAATCTCAAATAGTTCTGTTGTAATTTAATATTTGAATGTACATGTGTGATAAACAAACCAGAATCTACAAATAATGACACTGATTTTGAATTTGCCCATTAGTTTTAATTGTAAATTAATGTTGTATCAATGTAAAATATGAAAGTGTTTATTTTGCTAGCAAGTGTATGGGGAGACCTTAGGATGTAAACTGTGAATATGATTGAAGAGTTCATGACTTAAACAGACCCTTTGATGGAACTCATCCATGCCCAGCAGATATCTTTAATTTAGCTAGTCCCATTTAACAGCATTTAACCCATATCCTGCTAAACCCTTCCTATTTATGTATCCATCCAGATGCCTTTAAATGTTGTAATTGCTATTATTTACTTATTTCTGCCAAACGAAGCTTTCCCAGCAATGGCATTCTCAGTTTGCATAAAAACTTTGCTAAGAAGTAAAATTTGTTAACCTTTTTTAAAATTGACTTTCACCAGTCGAAAGTATACAGGTCCTTTATCTCTTTACAGCTGAATAGTTTGTGTCAAAACAGTGGAACCTCTTTTAAAAACCACCTTTTGTAGGTTTTACTGACTGAATGCCAGCCTCCATCACGTCCTCTGGCAGCTCATTCCAAACACACACCACCCTCTGCATGAAAACAGTGTCCCTCAGATCCCTTTTTAAAATTTTCCCCTCTCGCTTTACACCAATGTCCTCTAGTTTTGGACTCTCCTACTCTGGTTTAAAAAAAAAACATTAGTTATTCAATCTATTCATGCCCCTAATGATTTTCTCAAACTCTAAGAATAGTCCTTAACCTCTGACGCTCCAGGGAAAACAGCCTCAGCCTATTCAGTCTCTTCCTATAGCTCAAACCCTGCAAACCCAGTAACATCCTTGGAAATCTTTTCCGAACCATTTCAAGTTTAACAGCATGTTTCCTATATCAGGGAAACCAGAACTGAATGCAATATTCTAAAAGTGGGCTAACCACTGTCTTGAAGAGCTACAACATGACCTCCCAACTCCTCTACTCAATGCACTGATCAATGAAAGCAAGTGTGCCACATTCTGCCTTTACCATCCTGTCTACCTGCTACTCCAGTTTCAAGGAACTATGCACCTGTATCCCTAGGTTTCTTTGCTTGGCAACACTCTCACCATGGTCCTTCCATTTAAGTGTATAAGTCCTGCCCTGGTTTGCCTTTCCAAAATGCAGCACCTCAGTGCTGTGCCACAAGGATCGGTGCAGGTGCCTCTACTTTTTTGTCATTTACATAAATTATTTGGATGCGCGCATAAGAGGTACAGTTAGTAAGTTTGCAGGTGACACCAAAATTGGAGGTGTAGAGGGTTACTGCAGATTACAACAAGATCTTCACCAGATGAGCCAATGGGCTGAGAAGTGGCAGATGGAGTTTAATTCAGATAAATGAGAGATGCTGCATTTTGGAAAGCAAATCTTAGCAGGATTTGTACACTTAATAGTAAGGTCCTAGGGAGTGTTGCTGAACAAAGAGATCTTGGAGTGTAGGTTCATAGCTCCTTGAAAGTGGAGTCGTAGGTAGATAGGATAGTGAAGAAGGCGTTTGGTACACTTTCCTTTATTGGTCAGAGTATTGAGTACAGGAGTTGGGAGGTCGTGTTGCAGCTGTTCAGCACATTGGTTAGGCCACTATTGGAATATTGCGTGCATTTCTGGTCTCCTTCCTGTCGGAACGATGTTGTGAAACTTGAAAGGGTTCAGAAAAGATTTACAAGGATGTTGCCAGGGTTGGAGGATCTGAGCTATAGGGAGAGGCTGAACAGACTGGGACTGTTTTTCCTGGAGTGTCGGAGGCTGAGGGGTGACCTTATAGAGGTTTACAAAATTGAGGGGCATGGATAGGATAAATAGGCAAAGTCTTTTCCCTGGGGTTGGGGAGTCCAGAACTAGAGGGCATAGATTTAGGGTGAGAGGGGAAAGATATAAAAGAAACCTACGGGGCAACGTTTTCATGCAGAGGGTGGTATGGGTATGGGTGGGGCTGCCAGAAGAAGTGGTGGAGGCTGGTACAATTGCAACATTTGAGAGATATTTGGATGGGTATATGAATAGGAAGGGTTTGGAGGGATATGTGCTGGGTGCTGGCAAGTGGGACTAGATTGGGTTGGGATATCTGGTCTATGTGGACGGGTTAGACCGAAGGGTCTGTTTCCATGCTGTACATCTCTGACACTCTGACCTTACGTTTATCTAAATTAAACTAACTGCCACTCCCTGATCAAGGTCCTGTGGTACCCTGAGATATTCCTCTTCACTATCCACTACCTCACCTATTTTGGTATCATGTGGAAATTTACTAAGCATACCTCCTATATTCACATCCATACATGGTTGTGCCTGTTATGACATGGATAGTGACAGCCTCTCTATCACTGGATTTGCAACATAGTGAAATGAAAATGTTCAGTGACTCTCAATATTGCTCAGTTGTTCCTAACCAGACTTTACAAATAACAGATTGTGGACTCAAAGTTTACAACTTGAACAGAATTTAACAATTTATTATTAAAAAGGTAATTTTAGCACACAAATAAACTAAAAGGCAATCTAACTAATATCTACGATTTAAGCCCAAATTTCTTTGATCATATGCTCCCACTCTCACTGGCAGACAAACCAGTATAAGTAAGGCATAAATTAAGAAAGAATAAAAGAATTGTAATTTGTCAGTTTGGGAACTGTTTCAGTAATGAAACTAGCCTTGTCAAAATTCCAGGATGATGGGTTGTATGACAGCAACTTGGACTGTATATAACTTGTTTGAATTCCAAGTTCACTGGTCAATGCAAACAGCTTCCAAAGACCTTCAGAGACTTTTATTTATTTCTTATGAACTGGTATTCTCTTCTCGATTTTCAACAAGTCAATAGCAGGTTAATAACTAGAGAGTGCAAAACCAAAAAGCAACGCCATCTAGAAGCTTCCAGAACAAAATCTGGAAGCCTGCTGCTCAAAATCCACACTGAACCAGTTCACTCTGTTTTCTAACATTTGCTGTAGTTTGCTGTTCAGCACCCATTCTCCCTTGACTAACAGATTCAGCATCCAATTAGCTGCTATCCCTCAGCATAGCAATAGCTTAGGGCTGAAACACCCGCACTATCCATACAGCAGTAATTAACCTACATTGTCTTTCCAGAACAGTTCCCTGCAGCAAACATCTTTATCTTGTTCAATCATTTTTTCATAAATGAGCTGCTGTATAAAGTACAGTTCTCAACTGCAACTTTCAGTTCCAAACCAAAAATGAGAAAAATAGTGATGGTCTCAATGACTGGAAACGTGATGCCCACTGTATTGAGTAAGGAAATAAAAATACATGCCCACATTGAATGCCCACATGGGCATTGAAACATTCAATAAGGGGCTGAATGTCTGTTGGCAGCCCCTTTGCTTATAAGATTTAAACCCGACTGGCTGCACTTGCATGGGAGCAGGCATCAACCAGGAATGTATTCAATTTACCTGAATGTGGACCTTGGCTTAGTGGTTCGTCTGAGCCCAAAATGAAGGAATTTGTATCTGCTGCCTCCACCCCCTCCTACCTATTTCCTTCTTTATTTGCAGCCCCGATCCCTGACTCTGCAGCCAAGCTGTGGAGTAATCCCTGCGTACTGCTGTGATCTGGTCGTATCTTGGTCTCCTGTTCCTATTTGTCAGGTGACCGCGTTACCTTGAGGTTTGAACCCTGTCATCCTGGGTACCTCATTATTTAGCCATGGAGAAAACACTCATGAGCTCACACGTTTCTGGATCAATATTTCACAATTGAATTATGAAACTACTTTCATACAGTTACACTTGGTATCTAAATATTCATGATATATGAAAGGTAGTTAGGTTTCTGATTGATGTCAGGCTTTTGGATTGTTTTGAGTTAATGCATTCTTTTTCTACTTCTGTTAATGGGTAACATACCTAACTTTAAATAATTACAACAAATCTATCCAAATGTTATTGTTTTTAAGGCAGTAATGCCATGTTTGGATAGCAGAATTCAGTAACACAAGAACATCTTTTTAGAGTCATAGAGATGTACAGCATGGAAACAGACCCTTCGGTCCAACTCATCCATGCCAACCAGATATCCCAACCCAATCTAGTCCCACCTGCCAGCATCTGCCCCATATCCCTGCAAACCCTTCCTATTCATATACCCATCCAAATGCCTCTTAAATGTTGCAATTGTACCAGCCTCCACCACATCCTCTGGCAGCTCATTCCATACACGTACCACCCTCTGCGTGAAGAGGTTGCCCCTTAGGTCTCTTTTATATCTTTCCCCTCTCACCCTAAACCTATGCCCTCTAGTTCTGGACTCCCTGACCCCAGGGAAAAGACTTTGCCTATTTATCCTATCCATGCCCCTCAGGATTTTGTAAACCTCAATAAGATCACCCCTCTTCTTCCGACGCTCCAGGGAGAACAGTCCCAGCCTGTTCAGCTTCTCCCTGTAGCTCAGATCCTCCAACCCTGACAATAACCTTGTAAATCTTTTCTGAACCCTTTTCGCAACATCTTTCCAATAGGAAGGAGATCAGAATTGCATGCAATATTCCAACAATGGCCTAAACAATGTCATGTACAGCCCCAACATGACCTCCCAACTCCTGTCCTCAATACTCTGACCAATAAAGGAAAGCATACCAAACTCCTTCACTATCCTATCTACCTGCGACTCCATTTTCCAGAAGCTATGAACCTGCACTCCAAGGTCTTTGTTCAGCAACCCTCCCTAGGACTTTACCATTAAGTGTATAAATCCTGCTAAGATTTGCTTTCCCAAAATGCAGCACCTCGCATTTATCTGAATTAAACTCCATTGGCCCATCTGGTCAAGATCCTGTTGTAATCTGAGGTAACCCTCTTTGCTGTCCACTACACCTCCAATTTTGGTGTCATCTGCAAACTTACTAACTGTACCTCTTATACTCTCATCCAAATCATTTATGTAAATGACAAAACGTTGAGGACCCAGCACCGATCCTTGTGGCACTCCACTGTTCAGAGGCCTCCAGTCTGAAAAACAACCCTCCACCACCACCCTCTGTCTTCTACTTTTGAGCCAGTTCTAGTGTTGGGGCATTCAAAACTAGAGGGATTGTGTACAAGGTGAGGAGAGAGATTGAAAAGGGACCTGAGGGGCAGCTTTTCCACACAATTGTACTACCAGAGGTAATGGTAGATGCAGGTACATTTATAGCATTTAAAAGACAATTGGTCAGGTACATGAATAGGTAAGGTTTAGAGAGGATTAGGCCAAACACAGGCAAATGGGACTAATTTAGTTTGGTAGGGGTGGATGAATTGGACTGAAGAGTCTGTTTCCATGCTGTATGACTCTGACTCTATAACAAAATATTGGTATCCAACAATGCAGAATGGTATTGATATGATCACATCCAGTTTAGTTTCAAAAATGAATCAAGTCTGTATAGTGGGATGGTCTTTGATTTTCAATCTATGACTCAGCCTATTGTGTGCAGTGTTGCCTATTGAGCCACATCTCTTCCTGGAGGTCCCACTGGATTGAACATTCCCTGCTATTTCCCTTGACCTATGTTTGAGTTCATATTGGAGCTTGCTTATATTAGAGCTCACAGTGGAAATATATACCTTCCAAAGTTTAAATAATCTGAATGGCCTCTAGATTCCTGTATCAAGTTTCCATAAAAATAACTTGCCCGTGTCAAAGAGAGATGAAGTTGCAAAATGCTTATGTCATTCTGGGATCTGCTGTATAATTGACCACAAACCTATCATTGCATGAATGTTAATTCCACCAAAAGAAATACAATTTTCAACTTTGCCTATTTCCCTGTCCTCTGCATGCTTGTGCATACTGGGTTTTGGCCTCTAGTTACTGTTGAGTCGCTGCCCAAAAATGATAGTTTGAGCTATTTGAAGCAGGCGGGCAGATTTAACTACTTGTAATTTTTTTGTATCTACTGTACAACAGTAGAGCAGCTAGCTAAAAGAAGAAAAATGTTGCATTTGGGTCTGTGCATCCCCATTTTGAGGGCATCCAGTAGGTCTTTTATAACCATGGATTGCAGATGTGTAAGTCCTTGTGCAATGACAAACAAACTAGATGCCATTATTGAAATCATGTTTGGGATCACTAGTGAGAAGTCTGATTGCAGTTGTGGAAGCTCTGTCCAGCTGTCTCTTCAGACAACATGGTTTTGTGCCACTTTGCTGCTTTCAAACTGGTCTAAAACTCTACATCTGAATTGTATTTGGAATTGTTGCATCTCAAACCTGCAATTCTGGATGAAGCATTGCACACTGCTGGTTACACAGGAATAGAGTCTCACAGAGCTGTGTAGCACAGAAACAGACCCTTCAGTCAAACTCATCAATGTTGACCAGATATCCTAGGTAAATCTAGTCCCATTTGCGAGCATTTGGGCTATATCCCTCTAAACCCATCCATATGCCTTTTTAAATGTTGCAATTGTACCAGCCTCCTCCACTTCTTCTGGAAGCTCATTTCATACATGCACTACCCTCTACATGAAAAAGTTGCCCCTTAGGTCCCTTTTATATCTTTCTCCTTTCACCTCAAACCAATGCCCTCTAGTTTTGGTCTCTCCCACCCTAGGGAAAAGACCTTGACTATTTATCCTATCCATCCATGCCCCTCATGATTTTATAAACCCGTATAACATCACCCCTCGGATTCCGATGCTCCAGGGAAAATAGCCCCAGCCTATTCAGCCTCTCCATATAGCTGAAACCCTCCAATCCTGGCAACATTCTTGTAACTCTTCTCTAAACCCTTTCAAATTTCACAACATCCTTCCTATGGTAGGGAGACCAGAATTGCACCCAGTATTCTAAAAGTGGCCTAAGTAATGTCCTGTACAGCCGCAATTCCTATACTCCATGACTGACCAATAAATGCAAGCATACCAAATGTCGCCTTCACTGTTCTATCTAACTGGGTCTCCACTTTTAAGGAGCTATAAACCTGCAATCCAAGGTCTCCGTTCAGCAACACGTCCCAGGACCTTACTATTAAGTGTATAAATACTGCCCTGTTTTGTGTACATTTGGTTTCCCCAGTCTGTGGGGATGTTTCGAACAGATGTTTCCCTAAAGGGAGTGGCTGTAGATGTGGGCTTAGGATCACCCAGTTCCTGTTGTTTTCAGTGTATTGAGCTTTGGAGCTCAGTTACTTATACCCTTTGCACTTGCTGTGACAATACACTCCAAGGGAGATAGAGTGAAAATACTTTGAACTGACAAATTACTTTCTAAATACAGTACGTCCCTGTTTTAATTTGTTCTGCTTTAATATCAACCAGTTAATGGGACCCGTATTCCTGATGAGTGTAGGGAGTTTTGGTTTAAAGTCACTTCTTGCTGGGAGTGCTGACGTGTGTCAATATGACCTTATGGATGCCTTAATGGAGTTGCCTCCACCATTCCCTCATTCTCCATCTTGTTGCTAACCTTCTGACCTAGGGCCTCTGGATCTCTGACCTCTATGTTGCTTCTCCAGCTAACAGCTCACCTTCCACAAAGCAAAGCTACTCTTTTTGCTTCAGTGCTCATCTCCAGAGCCCTCCACTTGCACTGTGACTTTGGAAGGGGAAACCAGTGAGCAGAAGAGACTGGGAGCTGATGGTTCTATAGTCTGTTTAATTTTTGGCGCAGATGCAAGTGGGATTAAAGTGTTGTAAGATAGATTGTAGATCGTGTGGAGGTTATTGCACAGCTTTGCCTGGCCCCAGTCCAGATTTTGAAGGTATCTGTTTTACTTCTCCCATTGAATATGTTTGCGGTTGCATCATCATGAAGTAATCCCACACACAAATCTCCTAACCTCTGCAATCCTGTCACATTCAGTCCTGTATGATCATGGACAATTAAACCTCTCATTGGAGGAAGAGGTCCACACATATCTCTCCCACTAACCCCCCCCCCCCCCCCCCCCCCCCCCCAAACGATGGAAGAGACCAATGTATCAGCGTGCAAGCATTTCTAGCAAACTTCAACCAGAAGAGCCAAATGGGTGATCCAGCTCAGCTTTCTCCAGTACAAGTCTTCAGCCAATTTGATTCACTGCATGTGATATCAAGCAACCGTTAGAGGCCAAAGCTATGGGCCTTGACAATATTGTAGCAATAGTATTGAAGATATGTGTTCCAGAACTTGCTACTTCCCTAGCCAAGTTCTTCCAGTGTAGTTACAACACTGACATCTACCTGACAATATGGAAAATTGCCCATTATCTCCTGTACACACAAAGTAGGGCAAGTCCAATCTGGTCAGTTCCTGCCCCTCTCGATCATCAGTGAAATGATGGAAGGGGTCATCAACAGTTCTATCAAGCAGCAAGGTAAAAACAATAACTGCAGATGCTGGAAACCAGATTCTGGATTAGTGATGCTGGAAGAGCACAGCAGTTCAGGCAGCATCCAAAGAGCAGCGAAATCGACGTTTCGGGCAAAAGCCCTTCATCAGGAATATCAAGCAGCACCTGATCAGCAATAACCTGCTCCGTGACGTGCAGTTTGGGTTCTGGCAGGGCCACTCAGCTCCTGACCTCACTACAGTCTTGGATCAAACATGGACAAAAGAGCTGAATTCAAGGGTGGAGGGAAGAATGACAGTCCTTGACATCATAGCCACTGTAAGCTCAGTGTTATGCTTGTGAACTGAATAAGGGTGGTTCGCAAAGTATCCACCTGCTTTGAGTTTGGTTTCCCCAATGGGGAGGTGATTGCATTGTAAGCAGCAAATATTAGAGGAAATACATGTAAATCACTGCTTTACCTGGAAGGCGGGTTTGGGGTTTAAATGATGAGAGAGAAAGTAAAAGGACAGCTGTTACCTTTCCAGCAAGCACAGGATATATGTGGTGAGAAGGGGAGTGGGATGTTAGTTCTGAAGACTGGTTCTTTTGTCATTTCTCCCTCTTGCCTTCCCATCTGAGCACAGACTTCAGTTTCCACCTACTTCTTGCTCTCTCATTTCCTAATTTTGATGAAAGATTATTGACCTGAAATGTGAATGCACTCTGCCTGACCTGCTGAGTGTTTCTAACATTTTCTTTTTTTTTTCCTTCAGATTTCAGATTCTGCATATTCTGCTTAACAGTTCTTGCAACGATAGGATTACTTCTTGTTTTGAATGAACTGGGGATGTAACAATGTTAACAGGTTGAGGGTTTAATAGATAGATTTTCAAAAGATGTTTGAGATTTTTGTCTTTTCATTTTAGGTGTGCGTCATCCAAACATAATCTGTGACTGCTGCAAGAAACATGGGATCATGGGGATGCGATGGAAATGTCAAGTCTGTTTTGATTATGACCTGTGCACACAATGTTACATGATCAACAAGCATGACCTTACTCATCCATTTGAGCGCTATGAGACAGCACATTCTCAAGCGTAAGTAACTACTTTATCTCAATTCCTCTTTACTTGAATGACAGTACCACAAATACAAATTCTTTTCGTTGTTTCATGGGATGTGATATTACTGGCAAGACTGAAATTTATTTTGCATCTTTGTATTGTACAAAGCTAAAGGTGGTTAGTGCATTTGCTCCAATATCGCAGTTGTCTTGAATTTACAGATGTTGTAATGTGTCATGTAGGGACTGCAGACCAGTTTTCTTGTCTGCCCCATGTTAAAATTGAGATGAGTCACAGATGTACAGCATGGAAACAGACCCTTTGGTCCATCTCTTCCATGTTGAGGTGGTATCCTAAATTAATATAGTCCCATTTGCCAGCACTTGGCCCATATCCCCCCTCTGAGCCCTCCCTATTTGCATACCCATCCAGATGCCCTTTAAATGTTGTAATTGTAGCAGACGACATCACTTCCTCTAGTAACTCATTCCATACATGAACCACCCTCTGCTTGAAAAAAATACCCCTTGTGTCCTTTTTAAATCTTTTCCCTGTCAGCTTAAACCTATGCTTCTAGTTTTGGACTCCCCTACTTTTGGGAATGTACCTTGGATGTTCACCCTATCCATGTCCTCATCATTTTATAGACCTTTATAAGGTCATCCCTCAGCCTCCATTGCTCTAGGGGCAAAAAACCCCAGACTATTCAGCCTCTCCATATAGCTCAAACCCTCCAACCCTAGCGGCATCTTTGTAAATCTTTTCTGAACCCATTCAAGTTTCACAACATCCTTCCTATAGGAGGGAGACCAGAATTGAATGCTGTTTTCCAAGAATAACCTTACCAACGTCCTGTACAGTTGCAACACAACCTCTCAGCTCCTATACTCAATGCCCTGACCGATAAAGGACTCAGTTGCTTTGTCAATGGCCTTGCATCCATCAAAAATGAGGTCAGCCATTTCTTGCTTTCAGTATCACGTTTGCTGAGAAGAGAATTTAGGAAATGGCTCCTGCACATTCTTGTTGATGAGTGCTTGCTTACATTAACCAGGAGGACTTCTAGTCTGTCAGGGTCCAGGAGGGTTTCCTATTCTTGATCCCTATCCTGTTGCCTGTTGTAAAGTATGTTTGTCCCGTCATCATTAAATCTACTTCCACAGCAAGCTTACATTCTCAGATGAATGGTAGCAATTTGATTTTTCAAAGGGTGAATGTTCTGAGCATAACACTGATCTTAAGGATGGAAAGAGAAAGAGAATTTCTTTTTTCATTTACCTTTGCGAATAAATATCCATAAAATAAAGAATAGCAGCTACCTGACAATAGTTATTAGCTTATATCCTAATGAAGGGAAAAAGTGAGGACTGCAGATGCTGGAGGCCAGAGTTGAAAAATGTAGTGCTGGAAAACACAGCAGGTCAGGCAGCATCTGAGGAGCAGGAAAATCGACATTTCGGGCATAAGCCATTCTTCAGGAATTCCTGAAAAAGGGTTTATGCCCAAAACGTCGATTCTCCTGCTCCTCGGATGCTGCCTGGCCTGCTGTGTTTTCTAGCACCACATTTTTCAACTCTATATCCTAATGAAGTAAAGTTTGAATGATCTGTTACTGTCATTTAAAGTCTGAAAGCTGACGTAGTTCTCTTGCAATACTCAACTTGAGTTTTAGTTTGTATTACAGTATTTGGTTACTGTTCCATCCAGATCTAAGAGTTATTTAACTTCATCTGTTCCCTCCAACTCCTGATGTATCCAACTTTTCCTTTCTATGCTGCATGTAGATATTGTAAGTGGCTGAATTGTTGCACCTGCATTTGCAGAGAATTCTGTTTGACCCTTCACTGTTCTCAATATCAACAATTTCTAATCAGCCATGTCAACTGTCTGACAATTCTTTGTTTGAATCTCTCCAATCAATGATTAATCATTTGGTACAGAAATTGAGTATTGCTGAAAAAGAGACACTCTTGGAGCTTTTGCTATGTGTTTAGGACACATTTAAGAATTTAAAAGCAAGCAGCAACTTGTACTGCATGAGAAAAGGAGTGCTGATGACTGACAGGTTAGTTCTAATTGATTGAGAAGTTGCATGGTAGATGCATGATAGGCTGTTAAATAACCCCCATGTTTTTGATTAGTCTTAAGATGTGCAATGCCTGGGCATATTCCTGTTGCTTGCAGAAGACAGGGCTTTGTATATGGATATCAATTGACAGACCCACTGGATTGAGGAGGATGTCTATTAGGTTGGATGACTGAGGAGTCCCATTTTGAATTCTCAAGTTTCTCCCTGAGGGAAAACATGGGCACTGGAACTTGCAGCCCCAGGTTAGCTTTCTTCTCCTTCCTGGTCTGCTGCTGTTCCACTTCCCAGTTGAGTCACTGAGTCTCAATATACCTTATAACTCAATGGATCCGGGGGTATTATGCCAAGTAGTTGACCGCTTTCAGCTCCCAGTGGTAATACAGACATGGCTTCATGGAGGACACCCACATTAATCTGGTGGTCCTTTAGTTTGATCCCCAGGATTCAACATAGGCATTGCTACTAGAAACTGTTGTGGGTCTTACTGTGGTGTTAGTAGATGATCAAGTTTTGCTGCAGCCGAGGTTGGTCAACTCAAAGCTTTATAGTTTAGAACCTTTGTTAATTTTCCATAAGTCCCTGTTGTCAAAGGTATGTTGTTGCAACCTGAAGAATGTAGCACTGGTGCAGCTGACCCGGTGCTGGACTACTTCAGTAATAGAGCTGGCTGTCATGGTATTGTTGAAATTGAGTATTGCTGAAAAAAAGAGAGACACCGTTGGAGTTTTTGCTATGCGTTTAGGACAGATTCAAGAATTTAAAAGCAAGCAGCAACTTGTACTGCATGAGAAAAGGAGTGCTGATGACTGACAAGTTAGTTCTAATTGATTGAGAAGTTTAGATTAGATTACATTACATTACAGTGTGGGAACAGGCCCTTCAGCCCAACAAGTCCACACCGACCCGCCGAAGCGTAACCCACCCATACCCCTATATTTACCCCTTACCTAACACTACGGGCAATTTAGCATGGCCAATTCACCTGACCTGCACATCTTTGGACTGTGGGAAGAAACCGGAGCACCCGGAGGAAACCCACGCAGACACGGGGAGAATGTGCAAACTCCACACAGTCAGTCGCCTGAGGCGGGAATTGAACCCGGGTCTCCGGCGCTGTGAGGCAGCAGTGCTAACCACTGTGCCACCGTGCATGGTAGATGCATGATGGGCTGTTAAATAACCCCCGTGTTTTTGATTATTCTTAAGATCTGCAATGCAAGACTGCATTTACTCCAAACCCATCTCATCTACATTGCACATTTTAAAAATAAATATAGTCATCAATGTTTTGATGTATTCCTTTTGCCTGGAGAGGGCAGATCCCTTTGTATAAATTTATTTGACACACAGCAAGTGTGAGTGAGTTAATCTAATATTAAGATACACAGTCAGGATTTACGTGTTGCCCCTCTTTTTGTGTACTCTCAATTTTATGTTTTCAAGAATAGACTAGACAAACTAACCTCTTTACAGTCTTTTCTAAATTGCAGCAACATCTTTTTACAAAAGTTCTCCTGACAAATCTGATCATCATCATCATTTAAAAATGCTATTAATCAGGCCTAATAGTTAATTTGGGTCTCCAGTAAAACATTAAATGATGAAACACTATGTGAACATCATAAATGACTGTCATTTTGGTATATCGGACTTAAGGATTACATGTCTAAGATGGTAGTGCTGTAAGATTAAACTTGTGGGTCTGAAAGCTAAATGAAAAGTCAAGATGTTTCAAATTCCAGTAGGTTAATCTAACCCAGATAAGTGTCATCAGCTTTCACATTTCAACATGCTTTTGTTCCAAAATGTAACCAAGCATTCTGATGTGAAGACAATTTCAGCATAATGTTTGTACCGCTTTTGAAATTATTGTATTTTGTGCAGTAACCTTCCTGCTAATTAAGCCTGCAAATCAGAAATGCCAGCGACAGATTTTAGTTTGCTTAGTGACCATCTTTTATTAAAAGTTAAATCTTCATTAAAGGATAAATACTGCAAAAGGAGCAAAGATCATATTAGAGTGTATGCTTCATGAAGAACTATTAGCTACACTTGTGAACCTGAAAGCTGACTTGTGCAAGGGCTTCTCATTGAATAAGGAGTTATTTTGAGAACTGAACATTAATGAAACGGTCTGGTAAAAACCATTGAACCATGATGTCCTAGTCTGCATTCTTTTCTTGGTTAGTACTGAGTCAAATATAAATTGGGAATAGTTTTTGGGCGCTAAGTTTGACTGCATTGCCTTTGGCAATGGCTCAGCTCTTTACCCTCTGCTTGTAAGTGCATGAAATTGGGTAAGAGCAGGCTTACAGTGCAAATCATAGGATGATTGCAGCACTGGAAAAAGCAATTGAGCGCATCTTGTCCACAGCTTTAAAGTCTTGCTTTGAGAGTTCATCCATGAATTTTACCCCAGAAACAGTGAAAATAGAAATTAAGTATAGAGAACATGGTCCTTCCTTCAGTAAAATTTAAGGACCTTTTGATAATTTGTGCTACCATACTCAAATGTTGCTGCTACTGATCCTAGCACTTACCTCTAGTGCAAGAGTTGTATCTGTATTATTCTCAGTGAGTAAATGGGCTAGATAGATAGGAGGATCTCAGTTTTAATCTTAGTCTATGCTGAGTTAGTAAATCTTAATGCTGTGTTATGTTGATTATAATTGACCTAGGTATGGAGTAGAGAAATCTGTTACATCTGTGCATGTTTGTTGGTGTCAAATAAGGCCAGCTTTGCCTGTGTGATGTCATCAAATTGTTGCTACATTGTTTTATAGCTCAATTACATATGGTTTAATATTGGAATGCTGTAGATGTTTCTAAGCAATCTATTCAATGGTGTTATTACATGCTTCGAGATCAGGTGGGACTTGAACCCACGCCTTCTGACTCAGAAATGGAAATAGTACCACTGTGCTAAGAGCCCTGCTGTTAGATTATTGTACAGTTGAAGCCTCTGTGCTTGAAGCATATACTAGTTCGACCGATCAGGTGGTTAGACGAAATACATTTGTTCTAGATAATTGTGATAGTGTAATAGATGTATGTGACTTGAAATTGCCTATTTCCCAATATTGAATTTTTTAAAAATTTAGAAATAATTTGAAAATTTCTAATGCTACATTATTTCAAAGCAGAAGATTCTGAGCAAACTGCAGCTCCATTTTCTGTTGTTGCATGTGTAGATGAACATTTTTCAGACACCCAATATTGTTCTTAACTATGTAGCTGACTTGGAGAATTAGTGTCTGTGTAACTAGTAACCCTAATACATCTATTTTGAACCTAGCCAAGATCAACATCTTACATATAGAAAATAATGGTCTTTTATCATAATGATCAAAAGCTATGCATTCAAAAATTGTTTTAATACTTGTGTTTATAATGTTTCCCAACAATATGCTACCTTTCACCTCGAAGGACTGCATCTCTGTCTACTATCAATACAACTTTCTGTTGGAGTATGTTGAGTTCTGCTTCTGCTGAATATCCTTTCCAGATTGTGGGTTCCAGGATTTTTTTGTTCTCCCACCTGAACAAGCTGGAGTGGGGTTTCAGCATGGTCTTGGCCTGAGCGTAACTCTCTCTTAGGTTGGAGTCAGTTGCGTGTGTATGGCTGGTTCCCAGAGCTATCGGCTCATCATAGCACCAGGAATGGAAGGGGAATTTTTAAAGGGTGCAAAGTCCACACCTGCCACAAAGCCAAATGTTTTCATGGATCCGGCAGATCTGTCCTTTAAATGAAATCGAGCAGTTAGATATAATAGAAGAGGGACAGGTAACACCTTGTTATTATTTCCTACGACAACAACTTCTCAATGTTTTGTTCACACTTACCATGCATTTAGTTAATAAATTTTGAGGCAGATAGCCAATCAGTTGCTGTCCAAAGCCTTGTGTCCTCCCATCATTCAGAAATGGAAGCAGCTATAAGTTGATAATGCCTTTGCTTGCACAGCTGAAACTGAAACTCTGGAGGACGAGCATAGTGGACAGGGATTTAGTAGTTGACCATTTTGTCTTTGAACAATCAAAGTTGAACTCCTCAGACAACCTTATACATGTAATTGGCTCATGCCAAGACTGTGGTGAAATTCAACCCTCTTTCCCCACCCTCTGAAAATTACAAATTCCTAAAAGTAAATGCCAGATCACAGTTTCATGCCAGTAGCTGAGTTCATGTGCATGTGGAAAATTGGGATTAACCTTGAATAAACTGAATGGCAGTCTCCAGTGCAATTGCCAAGTTGGCATCATATTGACTCTATTGGGATTGTAGGGGCATTATGTGCGCTGGTAGATATCAGAGCCACATTAACTGGAAGCTGGGTAGTGATGTTCCCTGCCTTAAATTCTACTTTGGAGCAGTCATAAAATAAACTCTTAAGTAAAAAAATTAATGGTGCTGCATTTTTGGCCAATGTTTCTTATAAAGGTTATTTGGCAAATGACGGGACATATTTTAATACCTGTGTCTTTAAAGGCCTTTATAACTGAATATTTAGAAATAATCATTAAAAAGAATTAAAGCTATTTATTAAAAGGGTTTGGGCTGCATTTGGAACCGCTCATCCACTGTGAAAAGGGGTCGGAGGCTGTCCGTGTCAGATATGAACTGCACGTGCTTGTTTATCGTCTGTTCGAGGTGATCGGAGCTATTTTATCCTGGAGATGGTGGAAAAGCTTGTTATGTCTGTCAAGACTGCAGTTAATCGCACTTTTGCAGACCGGCTGTTTTTCTGTCATTGAGAAGGAAGAAAATAAACTCTGGAACTGGCAATTCTGGTAGCCAGATGAAATTGAGATAAAATGTAGAGGGGAATGATGTATTAATGTTACTTTGACACAGTATTCTGAAGGATTTGGTATTGGCCATTTTCACTGCGTTAACATGGAGAGCCAAGCTTTTGCTATATGCAGATATTATGTTAATGATCGAGGAGGCTTTGCACTGTTTATGCACACTGAAGAAATTAACTTGATTCCTATTCTCTGTATGATATATTCCATACTTAAAAGGAGATAAACAGGAGTCTTCAATTAATTTGTGATTATAGGTACACAGGGTGAAGTATGTTTGTTTATTTTCCCCTATGCATTTAGCTTTGCATGCCCCAACATTTTAGCACAGTGAATGGTCTTTTCGGATTGATTTTACTAATTGGGCATTAATGAATATTTACGTTTTTAGTATTCATTTTGGGATTAGAGCTGAATGAATAGGTCTCGCAAAAATGTGTGGTTTTGGATCAAGGCAGTTTTAAAATGTCAGACTGTTGGAACTGTTGATTCATGGTCATTTCTGTGGTTGTTTGTGTGTTGGCCTTAACTGGGTAGCACAGCTACCTCTGAATCAGAAGGTTCAGAGTTCAAATCCCACTCCAACACTTAAGCACAAAAACCAAAGCTGACATTACTGTGGATGAGCTGTACTGTCAGAAGTGCCATCTCGTGCTGAGATGTTCTACCAAGGCTTTATCTGTTTGTTCTAGTAGATATGAAAGATCCTATGGCAGTATTCAAAGAAAGGGTGGGGGGGAGGAATGTAGGGGATGGAGGGGAATGTTATTGCCAGCATTTTCGCCAATATTAATCCCTCCATCAGCATATCTCAATGATAGTTTGTCTAGCTGTTGTCATTTATGGGATTTTGCTGAGCACAAATTAACTGATGTACTTCCTGCATTATGATAGCAACTGCACTTTAAAAGTACTTCATTAGGTGTAAAATATTTGAAGATGGCTGGTAGTTTTGAAAGGCACTAAATAAATGCAAGCCTTTCTTTATTTTCTTTGGTTTTTGCTGCACTTTGTGACTAGACAGGGCTGTTGGCAAGTGGAGGAAGTAAAAAAACCCACCAGGGTAGTAGGAGGCTGCAGAGCTAGGACAGTGAACATAATTAGTGCACAATCTCAGCATTCTATTAGTTTATCATTCATTCTAGCTGTTCATCACCTGAGTTATATAAACATTTTCTGTTTTAATTTTGGTGCCCCCTGCACTATTTTGTGCTAAAATGGGAACCAACCTCGAAATTTTAGCAAATAAATACTAAATATCTGCATTTGTTTTTCTGTGGATGTGGGAAGAGTTTTTGATAAAAATCTTCACTAATTTATAATTTTAGTTACTTCAGAAATGTGGTCTTTAGCAGTTTTATTTTCTCTTTAGCATTTACTTTCACTTTTTTGTTTCACTGACCGTTATTGCAAACTGAATTAATGATAAGTGTGGTAAAGAAGTATGAAGGCATTAAACAATGTGCACACCCACAGATTAACATAGCTGATATAAATTCTACAGGCTCATCATTTGGGAGCAAAGTGTCATTTGCACAGAAGGCATTTGTTTCAAATATAAAAACCCTATGTTTTTTTTCTTTAGCTATTTCTCAATTCTCTCTTTTGCATGATGCATCTTCACTTGAGAGGAAGTATTATCAGAACTGAATAATAGTTTTATTTCTTGAACATCTTTAGCCCATCTGTGATGTTACTTGCTGGAGCTCTGTCAAATGGCAGGAGTTGGAGTGGAAGAATGTAATTAGAAAGCACATTGGCTGAGAAGCTTACCAAGTTGCTACGTGCAATGGTGGTTGAGTCTCTGATGTACTCCCTTCTTCTGAGACTTGAACCACAAGATAAAGACCATGAAGGGTTTACTACTTTTATCTGTTTCAACTCCTGTCATTGTGTATGAGGGAGATCTGTATGACTTAGAAAATGAGTAACTTTCATGTAATAATTCCATGAAGGTCTCTGAATACCTCCAGAGATGTGCATTGAATTTAAATCACAGCAACAGTCCATTTAGCCCTACACGTCTTTGCTAGTGTTTTATGTTTCACATGAACCCCCTTTCATATCTAACCTAATGGCCAATTCTTCTAAGAGCAAATTACTGCAGATGCTCAAATCCACACTGAAAACTAAAAAATGCTGGGGATCTCAGCATGGATAGAAAGCAAGCTAGCATTTTGAGTCTTAGATGACACTTCACCAGAGCTAAATGCTGGCTCCTCTGCAATTCACGTCAGCTCTGATAAACAGTCATCTAGGCTTAAACATTAGCTTGCTTTCGCTCCATGGATGCTGTCTGACCCGCTGAGATCTCCAGCATTTTTTGTTTTCAGGCTAATCCTTCTGGTTCTTTCTTGCTCATGGAGTTATCCAGTTTCCCTTTAGGACGACAAGTACTCACGCGCTCTCTGGAATCAACTTATCCTGAGCATTTAAGAATTTTATTTCCATCCTTGATCACTAAGACAACATTTACTCTTGGATTTCTCTCGGGAGTTGTGTCCAAATTTGCTTGAAGCCTTTCTTTAAATTTAAAAAAAAAAGCAGAGGCTTTTTTTATCCAGGTTCTTTTATTTTTATCCCTGCATTCAAAATACAATTAACATCAGTTCCTCCCAGGGGTTCAGTTGCCTGTCTTCTGACACCCTCCAGTCTTGCTGTGCCATCTTCTTTATTAGTGGAAAATGTATATTTTATAATGTTCTTTGATACAACCTTCTGTGATTTTTACTTTTGAGATTTCCTTTTTGCCAGTGTATTGACTTCATGACTGTTTTGAATAGTCTGATCTATCTTTAACTGGATGATAACTTCAGGGCATCTCTTTTCATCATTATCTATTGTTCATTTCCTTTAATTTCCCTTAACAGAGATCAGTGTTCTTTGACATTTTTCTTTCCCGCTCTGGGTAGAACATCATAATCAACTTTTTTCTAATGTTAATCTCTGCATTGCCAAATCTTGCAAGATCCACTTGTATCAGGCAGTTATAATTCAGTTTAATTTTCCCAATGTAACACAATTAAACTACTTCCTAACACTTGATAACTAGTTCTATGGCCAATTCTTTGGGTTACCCACTTTCTGAATAGAATCTGATGTTGTGGAAATGAATGGCGATGTACATCCTTTTTTCAAATAGTTGGAAAAATGTCTAGGTAGTGTGACTTCTCCATCTTTTGCAGTTACTGCTCCATATCCAAACTCCCTTTCATCTCCAAAGTGTGAACATGCTGCAGTTTCACAAGTTCATGCTCATCTCTCCCAGAACTCCATGTTTGATTGAATTTATTGTCACATGTACCAAGGCACAGCTTGTACAAAGCTTTGTCTTGTGAGCAATATCGGCTGATCACATAGTTAAATAGCATAGCTAAGTAAATAATAGGTAAACAGAGGCAAAACAGAAATACAGGTCCAGGCAAATGCTAAGAGTTTGAGTCCATTCAGTATTCTAACAACAGTAGGGTCGAAACTGTTTCGAAATGGGCTGGTACATGTGTTCAGGCTTCTGTACCTTCTTCCCAATGGTAGAGGTTTGAGAATGCTGGCTGCCTTTCCTTGACAGTGGGCATGGTAGATGGATTCTATAGAGTGAGGTTGGCCTTTGTGATTGTCTGAGCTGAGTTCACCATCAAATATGTAGGTGTACATGTAGGAGTGAAAAACTAGAGGTAAGAACATGGCAAGTATGAAGTGTATTAATGACACAGCACTACTTGCAGAGCCAGAAGTGATATAATTTTGCCTCTAGCTGGGTGTTTTGCTCTCCCCTTTCTTCCCTCCCCACCCCTCTCTCATTCTTTCTTGCTCTTCTCTCCTCCCCTTTAACCCATTTTCTCCCTCCCTCCCTCCTCATTCCTCAGTTTTTACCCACTCCTCCCCTCCCCTCCTTCACCCCACCTCATGAACAGAGGCGCATGCACCATTCAAGCCCGTTTTGATTTCCTTATCTATTTAATTTTTGCCTCCACAACTAACAAATGTCAGAAAGTATTGCTCTTCATCTTGAGTTTAATCTTCTATTCTTAAAATGTCCCCCAGTCTAATCTCCCTCCCAAAAATAGATCCTCCTCATGTCTGTGCTGCAAAGTCCCTCGGGATCTTGTGTTTCAGCAGTTTCACTTCTAATTCTTCTAAACCAATGGATTCAGGTTCAGCCTGTCCAACCTTTCCTTGTATGGTAAACACCACCTCTCAGCAATGAGTCAAGTGAACTTTTCTGAACTAACAAAGTTGGATCTGTTTGCAAATAAGGAGACAGTATTCACAATCATTGGGATTTGGAGTTACCAACATGCTGTACAACTGCTGTAAAACTTCCCCTGCTTTTATGTTCCATTGCCTTTGCAAGACATATTAACATTCCATTTACCATCCTAATTACTTGCTGTACCTATGTATTAACTTACTGTGATTCATGTACCAGGGCCCCCTGATTGCACTGTACCTCCATAGGTCAGTAGACTGGCAACATTGAAATTATGTACCACTCTTCTGTTCTTCCTGCTAAAGTGGACAAGTTCTTATTTACCCACATTATACACCTTCTACCAGCATTTTGCCTACTTATTTAACCTATCTACATCTCATTACAGATTCCCTACCACCACCTCAGGCACTCATTGAAACCAGCTATTTGATCAAGCTTTTGTTTAGCTGATCTAATCTCTCTTTGCATTGCATTCGATTTAATATAAATTTGTTGGTATGAACCATATTCTCTCCCATAAATAATTGCCTTAATGGGATCCTATTTTTATTTGGAAATTCGTGCTTCTACTCATTTATTGTTTATATGTTTGAGGCAATGGCATTAAATATTAATGTTTAATTTTTGTCAGGTGAAAATGCTTCACTAGTCAGCCAGGTTTCTACAATGACTGGCAGTCTTTTCATATTTTGAATGGAATGGATGCACTTTTGCCTCAAAGTAGACCTAAAATGGATTTGTGATTAATATTTTTGACTGGTTATGCAGAGGCTCTTGGTATTTGCATACAATAGCCTGCTGACCGGGCAAGACAGTTTAACCCTTTTCAGACATTTCATATTGTCAGTGACGGTAAGGACTTTAACATATCAGTAATTGGAGCCTGAGACCAGGGCCAGTAAGTTCTTACTCCTTTACATTGTAGTGGGAAGCAGACATTTGGGGTGGACCTTATTTAGTATGTCAGGCATATAGGTGTGTGTCACCAGCAATAATATGGAGAAGCATTGAAACGCTAAGTTTTTACAGCACAGGGGGTGGCCGTTAGAGCCTGAGAAATTTTCCTCCGATATCACATCAGAGCTTTTAAATTGAGGTTATTAAACAGTGTATTAAAATACTGCTTTTCTAAACCAAAATGAACAATATCTCAAACCACCTGAGGGATCAATCTAATTATATGTCCACTGAATCTTGAACCCTATTGAGTGCCATGTGAAATAAAGCGTGCAGGAGATTGATGGAAAATTATGTTGCTCCCAACATCAGCTTCATTATTTACAGTTTAGCTTCACTGGCTGAATTTAAATTGAAACAGAAATATCCCTTTTTAAAACTCGTGATAGCCTGTTTAGTATTTATGAATGCTGCTATCTGCATGAAACTACCTTCCAAAATAATTAACATTTTTATCAGCTCATGTCCACAGTGAGTTGTATATCTGCCAGCAACCTTTAGTTTTATCTTTATTCCACGCCTATAAATCCGTGAAATGTAAGATGTAACTGCAAAGCGCTTATTTTTTATTTGATAACGTTGTAGCAAGAATATGAATGTTGTTAGATAGCATTACAATAGTTGAAGCTTGGACAGCAGATTTAGGCTACTTTTTTTAACTGACTCAAATGCATGACTTGACCCACAGGTTTTAGCAAAGTTAGCTGACTGAAACCTCACAGGCAGGTGAACTGTTCGCAAGGCTTATGGTATAGGAGAATGATATAGGAGAGGCCAATTAGCCAATCATACATGTCCTGGCACTTTTAGAAGCGAGATCCAATTAGTAACCGGTTATCCTGTTCTTTCCCATGGATCTGCAATTCTTTCCCCTTTTCAAGTATTTATCCAATTCTTTTTTTTTGAATCTGGTTCCAACACACTTTGGTGCATTCCAGATCATCATAACTCACTGCCTAATTTTGTTTATCCTCATGTTGCGTCTGATTCCCTTGCCAATTACCTTGAAAACATCCAAAGTCATCTTTCACAATGACCCTCATCTGTTCTGCATTAAATCCAGTTGTTTTTCTCTTTCTCGCCACAGTTTTGCAATCTTAATTTTATTTATCTGTTGCTTTGTTTGTTCTTGTGACTCTTGAATTAAATCTTCCTGTTTAATGCTTGGTATCTTGGTTTTATATTTGTCTTTCACTAGATTTGCCTTGTTAACTGCCATTCTAAGTGTTTTGTGTACCAAGCCAGATGATGTTCAGACATCTTTGTCAGCCTTGCCCTAGCAAAGCTGTTAAAAACTGTAGTTACAACTTTCATTTTTTGCTTGGTGTTCCAAGCACAAAGCAAAGATGGAAAACCGAAAAGCTGAAACAGTGAACCAGCTGAGGGTGACATGTTGGACATCTTGAAAATCTGATAGAGTATGATAAAACAGACTTAGAAAAAGCAGAAACAGAGAGAATTGCAAATGCTGCAAATCACAAACAAAAACAGAAATTATTGGAAGAACTCAACAGGTCTGGCAGCATCTGTGGAGCGAAATAAGTGTTAACATTCCTCGGAATAGAAAATGTAGATTCCTCCATGTGTTGAAACACAATCTGGGATTATCAATCTCACTAAATTCCAAAAGGAAACCCCTTTGCCCAGGGAGCAGTGATACAAATCAAGTTGCTAATTTGTGGGATGGTTGACATGAATCGTATTGGTGAATTTCAGGAGAAGCCAGATAAATACATGAGGGAAAAAGGAGTAGAAGACTATGCTGATCATGTGAGTTGGGAGGAAACATGATCTTAAACACTGACACTGACCAGTAAGGCTGAATGATCAATTTCTATCCTCAGTGTTCTATTTATTGTGAAAGTCATGTTGCTGGATGATGTAATCAGCTGAGCACTGACTCCAGCTGCAACCAAAGAATTGTCATTTAAGATAATCCACTGCTGCTGCTGGAGAGATGGAGCTGCATTTTGATAGAAGAGGCTTACATTTTCTCTAGTGTTTCATACCACTGCAAGTAATATCAATATCTCACTTTATATTACATCACTGCTACCATCCTCAGCAAAGATAAAATATATGTGCAGCATTAATGTCCTATTTTCTCACATTCTGGGACTATTTGTCATTTTTTGGCAACAAATTGGCTTTGATATGTAGTGGGATAATGCCTTAGAATTTCTGCAAAAATTGCAAAGGTTTCATCTTGTAAATATGGGGCACGTGTACAGTTGGGACAGCCAATTGAAATAATTATATTGAGTAAATGAATGGAATTAGAGGCAGAAAATCTGCAAAAATGTTGGGAGGTGGGTCAGAAGCAGATTTACCTCATTACATTGTCAGGCAGACATTTGGCATATTTGTCTAAAGCCTTAATATCTGAATCTGGGAGAGTGGAAGCAGCAGATGAACCCTGTGATGAATATACAAAACTTATGCAGCAACAAATGTGAGTGTAATATATACCACCACCACCACCACCACCCCCCCCCCCCCCCCCCCCCCCCCCCCACCCTTTTATAGAACTCACCTGCTTTATCATTTCACTTTAAAATGAAAATTCGGCAGGAGAGCCATTCCAACAGGTTACCATCCAGCCAAAACGGAGTGGGAAAACAAAACTCAGCTCATAGTCCAACTCTCACTGCTTAATCAACTTGATGCATTATAGCTACTGGGAGCATGTCATTTTTTGTACAATATGTTTTGTACTTAATGTGTCAGTAGGAGGTAAACTGTCCTTCTTTTGTGGGATTACTGTAATTGTGCATTGAGTAGTGCATTTGGCCCAGTTTAGATATTCCATAAGGAATCCACAAACATGAAACACGTTTAAGGATTTGTGGATATACTGGAGTTCTTGTGGTGTGGTTTGTTCTGTTCAAAACAAAATAACTGGGCTATGAAATATGGAGAACAGCACGAATCAGTAACCCTGCCAGCTGCCACAACATTTGTATGCCTGCAGCCATATTTGAGGAGTGTACTTAACTGCATTGAGACAGTTCAATGTGAGATTCATTGGAATATGTAACGGTCAGCTAGTAGCAAGTCAAGTGAATTATTATTAATAGCTTTTGGAACCCATTGTGAATCATAGCTATCATAGTTAGTACTTTTGGAATTAAAAGTTTAACTTTTCGAGAAACTGAGGGCAAATTATGAAACATCCATAAAAGAGACAAGACAAACTATAAATCAAAAAGAAAAATGTACATTAAAGAAGTTTAGTGTTGCATTTGCCACGGTCTGTAGTTTTATTTAGATTTGTTCATAAAAATAATATGATCAAAGGTCAGAGACCAAACCTTTGAGTTTGTGAGCATTAATTGCACACACAAATATTTAGAATGGAGCCTTGTATAGAACCATGAATTTATGTCAACTTCTTGCATTTGTTTTTGTAAAGACTGCCAGTTTAAAATGGCAGCTGCCTTTCCTAGGATTTCAAATGAAGAGTGAAAGGCTATCTGACTGTAGGAAAGAAATGCAGGGTATTTTTTTCCCAAAAATTATCAAATTTCCCCATATTTGGGTTACTAAAGCAACTTGTTTGAGATGTTATAGAAGTATTTTAAATCAACTTTTTCAGATGTGTTGCAACATGCCTGTGGAGCAGGTAAGACTTGAATTTCTGGCCGAGTAGAGACACTACCACTGTTTGACTGTAGTTCTGTGTTTGTTTCGTATCCACTCTTCTACAAATTTCACCAATAAGTAAATTTAGTCAATCCATTTTAACTGGTATACATTGGTTTGGTGATGTATAACTTTACACCTTCAAAATTACCAACAGAATAAGGTGGGAATCCTCCTGTTTGGGGCAAAATTTTATCAGAAAGGGCTGAAATGTAATATAGTCAACCAAGCAGTTAGCTTGAATACCAATATCGGACCTATGATATATATTTTAGGACATGGAGAAGCATGATATGACACTTAATTACATTGTCACTGAGGCTTCAGGGGTCAAATGCTCCAATTCAGAAGTTGATGTAGTCTCATTGACAATCGAGTCTTTACATAGGCTCACAATCCTCTTCCTCTCAACAGCCCACCATCACTTTTACATTGCATTACTCCCTTTCCCTGTTGGTTCACAACAATCTTGTCTTTTTAGTTTCTGGCAGTAGACACCGGAAATCCTCTCTATCCCTTTAAGATCTACTTCCACCTATTGCCTGCTTTCAAACCCCCCACCCCAGCAATACTCCTGGCTCCAACTTCCTCCATTCTGCTCACCATCTCTTCCAACTCCAGTCTGCTGCTGTTCCAGTGTGGGGTAGGGCACTGGTGCAGATTGTGGATAGATCTTCTTGAGGGAGCATTAGAAGGAGGTGGATTCTGAGAGGGTGAAAACCTGGGGTGTCTGCCAATTTAGGCTTGTGGACCATAGCCTAAAAATGCTGGCACCCCAAGTCAAATGCAGATGGTTGGTACATATGCTGTAGTTTGAAAATAAAACAGCATGAACAGAAAATATCCTGAGCCCATCAATTAGGATATTAAAAGAAAAGCCTGAATTATGAATAAAGCAACGAAACACTGGTTATCAGAGGCTGAAAATTTAGCATGCATTTTTTGACTTATTAACAGGAAATTAATGATCATTAATTTAAGATTAACATTGGTGAAATGTGTTCAAAATCTAAAATAAATAGCCTGGAACTCTGGTTAGGTTCATTTATACTTTGTTCCAATTATTAGATTTTTAGTAGAGATGTATCAGATGCATCTGATCAGGATGATGACCGATTAAATGATAAGCAGCAGAGACTCTGCAGATGGAGATAACAACCTGACGACTTCAAGAACAAACAATTAAGTTAGCCAATAATTGAGGCCTTGCCATTGCAGCAATATTCTTGAAAGGCTAATAGTGCTGAAGGTGCAGGCAGAATATTTTGCCTTATTGCTGCCAATTTCAATTACTGTTGAGTACTAGATTGGCACAGTGCTTTGAACACCAAATGTCTATCTGCTGTTGAGCAGCAGTAAGTTACATCCTTGATTCACTATGAAAGAAAGTTACCGATTTCAGCCATTCTATCAGGGGAGGTGCTGATTGAAATCAGATGCTTGTTCTTAATTTTTAAAAGATTCATTCATGGATTCATTTATTGCCCAAAACATAGTTAAGAGTCAACCACATTGTATGGGTCTAGATTCCTATATAGATCACACCAGGTAAGAATGGAAGATACCTTTCTCTAAAGGACGTTAGTGAACCAAATGAGTTTTTAAAGACATTTGACAGTGATTACGTGGTTATCCTTAAGGAAGCTTTTTATACAGATTTTTTTCAAAACATTGAATTCAAATGTCGCCATCCATCATAGCAGGACTCATGTCCCAGAGCATGAGTCAGGTGTTCTGGATCACTAGTGTAGTGACATGTCCACTGCAACAGCCTCCCTAAATGGTGGAGCAGGCAATCAGAAGAATTGTTCTGATCCTGACCAACCTCCCCATCTGCCTGTGAGCAGCCTGTGGAGTGATCTGAAGTCATGAGCACCAAGCAATGGAAAATCTTCCTTAAAAATTCAGAAATAGTCATATTTTTAGTAGTTAAAATTTTCCCAGGATACTTTTATAAATCAGTTTGTTGCTCTATTAACTGAGTAATGTGATGTTGCAGTGTGTGTGGACAATGTTGGGGTAAGAATTTGGAGCAGGCAGTGTAGTCCCTCCATCGTGCTCCGCCATTTAATATGGTCATGGCTGATCTCATCTCAACTTCAACTCCACTTTGTTGCCCGCGCTCTCTGTTGGCAAATTGTATTATTTCATATGAAACCTGATTCTTGGCAACTTCAAAAATGTTCATCTTGCCCAACAAATCAACTGCAATTTTCAATGCCTTCAAGAGCTATAAAAGGTTAATGAAACACTGGGTCAAATTCTGGCAATGTCTATTCACCTGTCTGTCATTCTAATCTAATTTAACCAGTGATCTTAAAATGTCCTCATACTGCACTATGACCAATCAGCCTGTCGTTTCTGTGCTAGCCCTCTGCAGGAGCAACTACTCTCGTGTCACTTACCCTCCATTTCCACATCGCCCTGTAAATTTGTCAGGTTCTTCAGATTTTAATCTAATTCCCTCTCAAATACCTTGATTGAACCTGCCTCCATCACCCTTTCAGACAATTCATTTCTGATTATTACCACTTGCTACATAAAATTCCTTTTCTAATGTCGCGATTCTTTGTCTAAGCATGAATCGCTGATGGGGGGTGCTGGCAAGCAATTGTTGCCCATCCCTAGTTGCCCTTGAGAAGGTGGTGAACTGCCTTGAACTGCTGCAGTTTACCTGCTGTGGGTTGACTCTCAATGCTCTTAAGGGAGGGAATCCATGATTTTGACCCCATAACAGTGAAGGAATGGCAATACAAGTCAGGATAGTGAGTGCCTTGGAGAACTTGGAAGTGGTGTTGTTCCCATGTACCTGCTGCTCTTGTCCCTCTAAATAAATTGATCATAGATTTGGAAGGTGCTGCCTGAGGATCTTTTGAATTTCTGCATTGCACCTTTTCAATAGTGCACACTGGTGGAGGGAGTGGATGCTTGTGGATGTGATGCTAATCAAGTGAGCTGCTTTGTCTTGGATGTTGTCAAGCTTCTTGAGTAGTGTTGGGAGGTAAGTTACTAGCTGCAGTTTTCCGAGCTCCTGACCTCCTCTTGTAGCCATGATGTTTTTATGGTGAGACTAATTGCATATGGTCAATGGTAACCCGAAGGTTGTTGATTGTGGGGGATTCAGTGGTAGTCACACTGTTTGAAGGTAAAGATTCTCAATCTTCTGGCCAATGGGAGCAATTTCTCTCTACCTACTGGATCCAGATCCCTCATAATTTTCAATATCAAATCATCTTCCTCAAGGAGAACTATTTGAATGTCTCCAATTTGTCTACATTATCTCAAACTATATTTTTGAATCTTCCTTGTCTTCTCAAATACCTTCACAAGTTCACATACTTCTGAAAGTTTTTAAGTAGCGTTCCTTCATAGGATGTGGGCATCTCTGGCATTTATTACTCATCTGTAGGTACCTAGAGAAGTGGTGGTGGAATGCTGTCTTGAAGATTTGCCATCTGTGTGTTGTTGGTACTGTTAGGGAGGAAGTTCCAGGATTTTGATCCAGTGACAGTGAAAGAACAACAATATATTTCCAAGTCAGGATGAAAAGTGGCTTGATGGGGAACTTGTAGGTGATTGTGTTCTGATGTATTTACTGCCCTTGTGTTTTTTTTAAGATAGGTTTGGAAGGTTCTAAGGAGCCTTGGTGAATTTCTGCAGTGTATCTTGATGGTATACACTGCTGGTACTGAGCATTTTGATATGGTGTTAATGAAACAGATTGGTTTGTCATAGTGTAATTTAAAAAGATTAATTGGGAATATCTCTGTGGACATTATGTAATATTAAAAGGGTTAAACAGCACTATCTTTGAGTGGGGACAACAATCATTAAAGAATGCAGATGACCATCCATTGTAATTCACATTTCATTTTGACAGTCATTTGCTACTACTCCCCTGCTATTGTCAAGTTAAACGATCATTCAATCTCTTCCATTCAGAAATGCTTTTTGGCTACCCCTACCACCTGCATTGTCTTGGGGAAATCACCTGAGTAAGGAAATCATCTGCATAACGATTCCCAAGATTAGTACATTAGCATTTGCATCATCTTAGAGGATGATCTCATCCTGCCATTGTACCTGGGGTAACTTGTGATTGGGAGTAACTGGGGATTGTCTTGAGTGACATATGACTGGGGGAGTGGCCAGAGTATCTGTAAGCATGGCCAACTGACCATGGGCATGTGTTGTCTTTGTGCAGGGTCTCACTTTGACTCAACCTCGCACGCCTGCTTGTATAGGCTTTAATAAACTTTAACTGTTTGCAGAAGTTGGTGTGAGCAAATTGCATCTCTTGTACGAAACCTCCGGGGGAAAAAACCTAACACTAGATAGTGTCGAGCTTTTTTTTTTTGGAGCTGTATTCACCTGGCAAATAGGAAGTATTCCACCACGCTCTTGACTTGTGCCATGAGGATGGTGGGCAGGTTTTGGGGAACTGGGAGGTGAGTTACTCGCTGTATTATTCCTAGCCTCTGACCTGCTCTTGTAGCCACTATTTATATAGTTGGTCTTGTTTGGTTTCTGGTAAATGGTAATTGATATTGGTGTGGTAGTGCTGTTGAAAGTCCGAGGCCAATGGTTAGATTCTCTTTGGTTAGAGGTGATCATTCCCTGACACTTGTGTGACTTAAATGTTATCTGCTACTCGTTAGTCTAAACCTGGATATTATTCAGGTCTTGCTGTATTTGTTTATGGATTGCTTCATTGTCTGAGTTCTAGAATCCCTACAGTGTAGAAACAGGCCCTTTAGCCAAACAAGTCCATACCTACTCTCGGAATAGTATCCCACCCAAACCCATTTCCCTACCCAAATACTCTACATTTACCCCTAACTAACGCATCCCTGAACACTATGAGCAATTTAGCATGGCCAATTCACCGATACCGCATATCTTTGGATTGTGCAAGGAAACCCACCAGACACTGAGTTGGAATGATTTTGGAATTTTGTGTGATGATCAGCCAACATCCCCACTTCTGATCTTATGATGGAGAGAATGTCATTGATGAAGCAGCTGAAGATGGTTGAGGCAAGGACACTACGCTGAGGGACTGTTGCTGTGATGCACAGGAGCTGAGATGACTGACATCCAGCAACCGCAACCATGTTCCTTTTTGTATGAGGTATGAGTCCATCCAGCAATGTGTGTTTTATATCATACTGTGTCTTATACAGAACTAAAGAATAGTGTTCTGACATTGTGGATTTATGACCTCTTCACATGGGGTGATCATCTTTTGAGAGATGAGTTTTTAATTATTAGCCTGAATTGAGTTGAGTCCCAGAATAAGGTAATGAATATTGTTCTGAAGATGTGCTGCTGAACTTGGAAAAAATACCTCTGCTTTCTTCACAGATGCTGCCAGACTTCTGAGTTTCTCCAGCAATTTCTATTTCTGTTTTGTCTTCAGTATCTGCAGTTGTTGTATAAGAAGCTATTATTCCTGCCTCCTAGCATTGCCAAATTGGTATGTTATTACAATATCTTTGTTACCTTAGAAAATAGAAACAATGTTCACAAATGCTGGAATAATGCTGTGCAATAAACAGCTGCCTGGAATGTTTTCCTGAAGCTTACTGCCATGATAGTGAAAATCAAGCAGTATTTGCAAAGCACTATTAAAGCTATATTTGAGTATTTTAAAAAAATGAAAAATAGCTAGGTCAGAGTTTTCTTTTAATTTGTAGAAACACCAGTAGTTTGTTTTTTAAAATTATACTCCAACATTTGAAGTGCAAAAAGTGGAAATCTCTGGGTTTTGTTTAAATCTTCTCATAATCCTACTGTGACCCAGATTTGAACGTAGAAGGAATGTTCCTGCATTACCTATTGCATTTCAACATTGCAAAAAATTTTAATCAGTAGGGAGCTTAAGCAAAAAATCTGCAAAGAATTTGTTTTGAGTCATATGATTAAGTTTTTAAAAAAACTCTTCACTGATAGCTCATTGAGCCCTGAAATAAGCAATAGTGTTCACGTCAGAAGAATATATTTGCATTGTAATAGAATGATGTGACAAATTGGTTGAGCAGTGAAAGGAAAGGACAAAACTTTGGTTAGAATATATCGGTCTGTCAGAAACTACTATTCTTGTATCAGGCAGGTGGACAACTCCACAGAGATTTGTGGGTATAATAAATGTCAACGATTGCAGAACTATTTTGAAGCAGTGACTTGAGTGAATTTTATTTTTGCTCCTATCAAAATCTGCTTGTTTTTTATTTTGAAGCTTTGTACGTCACCAGATTGAGCTGCTGCTTTCAACTGAAATGGTAATGATGTTTCCCTAAGATTACAAGAGCTTTTTGTATCTCTGCTCTGACGGATGAGATTACTCCATTTAGCATAAGTATTAAATTGTGGAACATTGAACTGACATTAAATTTAACTGTCAGAACTGAATTCATTGTCCTTGGTTTTGAATCCAACTCTTAGGGGTCTTGAGTGCTATATTCTTCTAAGGTAGGTTGGCTGTATCCTTTTCTGTTTTTAAAAAAAAAGAATATTCATTGAGGTAAGAATGTACTGCTTTAAGCTG
Organism: Chiloscyllium punctatum; assembly: GCF_047496795.1. Classification (NCBI taxonomy): domain Eukaryota; kingdom Metazoa; phylum Chordata; class Chondrichthyes; order Orectolobiformes; family Hemiscylliidae; genus Chiloscyllium; species Chiloscyllium punctatum. Next base: position 3,705,538 of record NC_092754.1, on the reverse strand, counting down.
TTGCATACTGGAGTCTGGCACTCGAGTTCAGATTATAGCTGGAGCTGGTGTTTGATCACTGGCTGATTTATAATGAGAGGCTGGTTCTGCTTTGGCTGAGAAATACCTGCTAGCCTGGACAAAGCAACATTGACAGGATTCCTGGAGGCATTTGGAAGTGGGACTTGGAACGCTTTAAGCATGGGCAAGGCAGGGTTGGAGGAGGTGGGGAAGCTAGCCTTACACATGTTAACTCCATAGGAAATTTGCCTCTTGTGATCTGAGAAAGAAAGCTGAAATGGTGACGTGGAGATGTTTGTCCTTTTTTTCGATGCAGGTAGCTGAAACAAAGAAACAGTTGTTCAAATTCAAGTAAAACAGTTTTCAGCTTGTACGTAGAGACTGGACAGAGGGATGAGGACAATAAGAAGGGGGAAGTGGCCACTCAATTGGCTACTCTCCCCCATCCCAACCCCAGCTACAGATATCACTTTATATGTGACAGATATACCACACCCAAACAGTCCAAATGTGTTATAGGCTTATAGAGTACTGATGTTTCAAGTTACATATTCAGTCATGGCATATTATTGTGTTGCAAGTCTCAGTACCAAAGATATATATAGATGAGCATTTCATGAGGCACATCAGATTACTTTTGCAAATAAATTTGAGATTTGGAATCAACTTCTCCAAGCCACCCGCACTATATTAACTATGCAGATTCATTTGTATTTTCCTATTATAGTGATTGGATTTTTTGCCAGTGTTTGAACAGCTTGGACAATTGCATTTGCTTTACAATTGTCAATTGTTTTTCATGTGGTTGTTTCAGGGCTCCTTGTGGAAGTAGATCATATTGAATAATGGTTGCTGTTGTGATATTTTAAGAATGAAAAATACTGAAGAGTCCATTAATCCTCTGACACAGCATAGAGCACCATCTGCTAAGTACAGCCTTGAAAGAAGAATGCTGAGAAAAGGGTTATACAAGAGTTGCTATAATCTCAGCTGATGATGTTATTACTGGACAAGTCAGATTTCTGAAGTCTGTCTTGATGGATCATATTTTTCCTTGGTTTTAACAAGGTTATCTCTCTCTGAAACATCACTATGCAATGTTGCAGATTTGGTTTTGACGAGAGAACAGAGGCTTATTGTGCAAAAGAAATTAGGATAAAATTGAATGAACAAGTATATTTGCATGGAACTAATTTGAAGATATCAGCATGTGATTAAAATATGGTCCCATCAATCCCAAAAGCATCCCTTTACAGTAATCACATGGAGCAAATTCTCTGCTGTATTATCTCAATTTTAACTGAAACTTCAACTCTCATCTTGAGTATCTGAGGACATCTTCCTGAGCCTTAATACAATTGAGCTCAAATGTTTTCATTTGCAGGTAAGACCTTCTAGATGTTAACCAAACAAGTCTGATCTGGAACTTATACTAAACTCTCTCTCCCCCACCACCACCAGTTTTTCTCTTTTTGTTTCTCTTTTTTTCTTTCGTGCATACTCTCTTTTGCCTCTGTCTCATTTCTCTTTTCCCCCTTCCCCGGCAAATAGCAAAAATAGCTAGGCATCAAATAAGCTCTCATTGATGTCAAAGCATTTTAAACCATCTATTTGGTGCTGAGCAAGCAGACTCTTCTCACCTTCCAATCATTGAAGAATTCAGGATTTTTTACATAGAAAATAGACCATTTAGGAGATGCTGAAGGAAAAATGGAAAAGATGATGCTAATCTTCAGGTAGAGGAAACAAAAAAAATATTTGTATGTTGACCTTCAGTAAATGGGTTTGAGCAATTTTTGACAACTAGGGCATTAGCACCTCCTACCATGGATTTAACCGGGCATCCGTATGGAGATGTGAAATAGCACAAAGCTATCTCCGTAAATAAAGAGGTTACTTCCTTCCTTTTCTGCCAGTTTGTGTCCCTCTTCTTTTCCTGAAACTGATGCTGACCTGGTGAGAGTTATTTTCACCTGAGATCAAATTATCATTCTTCTTGCATTAATTTAGTAAGGATTGGGTGGGTATTTTAACCCGGGGGTCATTGCAGTTCAATCCTCTATATGCCTGATCAGATTCACAGGATAATGACTAGGAGCTCATTGTTTCAATTCTAATGCAGAATATTTTGGCCAACTGAAATGTGTCTAACCCTACTCTGGCTAAGATTAGTTAACTGAGTGCAGATCAGTGGAATGCTTTTAGCCTGTACAGCTCAGCCTGTCACTGCTGAAACTTGCAGAGTTAAGAAGGGCAACTTAACAGTAGAATTGAAGTAGATTGCATGATTCAATTTATTTACAAATTATTTTGCTTTCTATCTGAATAGAGGTGGAATTCATGGGAGATGATTTCATTAAGTATTTAATTCCTTTATATGGTAATTGCTATGAAGATGAACACTTAATTAGTAAAATATAGTTGTATTGAGTAATCATGGTAAAATGGCACATGGCATCATAAAGAGGGCAGTTTGTCAATTTACCTCATGTATGGGATGGAGGAATACACCAAAAATACATTCAGGGCTTCAGGAAAGGTCTGTTCATTGTTTTTGCATGTTCAGAGAGTGGAGGTATCTTGACACATATAGAGACAAACTGTATGAAGATGTTGAGTTTTTAAAACCAAGAATATTCAAACAAATTTAGAATAAAAGCATCAGGATTGAGAGCTGGTTTAAGTGTATCCAATGGACAATAGATTATATGCTGTATCCCTAAACTAAGTGAAAGACATTCTGACGTCAAACTGCGTAGCTGATATGGTAGAAGTGAAGCATAGAAATTGATTTTAAGTGTCAACTATATGTGCATAAGGATAAAAAAAGCTCAGTCAAAGATTAGGCTCCCAGGCTGGAAAAAGGAAAACTTTAGGGATCTAAAAGTTGAACCGAGCAGGTTGATTGGAAATGTGTTTTGATTAGATTAGATTAGATTCGCTACAGTGTGGAAACAGGCCCTTTGGCCCAACAAGTCCACACCGCCCCTCTGAAGGGAAACCCACCCAAACCCATTCCCCTACTCTATATTTACCCCTGACTAATGCACCTAACACCGTGGGCAGTTTAGCATGGCCAGTTCACATGACCTGCACATCTGTGGATTGTGGGAGGAAACCGGAGCACCCAGAGGAAGCCCACGCAGACACAGGGAGAATGTGTGAACTCCACACAGACAGGCAGGAATCGAACCCAGGACCCTGATGCTGTGAGGCAGCAGTGCTAATCACTGAGCCACCGTGCAACAATGGATGGAAAAATGGGAGATGAATAGGGTGCAGTCTAGATACGTGTGTATATATAAGAAATAAATCCAGGATATCCAAAGATAGAGTACCCTCTATGATTAAGAATATTGATGAGAAAATAAGGAAGAAAACCGAGGCATGTGATGCATGCCAGAATAATAGCAATAAAAATCAGGAAGAGCATCTCAAATGCAGGAGAGAGGCTTAGGCTGGAATAAAGAAGACTAAGAGGAAACCAAAGGAATCTGCAGACATCTTGTAAAAGATCAGCGCAGGATTGAGTGGGACGCATAAGGAACAAGTGGGGTAAGCTACTTACTGAAGCAAAGGGTAGGCAAAATACTAAACTAATATTTGCTTCTGTTTTTACCAGATTTACCAAATTGAAAGTGTGGGTCTTGAGCAACTGAACAGTATAGTGATAGATAAAGAAGAGGTGCTAAAATGGCTGGCAGCATTCCAGGGAAAGAAGTCACCAAGCTCAGATGGGTGCATCCCAAATTGCTGAGAGGGGTAAAGGAGGAAATTGTGGAGCTGTTGATAGACGTTTTTCCAGGCCTTTCATGAATACCAGATTAGTTCTAGGGGACTGGAGGTTTGCAAATGTGACACCACTGTTTGAGAAGGGGGCAAAGGATAACCCAGGAAACTACAGAGTTGTCAGCTTGATATCAATAGTGGGAAAACTGGAGGCCATAATATGGGATAAGGTAAATATACAGTTAGAGAAAAATAAGTTAATACTAGATAGTCAATATGCCTTTGTCAAGGGCAGGTCAAGTCTGACAAATTTGAGTTCTTTGACAAGGCGACACAGGTAGTGGATGAGGGTACTGCTGTGGATGTTGTATTTGTGGACTTTCAGAAAGCATTTGATGCAGTGCCACATGGCAGTTCTTTAGTAAATTAGAAATATTTGGGATTGTTGGGCAGCATGATTTGAAATTGGCTAAAAAATAGTAGAGAGGGTAATTATAGGTGTGCATTTCTCCAAACTGGAGGCAAGTTGGAGGTGTTATTTCCCAGGGATTGGTGTTGGGACCCTTGCTTTTTCTGATCTATATAAATGATTCAGAGATGGATGTTGAGGGCAAAATCTGAGTTTGCAGATGATACTACACTCAGGAGAACAGTGAATCGAGGATGATGCTGAGTGACTTCAGTAGGACATTGACAAGTTAGCCAAGTGGGTGGACACCTGGCAAATGAATTTCAATGTGAGACAACAGATTTTGCTCGAAGAAACATGGAGAGTCAATGCAGGATCAATGGTGCAATGAGGAAAGTACTGCAGTGGGCGGACCTTGGTCACTTGCATGATTCTCTGAAGGTGACCAGGCAAATTGAAACAGCTGTTAATAAGGTTTATAGGATCACTGGGTGTCAAAATAGAGGCAAAGAGTATAAAATTGTAAAATAAAATAATGTACAGTTTTGGCAGGGTAAAGAAGGATATTCTGTTTCCACTAGTTGGTATGTCAGTTACAAGGGGTCACAATTTCAAGATTGTCAGAAAGAGAGCGAGGAGTGAGATGAGGAGAAACGTCTTCACTCAGAATTGTTAGGATTTGGAATGCCTGCCTTAGAGTATGGTGGAGGTGGATTCTATACGAGATTTTGACAGACCTGGATATATATTTGAAAGCGATGTTTGAGGGCTGCAGTGATAAGGTTGGAGAATAGGACTAGTGGGTAGCTCTTTTTGGAGCCAGTGCCGACAGAGTCAAATGGCCTCCCTCTGTACAATTGCATGATTCCAGGATTCAATTAATCTGTTCTCTTGCATTGGATACTCTCCATTGGATAAACTTTGTACTGAAGCTTGCAGTACAATAACATGCCATGACTGAAAGGATCCCTTAAGCAGCAATGTGCAGACTAGATATCTCAAGACAGGATAAACCTATAACAGTAGGTTAGATCACTGAAATACAGACAAGCCTGTGTACTGTTTAACTTCCAGAAGTTCAGTACATGAAAGCAGTTTTGCATTTTCACTGGTTTGAACATTAGATCTGCAAATACTTTGAACTGTTGCAACATTAATTTTATCACATTCTAGCCTACTAATAGTCTCGGTAATTTTTCTTGTTCCATTCATATATTGCAGTTGCTATAAGATTGGGTTTTTAATTAATTTTTCTCTTGGCTAACAAATGTAACAAAGGCCTTCAACATTTAATTCTTCAAGTGTGTTTATATTTACATTCTTTCTCTCTCTTCTACATTTCATGATTTATTAGGCTTAATCAGAATCGGGACGTTGTGTTTTAAATGGGAGAGAAAGGGAATTAAACCTGAACTTTTCTGTCCTGTAAATTGTAATCCAATCAGTTTTGAAGGAAAAAGTTCAGCATTAGTATCTTATATTTTATGGGTGAAATTCGTGCCAGCTCTCTGCAAGAAGATTGCTCTCTGGAGTATTGTAAGCAGTGGAGGAGAATATTAGCACCTATATGAATGCCATCTGTCATTGTGCGATTCATCGCCTAACCTGTCACGTTGTGATTTATGCATGGTCAAGGCACAGCATGTGCACTAGGGTTATCAAGAAATTTCATTAGGAAAGCCCACCAGAGGGAACAAAGATGTTAAAGCAATACCTGTGTATTTTGAGTTGGATACTCCGCCAATAATTTCTATTTATCATAGATGCAGAGAGATCTTGGGGGAGAATTCCAAAGCCTTAGTAGCTGAAATAACACCAGCAATCATGGTGCGATTAAATTCTGGCATGTGCAGAATTGGAGCAGTGCAGAGGTCTTGGAGAGTTATAGAGCTAGAAGAGATTATAGAGATAAGAAAGTGTGATGGAAACATTTGTAAATAAGAGTGTGAATTTAAAAAGATTTAAGTATTTATTAAATTATTCAAATTACATTTTAACATTGTGGCTTAAATAGGAACCTATATTAGTCAGCAAACATAGAGCAGACCTTGCCTTACTAAACTGAAAATTCCTTTGAGCTCATTTAGGACAGAGAACATTATAGTGCAGTACAGGCCCTTCGGCCCTCCATGTTGCGTCACCCTGTGGAAACAATCTGAAGCCCATCCAACCCACACTATTCTATTCTCGTCCATGTACCTATCCAATGACCATTTAAATGCCGAAAAGTTGGCAGTTCTACAACAGTTGCAGGCAGTGTGTTCCACGCATCTACTACTAAGTAAAGAAACTACTTCTGACATCTGTATCTATCGCCCCTCAATTTGAAGCTATGTCCCCTTGTGCTAGCCATCACCATCCTAGGAAAAAGGCTGTCACTGCCCACCCAATCTAACCCTCTGATTATCTTGTATGTCTCAATTAAATCACCTCTCAACCTTCTTCTGACTGATGAAAACAGCCTCAAGTCTCTCAGCCTTTCCTCGTTAGACCTTCCCTCCATACCAGGCAACATCCCACTAAATTTCCTCTGAACCCTTTCCAGTGCTTCCACCTCCTTCCTATAATGTAGTGACCAGAACTGTACGCAGTACTCCAAGTGCGGCCGCACCAGAGTTTTGTACAGCTGCAGCATGACCTCATGGTTCCAAAACTCAATCTCTCTACCAATAAAAGCTAACACACAGTTTGCCTTCTTAACAAACCTATCAACCTTTAGTGACAACTTTGAGGGATCTATATACTTGGACACGGACACAGAGGTCTCTCTGCTCAACTACACTACCAAGAATCTTACCATTAGCCTAGTACTTTGCATTGCTGTTACTCCTTCCAAAGTGAATCACCTCACACTTTTTTGCATTAAAGTCCATTTGCCACCACTTAGCCCAGCTCTGCAGCTTATCTATATCCCTCTGTAACCTACAACGTCCTTCAGCACTGTCCATAACTCTACCAATCTTAGTGTTGTCTGCAAACTTACTAATCCATCCTTCTATGCCCTCATCCAGGTCATTTATAAAAATGACACACAGTAGTGGACCAGAAACAGATCCTTGCAGTACACCATTAGTAACTGAACTCCAGGATGAACATTTCCCATCTACGACCACCCTGTCCTTCAGCTAGCCAATATCTGATCCAAACCGCTAAATTGCCCTCAACCCCATGCCTCTGTATTTTGTGCAGTAGCCAACCGTGGGGAACCTTATCAAATGCCTAACAGAAATCCACATACATCACATCAACCGCTTTATCCTCATCCACCTGTTTAGTCACCTTCTCAAAGAACTCAATATGGGAGGCACGACTTATCCTTCACAAAACAGTGTTGACTATCTCTAATCAACTTATTCCTATTGAGGTGATTATAAATCTCTCTCTTATAATCTTTTCCAACACTTTACCCACAACCAGCGTAGGGCTCACTGGTCTATAATTACCAGGATTCTCTCTACTCCCCTTCTTGAACAAGGGAACAACATTTTGCTATCCTTGTGGATATTATTTGTGTAAACAAGGATGACATAAAGATCAAAGCCAGTAGTGATTTAAATGAGTCCAACAATACTCAGCAAAATATGTACTTATTTGCATTTATTATTTTTACCCTGTATGTTCCGTCACTTCTGCGTGCTGTACATTGTGTGCTGCCCTACAGTCAGTATGTATATAATAAATCTGCATTTACTCCTGACATTGACAGCAGATTACCATGATGATGTTGTGGTTTCTACTTAGCATGCAAGCCTTTGTCAGTATCTGGGTCACCTATGTTTGTTTGGCTGCTTCATATGTGGAGCTAGTTTCCTGCAAATATTATTATATTGTAAATGTTTCTAGCTTGAAAATTGCTGCTCTCAAAGAGGATATCAAGATATGGATATTAAAGACGTCCAGGGATGAGGGGATACTGTGGTGAAAGTGATATTGCGATAGAAGATCAGCCATGATTAATTTGAATGACCGAGTAGGTTGGCGGACTGAATCAAGAGTGTGGTGCTGGAAAAGCACAGCATGTCGGGCAGCATTTGAGGAGCAGGAGAAATCAACGTTTTGGGCAAAAGCCCTTCATCAGGATTAGGCTTTTACCCGAAACGTCAATTCTCCTGCTGCTCTGATGCTGCCTGACCTGTGCTTTTCCAGCACCACACTCTCAACTCGCATCTGCAGTCCTCTCTGTTGCCTTGAGGACTGAATGACCTACTTCCTGTTTCCTGTGTTTCTCCTTTGATATGAAATTATGCTGCATCTGGTTGTAAAAACACAAAAGCCAAAGTTGTGGATATGTGCAACTTTGCAGCTCTCAATTCAGTCAGTGAGTGGTGACACAATTAAAAGTAAATTACAGCAGGCAGCACTAATGAAGTTATTCTTTTCCAAAATACCAGAGCTATTGTCCTTCTACATCTGTTTTAACCAATATAGTTAAAAATCACACCAGGTTATAATCCAACAGGTTTATTTGGAAGTACTAGATTTCGGAGCACTGCTTCATCAGGTAACTAGTGGGGCAGGATCATAAGAAACAGAATTTATAGCAAAAGATCATAATGTCATGCAACTGAAACGATATATTGATTAAACCCTAGATTGGTGTTAAGTCTTTCACCTTTTAGAATGGGTCGCAGGTATTGATTCATTAATATGTAAACCCCAGAACTACGTTAAAGGCATGCTCCCAAGATACCTTAAGATAACTTAATATTTTATTTTAAAAAGTGACATCTCCGCTCAGACAATGCATTAAAGGTTTGAGGTTAGAGTCTCTGTATTTCAGTCTTGAGTCAGACTGGTTTTATTTCTAAACTAGGAAATTATAAAATGTCACATGGATTGACAGCCTGACTGTATGCTTTTTGAACAAAATAGAATATATCTGCAAATACAATTCTGCAAATGCAAATTTGCTCCGTAGGCTTATGTATGTGTGTGCATCCATGTGAGAGTGTGTCCCCCTACTTGGTGGTGTGTCTGTGAGAATGTATGTGTATCTGAGAGCATGTGTATGAGAAGGGGGTCTGCGTGAGTGTGTGAGTGTGTGTGTGTGTGTGTGTGTGTGTATGTGAGAGCGTAGTGTCGTTGGGTTACCTGTACTGTGACATGAACCCAAGGTCCTGGTTAAGGCCACCCTCATGAGTACCAAGCTTGGCTATCAGCCTCTGCTCGATCACTCTGCATTGTTGTGTATCATGAAGTCCACCTTGGAGGATGGTCACCTGAAATCAGAGGCCAAATGTCCCTGACCACTGAAGTGTTCCCCAGCTGGGAGGGAACATCCCTGTCTGGCGATTGCGCGGTGTCCATTCATCTGTTGTCATAGCGTCTGCTTGGTCTCACCAATGTACCATGCCTCAGGATATCCTTGCCTGCAGCAAATAAGATAGACAACTTTGGCTGAGTCACATGAGTATTGGCTGCATACATGGTGGGCGGTGTCCCCACGTGAAATGGTAGTATCCATGTCGACACCCTGACATACCTTGCAGTGGTTGCCAAGACAAGGTTGTGTGTCTTGGCATAGAATAATGTCTTGAAGTTTTTTCACCAGTACCTTAATACAACAATGAATTGTTGTAGATTC